>NC_084732.1:33832779-34182779 GCF_033978785.1 Entelurus aequoreus | reverse complement strand
CATTTAATTAAAAAAACGTTATTATGGTCTTACTTTTACTTATAAGTGCGGGAACAGTGGTGTTCGTGGTGGAAGAGTTGTGAATGAATGAAATATGAACTCCGTGCTGCAGTCTGCAGGTGTACCTAATGTTGTGTCCCTGCGGTCGTTCGCGGCTCCTCCAGCGCGAGCATTGTTGTTTTTGCACTTTTTGGCTTCTTGTTAAGTGACTTTTTTTGGGTGGATTCGGTCTTGCACGTGGAGGGTTTGGGTGTGGGCTTTGTTTGGTGTGGCGCTCCTGTCGGGCGGTGCATTCTGCGGCGGAGGTGCTTGGCACCAGGAGGCGGGGTTATGAGACGAGCCTCTCACAGTGCGTCTTCGCAGCAGAGTTTTATGATCGCTCAGCACAAGAAATACGTTACACACATACAGTTGTTGACAAAATACACTGTACATTATATACCTCAGCTAACTAAACTATGGAAATGTATAATATAATTCATATAGCAATACGGTCTCACTGCACAGCAGGCCAGCAGTTAGCTGAGTCATTGCGCACAATCCATGTTGAGGCACAACGCAGTGACGTGCCTCAACTGGCTGCTGATCACCGCACCGTCTCTTCTCAGTATTTGAACGGCAAATGTGAAAATAAAAATAAAAATAATCTAAAACTGGTGAAGTTAAATGGAAAATAACTTTAGTATAATCACTGGATACATATAACAATTTAATTTTTTTTATTTTTTTTAATTTTTCTTTTCTTTCCATGATGGCAGGTGAGGCCGTGCCTCCCCTGCCTCTAGTGACTGCACGCCACTGGGGAGTGGGCATTGTTGACAACGCTGTGGACACTTCCTAAGTGTTTCAAACCACGCATCGCTTGTTTACTGCTTTATTTGGACTCATATTGAGCTGGCAAAATTAAACAAAGCAGTACAAGGGCTAAAAACATTTAAAAAGCACACAAAGTAGCACAGCAGCTAACGACACCACTGCTGTGCTGACTGAATGAGCACAGGAGATGGATCCCCCTGCCCACAATGAATGTGCTTCCGGACACAAAAAGGCTGCTTTGCAGGCACACAATGGGTGCATAAGACTTTCATACACGGAGACTAGGTTCAGACACCAAAGCATAATTTTAATCAGTCTGTGGTTCATAAATCAAGAAGTTGGTACAAAGAGGGTTTTGCAAATCAAGGTTCCTCCAAGAAATTAGATATTTTCCACCCTACAAAACAGTGTTTCCTAACTAATAACCTTTAAAATTGTCAGAACTAGGTCTGTGGCGTGGTTTGCTCTCCCGTGGTGCAAAAGAATTGGAACGGACGTGGCGTGCAGGTAAAGACATAGTTTAATTATTACTATAAACTCAAACAAAAGGTACAAACAAAAGGCGCTCACAGAGGAGGTAAAAAACTTGACTAGGAAAACAAAGGGCGCGCACAATGGCGGAGAACTATGAACATTAAACAAACAAAAACTTACGTGACAAGAGATGAAACAAGAACTAACGTGACAAGGAACTGTGGACATGGCATGAATGGGTGATGTCGCCAGGACGAACAACAGAAACAGAAAAGCCTATATAGTGACATGATAAGTGAAAACAGGTGCGTGACTAACTGTGAACAGGTGCGTGACATGACAATGTGAAAACGTGAGACAGGTGTGTGTGAGTCCAAACGTGGAACAGGTGAAACTAATGAGTAACCATGGAAACAAAACAAAACCAGGAAGTGAAACCAGGAACTAAGGAAGTGTCCAAAAAACAAAACAGCACATGGCCAAACAAAAACATGAACACAGACATGACAGAACCCCCCCCTTACGGACAGATCCCAGATGGCCAAAAACAAAAAACAGGATCAAGAGTCATGGGAGGGGGGGAGGGGGACATGGCGGTGGGTCGCCAGACCAGGTGTCCCCGAATCCACCGGGGCAGAGTCAGGTGGCGACGGCGGGTAGACCGCCGCTGAACCTGACGAGGTGGGCGACCTGGGAATGGCCACATTCGTGGCAGACGAGGAGGTCGGCGCACCTGGCGTGGCGGACGCCCATGGAATGGCCACATCCTTGGCCGACGAGGAGGTGGGCGCGTTGTCGTGGCAGGCGGCGAAGCTTGGCGTGGTGCGTCAGGCGGCGAAGCTTGGCGTGGTGCGTCAGGCGGCGAAGCTTGGCGTGGGGGGTCTTTGTCTTGGCGTGGGTGGTCTTGGCCTTGGCGGTCTTGGTCTTGGCAGCGTGGGTCATGGTCTTGGACTTGGCGTGATTGGTCTTGGTGTGGTTGGTCTTTGTCTTGGACTTGGCGTGGCGGTGCTTGGACTTGGTCTTGGTCTTGGTCACTTGGCGGGTCTTGGTCTTGGTCACTTGGCGGGTCTTGGTCTTGGTCACTTGGCGGTTCTTGGTCTTGGTCACTTGGCGGTTCTTGGTCACTTGGCGGTTCTTGGTCTTGGTCACTTGGCGGGTCTTGGTCACTTGGTGGTTCTTGGTCTTGGTCACTTGGCGGGTCTTGGTCTTGGCTTTGGTCTTGGCGTGGGGCAGCCACGGGCGGCACTTGGCGGCGTGGGGCAGCCACGGGCGGCACTTGGCGGCGTGGGGAAGCCACGGGCGGCACTTGGCGGCGTGGGGAAGCCACGGGCGGCACTTGGCAGCGTGGGGCTGCGACGGGCGGCACTTGGCGGCGTGGGGCTGCGACGGGCGGCACTTGGCGGCGTGGGGCTGCGACTGGCGGCGCTTGGCGTGGGGCTGCGACTGGCGGCGCTTTGCGTGGAGCAGGTACTGGCGGCGCTTGGCGTGGAGCAGGTACTGGCGGCGCTTGGCGTGGAGCAGGTACTGGCGGCGCTTGGCGTGGAGCTGGGCGTGGAGCAGGTGGATCTTGGCATGGTCGAAAAACTCGTGGTGGCGGCCGTGCTGGTGGCTGTGGCTTGGCAGGTCGAAAGACAGGTGGTGGGGGTCGTGCTGGAGGCTGTGTCTTGGCGTGACGAAAGACTGGTGGTGGGGGTCGTGCTGGTGGCTGTGGCTTGGCAGGTCGAAAGACAGGTGGTGGTGGTCGTGCTGGAGGCTGTGGCTTGGCGTGACGATGCTGAGCCACCCCACCTGAACAATTCCCAGCCCTAGCCCCCCCGTCAAGGAGCGGATACCAGACGCGCTCCCCGCGGTCTTGAACCGTCTTTTGGGGTGGGCGGAGGGGGTTCAGGAGGAGGGCAGAATCCTCCCCTCTAAATTGTCCAAAATGTCTTTCTTTCCCCCCCACCTGGGCTTTTGTGGGTGAAAAAAAAATTTCTGACTTGGGCGTGGCATGAGTCCTGGGGGGCGGGGCATGGAATTTGGGTGGCTTGGATTGAACCGGTAAAGAATTTGGGAAAACAATCTCCAGGTCTGTGGAGTGCTCCTTGAGCTGCCAGGCTGTCTGATTTCCATTTCCGCCCGGAGGGGGAGGAGCCTGCAGGAGCGCAGCGTGCTGTCCGCTCACCTTCCCTGACATCCTCGGTCTGGAGCGCCGCTTCCGGGACAGGGATGACGTGCCAACGTCCCCGGGCCAAAGGGAGCTGATCGGCACCAGTTTGCCGGTCGGACCCCACATGAGATCCCTGCGCTCCATGGGGGAATGGCGGAGTGTCTCTTCCTCCATCGCGCGGAGGACCTCCCACGTTGCCTCGTCAAAATTGTCCAAATTTTTTGCGGGAGAGCTCTTATGCTGGCGACATCTGTCAGAACTAGGTCTGTGGCGTGGTTTGCTCTCCCGTGGTGCAAAAGAATTGGAACGGACGTGGCGTGCAGGTAAAGACATAGTTTAATTATTACTATAAACTCAAACAAAAGGTACAAACAAAAGGCGCTCACAGAGGAGGTAAAAAACTTGACTAGGAAAACAAAGGGCGCGCACAATGGCGGAGAACTATGAACATTAAACAAACAAAAACTTACGTGACAAGAGATGAAACAAGAACTAACGTGACAAGGAACTGTGGACATGGCATGAATGGGTGATGTCGCCAGGACGAACAACAGAAACAGAAAAGCCTATATAGTGACATGATAAGTGAAAACAGGTGCGTGACTAACTGTGAACAGGTGCGTGACATGACAATGTGAAAACGTGAGACAGGTGTGTGTGAGTCCAAACGTGGAACAGGTGAAACTAATGAGTAACCATGGAAACAAAACAAAACCAGGAAGTGAAACCAGGAACTAAGGAAGTGTCCAAAAAACAAAACAGCACATGGCCAAACAAAAACATGAACACAGACATGACAAAAATGACAGCAAAATAAAGTCCTGACTCAGGTAATCTTTTTATTCTCATTCTATTTTCCCTCCTTCTCAGTCTGTTGTCTCCCTTGGTGCATATTGTTCCTCTTCCCCCCACTGTACACACATTATCAATCTTTTTTCCCCCTCCTTTCCCTCCCTCGCAAACTCTGCGCTTGAGTGGCGAGCAGACGGAGGGAGCGAGACAGATGTGAGTCTCAGCTAATTTGTCCTGACACGTTGAGATGCTCAGGTGGGAGAGAGGTGTCGAACAGCTTCGGAGTCTTTTGTAGGCCGGCAAGAGAGCTAAAAGGAGGGAGCCAAAATGTGACAACCTTCTTACCCTATTAGTAGAGTATATAAAACACATATTTACTCTATCCTATGCTGGTTTCATGGTGGAGAAAAAAGGAGAATAAATAGATTTGGGTTGTGCGAAGCCCGCGAGACGAAGGCCAGGATTGTTGGGGCGGGGGGGGGTCCGCCCATGATAGTGGCCTGTTCCCCCTGTGTGGCGACAGAGAGAGAGAGAGAGAGCGGGTGGCATGGCCAGAGAGAGATGTCTAATCTTAGAGGGTAAGGGAGCGTGGACTCCCGAGGGCTTGTCGTGCTCAGCACCTTGTTAACCAGACGTCTCTCCTTCCATCTCCGTTTCTATCTCTTTTTTTTTTGCCTATCTTCCTCTGTCACTGTCTTGCTTGTTCACTCTTTCCCTACATCTCTTTCTACCTCTTTGTCCCCTTTTATTCCTGACATTTAGGCCCGTCTTTCCCCTTTGTTCTTTCCTTTCTTGCTAAACTACCGTATGTCCTCATCAAATTGTGGCATTTCTACAGAAAGGCACCAGTTCTCAATTAATAGCCATCCGATGGAAACGCCACACTTGTTTTTTTTATTTAAGATTTATTTCAAATGTTCTATTTCTACAACGCATATACAGCAGTATACATTCAGTTCAGTTCAGTTTCAGTTTATTTCGAACATGCATACGATACAATGTAATGCATCACACATTTCCAGTTGTTTCATTACAGCACGTCCGAAAAGAAGTAGGAAGAAGCAGAGCTTATTTTATCCTACCCCTTTTCATACCATAGCAATTTGATCCAATTTCCTTGTTCTCTGTAATAGAACAGTGAACAAATAAATAAGAAATAAATAATATACCATAGTAACCAAACAAATATTAAATACATAAAAAAAGTTTGTCTCAATGAAAAAAAAAAGGATAAATAAAGGATAAATGACTAAAAATGGAAATGTTCTACTAACTGAAACACAATAACATTGAAATGTAGGCAATGCAAATATCCACAAAACATCACAAACAACAGGGGGAAGGAGACAACAAAAAGACACATTTCAATAAGACTAAACTTAGAAGTCAGTAGAGAAAAGAAAAAAAAGAAAAAAAAGTATATATATGCATACATACATACACACACACACACACACCTACACAAATACAGTAAAGTGTTATGAAAACATAAAGCCAAGGATACGCATATATGTATACAAACATACCCACACACATACATGACCCCTAAAAAAACAAAAAACAAGCAAACAAACAAAACAAAAAAAACCCTACTAAGGTAATAATACAATTAAATTAGTGTGCTCCGCTACTACATCTTGGAATGTATAATGTGTAGCAAGTAAACTGAGAATTTTGAGTTGATCAATGGGTTGCGCCTAAACAATAGCAGCACCATCCAGGCTGAAGGAATCAACATGTTTCTGAAATGAATGACACATTTTGGTGAACTTTGCATCAGAGCCCCGAAGACAGTGCCTTATCTTTTCCAACCTCATAAAGGACAGAGCATCTTTTATGAAACGCCACACTTCTAATGGTTGTCACCCCTTTCACATTTGACTCGATACAGTACCAATTCACATTACCTGGGGATTGGTACCGGTGTTTAAATGTGTTAATAAACGTTAATTGGCATCTTAACGCTCGTGGCTCACGGCGTGAAGGTCAATCAATCAATCAATCAATGTTTATTTATATAGCCCTAAATCACAAGTGTCTCAAAGGGCTGCACAAGCCACAACGACATCCTCGGTACAGAGCCCACATACGGGCAAGGAAAAACTCACCCCAGTGGGACGTCGGTGAATGACTATGAGAAACCTTGGAGAGGACCGCATATGTGGGTAACCCCCCCCCCCCCCCCCCCCCCCCCCCCCTCTAGGGGCGGCCGAAAGCAATGGATGTCGAGTGGGTCTGACATAACATTGTGAAAGTCCAGTCCACAGTGGATCCAACACATCAGCGAGAGTCCAGTCCACTGCGGGGCCAGCAGGAAACCATCCCGAGCGGAGACGGGTCAGCAGCGCATAGATGTCCCCAACCGATGCACAGGCTAGTGGTCCACCCGGGGTCCCGACTCTGGACAGCCAGCACTTCATCCATGGCCACCGGACCTATGCAACTCCCCCTCGCAAGGGACAGGGGAGAAGAGGAGAAAAGAAAAGAAACGGCAGATCAACTGGTCTAAAAAAGGGGGGTCTATTTAAAGGCTAGATTATACAAATGAGTTTTAAGATGGGACTTAAATGCTTCTACTGAGGTAGCATCTCTAACTGTTACCGGGAGGGCATTCCAGAGTACTGGAGCCCGAATAGAAAACGCTCTATAGCCCGCAGACTTTTTTTTGGCTCTGGGAATCACTAATAAGCCGGAGTTCTTTGAACGCAGATTTCTTGTCGGGACATATGGTACAATACAATCGGCGAGATAGGCTGGAGCTAAACCGTGTAGTATTTTATACGTAAGTAGTAAAACCTTAATGTCGCATCTTAAGTGCACAGGAAGCCAGTGCAGGTGAGCCAGTATAGGCGTAATATGATCAAACTTTCTTGTTTTTGTCAAAAGTCTTGCAGCCGCATTTTGTACCAACTGTAATCTTTTAATGCTAGACATAGGGAGACCCGAAATTAATACGTTACAGTAATCGAGACGAGACGTAACGAACGCATGAATAATGATCTCAGCGTCGCTAGTGGACAAGATGGAACGAATTTTAGCGATATTACGGAGATGAAAGAAGGCCGTTTTAGTAACACTCTTAATGTGTGACTCAAACGAGAGAGTTGGGTCGAAGATAATACCCAGATTCTTTACCGAGTCGCCTTGTGTAATTGTTTGGTTGTCAAATGTTAAGGTGGTATTATTAAATAGATGTCGGTGTCTAGCAGGACCTATAATCAGCATTTCTGTTTTCTTAGCGTTGAGTTGCAAAAAGTTAGCGGACATCCATTGTTTAATTTCATTAAGACACGCCTCCAGCTGACTCCAATCCAGCGTGTTGGTAATGAACCCATATGGAAATATAGTGTCACTTATATATTCTCCTATTATTCATTTCTAATCTATGGTGTGCCAAAGTCACTTTGGTCACTTAAAAAAATGTTAAACTTGATGTGTCAAAGTCATGTGGTCACTACAGGGTTAAATTAATGACACATGCACGCGGCACGTTATTCACACGTTGGCCAGTAGAGGTCGCATGCACCTTTCTCATTCCAGGCATTCCTTCCTTGAACGTCAAAGAGTGAAGGCACGAGTCATATCGTTGTGTTGCAAAGACAAGGTTTATACGTTAAAATACTTGTCACTTTTCAAAACAAGTGTTGGAAAAGCAGCATAAGATAGCCTGGTTCCAGTGGGAGCTGGATTGCTGTGTTTTGTGCTGCTGAGAACTCCAGTAAGTGTTACTTTGTGAGTGAGGCCTACTAGCAAGCCTGTTAGCCTAGCCATCCTGTTAGCGCTAAAGAGAGGAGTTTGATAACAAGACACAGAGTTAAAATGTACAAAACCAATTGGAGTAATATGATGTCTTGAGAGAATGCCTTGTGACATGTTAGCATGTTGCAGTTGGATAACTTTATTGTATTTTCGTTTTGTGTAAAAGAGAGGTTTATTTAATGTTACTGTGTTCAGCCTTAGCAGTGAGCAGAGGAGCTGCATTCATTCCAATGCTGCTAAAAGCTTAAAGGGGAACTGTTGATACATTTCAATTATTAAATTGATACAATTAAAATGATAATCATTATAATACATGATGACCAAAATGTGATTTCAGTTAAATAATAATTTATTTTATTTTGTGATGGTTTAAAAAGTGATAATTCACAGTTCATAATTTAAAGATAAAAAGGTAAAAATCCTTAAATGGATGTAACTCATTTCATTCATTGAAGTCTTAAGTAAGAGGTGAAGCTACTATAGTTTTCATGATTTGATGCTGCTGTTTAAGTCTTACAGACTTATATTGAGTACAGTGTGAACGGACCAGTATTCATATGTCCATGACTAAATGGTTAAAATGAGTAACTGTCTTTATTGATTTAAAATTGAAGTTAATATGGTACCATATGGAAGAGAACTAAGAGTAAAAAGAGTATTCTAACTGATTACATTCTGTACTGCTATGTGCAGATTGTTTTTTTGTATGATCCTGAAGTCTGGTTCCAAACTGGACTTGAGTTATGATGGCGAGCCAGTCCCAGTGAGTGAGAGTCTGCGGAGAGGGAGCGTTTGGATGTGGTGTGGCCAGCTGCATCGGTCTCCACACTCTGCAGCGACCTATAACTGAACTGATCCACCATCAGAGTCGCAAGTATCGAACCGAATCAGTATGGAATAACGGATTACAATAGAACTAAGGATTCCCAACCAAGGAATATAGACAGTGTTCAATTCATTACTACCCGGGTAGAATTTACTTTTTGAAAGGACAATTTAAAAAGGACATTTCTTCTATTTTGCTACTTTTGAATTTTTGCAACAGAGCTCTATTTTTATTTATTTTTGGGGGGTATTTACAATTTAAAAAGCACACTGTTCATGTGTTATTGTTTATTATTGTGCAATAAATTTGCCAGCAGTTGTTCTGTGGTCCACTAAGTACGTAACGTCTCATTGCGAGTCTCTCAATTATACAGCCAAGAACCTAGTAATCTTAATTGTTGTACTAACCTGCTATCCTACAGTAGGGGTGCTACAGTCAGCTTTAGGGGCATGTAGAGTTGAGTGTCATCAGCATAACAGTGAAAGCTAACACCGTACTTGCGTATGATGTCACCCAGCGGCAGCATGTAAATACTAAAGAGTGCAGGGCCAAGAACCGAACCCTGGGGAACTCCGCACGTTACCTTGACATAGTCCGAGGTCACATTGTTATGGGAGACGCACTGCATCCTGTCAGTAAGATAAGAGTTAAACCAAGACAAGGCTAAGTGTGACATACCAATACGTGTTTTGATACGCTCTAATAAAATATTATGATCGACGGTATCGAAAGCGGCGCTAAGATCAAGAAGCAGCAACATAGATGACGCATCAGAATCCATCGTTAGCAATAGATCATTAGTCATTTTTGCGAGGGCTGTCTCCGTAGAGTGATTTGCCCTGAAACCGGATTGAAAAGGTTCACAGAGATTGTTAGTCACTAAGTGTTCATTTAGCTGCTGTGCAACAATTTTTTCGAGAATTTTGGAAATAAACGGAAGGTGGGAGACCGGTCGGTAGTTTACCATGAGGTCAGGATCGAGGTTAGATCTTTTGAGCAGAGAATGAATAACCGCTTTTTTGAATTCTAGGGGAACAGTGCCAGAGGAAAGTGATAAGTTTATAATATTTAGCACTGATGGTCCTAATTAGGGATGTCCGATAATATCGGGTTGTTTCTTTCTGTTATTAATATTTCTGGTTCCTACATTATATATCAATATATATCAATACAGTCTGCAAGGGATACAATCCATAAGCACACATGATTGTGCGTGCTGCTGGTCCACTAATAGTACTAACCTTTAACAGTTAATTTTACTCATTTTCATTAATTACTAGTTTCTATGTAACTGTTTTTATATTGTTTTACTTACTTTTTTATTCAAGAAAATGTTTTTAATTTATTTATGTTATTTTATTGTATTATTATTTTAAAAAAGGACCTTATCGTCACCATATCCGATTGTCCAAATTAGGCATAATAATGTGTTAATTCCACGACTGTATATATCGGTATCGGTTGATATCGGTATCGGTAATTAAGAGTTGGACAATATCGGAATATCGGATATCGGCAAAAAAAACATTATCGGACATCCCTAGTCCTAATATTACAAACAATTCCTTGATAAGTTTCCCAGAAAGTGGGTCAAGTAAACATGTTGTTTGTTTTATCCCATTTACACACCGTAGGAGTTCCTCAAATGTTATTTCATCAAAAAGAGGGCAATATCCGTCGTATATACATTCGTATCTGTGTTATTAAAGCCCAGTTGTAGCTGGGATGCGTTGTCTTTAATCTTCTTTCTAATGAGTTCCATCCATCCATCCATTTCCTACCTAATGAGTTCAATTTTCTTATTAAAGAAATTCATAAAGTCATCTGCCGAGTGGGTGGAGATACTGGGAGGAGTCCGTTTTTGGGTTAGCGATGCTACTGTACTGAACAAATATTTAGGATTGTTTTTGTTGAGGCAGATGAGATTTGAGTAGTATTTAGCTTTAGCTAAGGTAAGCATGCGTTTATAAATAGTTAAACTATCACTCCATGCTTGATGGAAAACCTCAAGTTTATTCGCGCTCCATTTGCGTTCCAGCTTTCTACATGATAATTTAAGAGCTCTAGTTTCTTCTGTAAACAATGGGGTACGCCTTTTAGGGGCCCTTTTTAGCTTTAGCTGTGCTATACTATCAATGGTTTCGCGCAGGGCGTCATTAAAGTTGTTAGTGAGGTTATCAATAGAGCCCACATAATTTGAGAATGGTGGCATTAATGAAGGCAGTAGGCTAGCAAGAGTCATCATTGTGGCAGCATTAATGTTGCGGCTGCTGAAGCAGTTTTTATTATTTGCTTGTTGACAGTGGGTCAGAACTTCGAATCGGACATTACTTTAGTATACGGGAGTATCATAACTTTGGAGGTGGTGACACCCCTGACAAGCACTAGATCTATCGTATTATCGTTGCGATGCGTGGGTTCATTTATTATTTGTGCAAGACCACAGCTATCAATTATAGTCTGGAGCGCCACGCACGGAGGGTCTGATGGGGTATTCATATGGATATTAAAGTCCCCCATTATGATTATATTGTCAGCGTGCAGTTAAGTTCTTGTTCCTGCTCCTAGTTCGTGTTTTTGTCTAGCTTCTTTTTGGCCAAGCCATTCTGGTTTTCCGTGCCATGGGCACCACTGTGCATTTTTTTTTTTTCTAGATTTAAGAATAAATCATTCCTCTTACCTGCAAGCTACTTCCTGACGTTCCTCCGCTTCTTGGAAAGACGACCTTTCGGCCTCGCCATGCCACACAAACGTAACAAAAAAGCACCAGCAGACAGTTTTTTTGCGGAGGACGTGGCTGATATTGAAGGCGATGGAGGCGGAGGAGTGCAAGGACTTGATATGGGGGCCCAACGGTTCGCTGGTCCCCATCGACTCTGTCTGGCCTGGGGACGTCACCTCACCGCAAGCCCGGAAGCGTCAGCGAAGGCGGAAGTCATCCAAAAAGGCTTCGGCTCGCTGCCAACACGCGCCAATCCTACAAGCTCCTCCTCCGGAACGCAGCACGACACAACCTGCGTTGACTCTCTCTTTGTTTGGTAATCCAATCCATCACTTTGCCAAACATTTCACTGCATGGGGGGTTGAACAAATCAACTCAAGTTCCGATGACTTCACTCTGCCAGAGCGCGGTCTTAAAGGAAGGCTCACAGCAAGATGTGTTCCCAAATTCATTCTGTCAGCCTCCTCCTAAGGATTTTTATTCAACTATTGAACATTATCAGAATTTTTTCTGGAATTTTAGATCTTGTCATTCCCAGCCGCCTCCAAAGTTCCAAGCTCCACCCCCTATGGCTCAAGTTCTGACCACTTCTCTGTTTTCTCCCTCCTTGTCTTCCTTACAATGCGCTCAATTATTGCTGGTCTCGGACGCTCCACCAGCTGCCCTGGTCTCGGATGCTCCGCCTGCTGTTCTGGTCTTGGATATGCCCATACTTGCCAACCTTGAGACCTCCGAATTCGGGAGATGGGGTGTGGTTGAGGTGGCTGGGGTCGGAGTGGGCGGGATTAATGGGGGAGGAGTATATTTATAGCTAGAATTCACTGAAATTCAAGTATTTATTTTATACATATAAATATATATATATATATATATATATATATATATATATATATATATATATATATATATATATATATATATATATATATATATATATATATATATATATATACATTTGTGTGTATATATATATATATATATATATATATATATATATATATATATATATATATATATATATATATATTAAGGGTGTGGGAAAAAATCGATTCGAATCGCGATTCTCACGTTGTGCGATTCAGAATCGATTCTCTTTTTTTTTTTAAATTGATTTTTGTTTTAATTTTTAAAATGTTTTTATTTTTTACTTTTTTTTTTAATTAATCAATCCAACAAAACAATACACAGCAATACCATAACAATGCAATCTAATTCCAAAACCAAACCCGACCCAGCAACACTCAGAACAGCAATAAACAGAGCAATTGAGAGGAGACACAAACACGACACAGAACAAACCAAAAGTAGTGAAACAAAAATGAATATTATCAACAACAGTATCAATATTAGTTACAATTTCAACATAGCAGTGATTAAAAATCCCTCATTGACATTATCATTAGACATTTATAAAAATAAAAATAAAGGAACAATAGTGTCACAGTGGCTTACACTTGCATCGCATCTCATAGCTTGACAACACACTGTGTCCAATATTTTCACAAAGATAAAATAAGTCATGTTTTTGGTTCATTTAATAGTTAAAACAAATTTACATTATTGCCATCAGTTGATAAAACATTGCCCTTTACAATTATAAAAGCTTTTTACAAAAATCTACTACTCTGCTTGCATGTCAGCAGACTGGGGTAGATCCTGCTGAAATCCTATGTATTGAATGAATAGGGAATTGTTTTTCAATCGGGAAAAAAAATCGTTTTTTGACTCGAGAATCGTTTTGAATTGAAAAAAAAATCGATTTTGAATCAAATCGTGACCCCAAGAATCGATATTGAATCAAATCGTGGGACACCCAAAGATTCGCAGCCCTAATATATATATATATATATATATATATATATATATATATATATATATATATATATATATATATATATATATATATATATATATATATATATAAGAAATACTTGAATTTCAGTGTTCATTTATTTACACATATACACACACATAACACTCCTCTCTACTAGTTGCCGTAGTTTTCAAGCAATGCAGGATGGGAATCCGGATGTTGTGTGTCAGTGTATTAACGTGCCAGCTGGAATAAACACACGCTGAGTAATAACTCCGTGCCTGCCTACTTTATGGGTTATAGATAAACCTATGGATAAAGGAGACATATATAATAGTCTCCTTCTTGTTGTGTGTGCAGTTGCGCACTGAGCTCCAAAAGCCGTAGATGTTATAATGTGACTAGGCCGGCACGCTGTTTATATGGAGGAAAAGTTGATGTGACGACAGGCTGTCCTCACTCAGGTCCGGCTGGAAATCGGGAGAAATTCGGGAGAATGGTTGTCCCGGGAGATTTTCGGGAGAGGCACTGAATTTCGGGAGTCTCCCGGAAAATTCGGGAGGGTTGGCAAGTATGGATACGCTGTCTGCTCAAGCTCCTGCAGCTCTGGTCTTGGACACGACTCCCGCTCTGCTCTTGGACACGCCTCCCACTCAAGCTCCTCCTACTCCGATCTTGGACACCATTTTGCTCAAGCCTTGGAGTCGTCTTCTGCGGCTCCTCCCACGGCTCCTCCCACGGTGTCGCCAACTTCTTCATCTCTGGCGGGCCGTCCCACGGCGCCGCCAGCCTCCTTGTCTCCGGCGGCCCATCCCACGGCGCCGCCAGCCTCCTCGTCTCTGGCGGTCTGTCCCAGGGCGCCGTTACCTCTATGTCTCCCTGGCGGGCCGTCTACCTGGCGGGCCATCCCACGGCGCCGTGAGACAAGGAGGCTGACGGCACCGGGGGATGGCCCGCCAGGGCCACCTTTCTCATCTCTGGCAGGCCGTCCCACGGCGCCGCCATCTCCATTGTCTCCTGCATTGTTGCCTCAGCAACCTCCAGATGGCCGGCCGGTACCTGCTTATGTGTATTTGGGATCTGCATAAGGCCTGAACATTTTAAACAAATCTGTGGTGGCATTGCAGAGATATTCATAAAACAATCTTACCTTCCTTCATACTTCTGCCAAACGTGCCATTTGGAATTTGCCCAATTTGTGAATTTTTTTCAAATGTGGTGTCAGCGGATATCTCCATATATGGTAGAAATGTACCCGAACATTATTGTGCGAGTCTGCCATTTTTAATTTATGCAGGCGTGGTTGTAGTCCACAACATGTCCACAATGAAACCCGATGAAGGAAAATGCTGTTGTTGGTTGTTTTAACCAGCACAAGTCACAACACAAACTTTCAGCATCATTGGAAGTAAAAATTGCCTTACTTTTGACTTTTATGATGTGTAGCAATGTGCCTATAACTGTGAGGAAGTCGCTCCGAGTGTGTGCAAAGATGAGTCCTGCTTTGCCAAACACAAACCTTTACGGAAAGATGGATTTTCCAAAAAAATGCTTTTATTTGCGGGCTCTGTGCCTACTATTAATGGCAATGGAAGAGACAGTTGTATAATAAAAGTAGGTTAGAAATGTGCAAATGATATATTAGCATTGTTAGCTTGATTTGTTGTGTAGCTAGCTTAGCCTTCTAATGTAAGCCAACAGCGTCACCGTCCTGCAGCAAAATAAAGAAGGATTTTTCAGTGTCTACTGTGTTTGGCAATGGACCAGTTAGTATTACAATCCATTATTACGTTAGTTTAGTAGCGTAGCTTCTAGCCTGAAGTCTATATTGTTTACAAAGAGGTCCAAGCAACAGTGCATTGGATTTCTTAACATGATATAGAACAGAATAGCATTTTATTGTCAATATACACATGTGTGCATCCAGGATCTAGCATTAGAGAGATACAGACTGTAGTAGTTTAGCTATAGACATGGCTGCTTTCTTCCACTCCTCCGCCCGCATAGTCTCCTTGTCGTGCCGACAACAAACCACGGTGAGCCCGCAGGTCTTGCTGTATCATCTGGGATGTTGTGTTGTGGTGAAAGTCACTCAAAACTGATGGCTGGGGCCAGGGGCGGATTAAGAAATTTTGGCCCCCTGGGCCTGACATGGTCTTGGCCCCTCAACCCCCCGCGCGTGTGGGCGCACACACACGCACGCACTATGCAAGAAATACTGTATACTGTGAACAGACATGCACACTGTACTGTACAGAAGAGTGCACATACTGCACACACACTATTAGGTATACCACACAGACACTGACAAGCACAGGTTTCACACAGACACAGGGGGAGGGGATAAATGGCCTAAAAATAAACATTTTTGAAAATGATTACGCCCACTTCAGTGATGGTGCATTGGGTCATTTGAGAGATATTATGTATTGGAAGTTGGTAGCTATCATGAAATAAACCCCCCAACCCACCCAAAAAACTAAATCGGACATGATTTTTGCCCCCTTTTCCTCCCTTCTATCATTAAAAATAAAATAATATCTTAGGAAAACACATTGGCATAACGGCAGCTGTGCAGCAAATTGAGGCTCAAAGTCTGTATCTATTTGTGGTTAAGCTTGAGGAGAAGGAGAAAGGTAAAATGATAACATGCATCGGAGAGCACCACAAAGAAAGGTGTAGGCCAGTTCATGGTACAAGGGCTGCATGCAGGTCAAGATAGCCCATTTCCAAGAATGCTATAGTGGCTGGACAGGCACTGGACATGTCCTGAACTCAGTGTCAGACGTGGCTGCCGAATACTTGGATGAAGTGAAGCAGCTGACAGATCTCATGCTGCCCCATCTGAAGACTGTCCTGGCCAGGCAGAGGATGGATGAGGAGACCTTCCCAATGGACCCTGTCAGTGAACAGGCTAGTAACATTGATGGCACCCCTGTGCACAACATTGGGATGGAGAGACAATGTGGCAAGGTGGACTACAAACTGAAGAAGTTGGGCACACTGAACGCAGTCAATAGGTCAATAATTTTACAGAAGAGCCAGGAGCTTCAGAGGTTTCAAGGCAGCAGCACAAGCAAAAAGGGAGGTTGAACTCAACTGGAGTAAATTCATGAAGGCAAAATTCGAGAGTAGGGCAGATGAGAAACAAGAGATGGCTCAAAGAAAGGAGAGTAAGAGACTAGACATGCTGGACACACTGAAATCTTTTGATGGCCCCTTCACGATAGTGGGGAAGTTGAAAAGTTCCTTGTGGATGAAAGTCTGCACAAGAATGCAAAGCTGCAGAGAATGAAGCTTGAGGTTCAGTTTGCCAGAGAAAGCACCAAGCTTCTGCCTAAAGTCAATCCTATCTTCACAATCCAGGTGACACTTCCCAGAAATGGCAAAAGTGCAATTCTCCAAGTCATAATGGATACTTAGAATTTTATGGTGGTGGTAAGTATTCATGAAAACAGGTAGCCTAACATTAGTGAATGGGTGAATTCTGGAAATAACCTAAAAATCTTACACAGTGCACCTTTAAGCAAGGGGTTTCTTTCGTGCTTTCAATTTTGCAAAATCATCCACCACATCATTGAAGTCCAACTCTCTTGTCAGCTCACTCTCAATTGCCATTAGAGATAACGCATTTAATCTTTTCTGAGTCATTCTTGTGCGCAGCTCATTTTTTACTCTTGACAAAAGAGAGAATGAGCGTTCTCCCTCACAGTTACTGACCGGTAGAGTGAGAAAAATCTGTAGCGCAATGTATGTATTAGGAAACGTAGGCTGTAGTCCAAAATGTATTATTGTTTTGAGCAGTCCTGAAGGGGTCCTCTCCTCATCAGTGTTGTTGAGCTGTATAAAAGATTTGAACTGTATAAGCTCCTGTCCAAGACTTTCATTGAGGTCAGATGGGTATGATTCAGTGAGAATCTTGGCCTTGTGAAGGACTGAAGCATTGGACTCTGTATCCAAAGAGAAAAGGACACTGAACAAATTGTTCAGATGTTTGTAGGCCTCCAGACGGTGATTAAGGCTTGAACTCAGTTGATCAATAGAGGCAATAAATGTCTCTATTTGAAACAGTTGCCTTCCCTCAAGCACAACATCTGGGGATGCTGATTCATCAGCAAACTTTTTACGTTTCCTCGTCCGTTCAGCCCTGTAAGATGGGGTGCCACCCAACATGTTTAAGGCTTTCTGCTCAAAATGATCAAATAGATCTCTTTGGGAGAGAACAAAGGTGCGCAGAGATTCCAGCAATCTAACTGCTGTACCAAGGTCCATGTCTGCTTTTTGAAGTTGCAGACTTGTGGCCTGAAATCTGGACAGAACAGTGTCCCAAAAGCCTGCCATGAAGGCCATCTCAAGTGAATCCAGCTTCCGCACTAGACTGTCAGCTTCAGTTCGTGTGTCTCGTTTCTCTGTGTCATCAGTGGAAATAACCTGTAGTGCTGCTTTTATTTTACTGTAGTTCTGCCACAGTGCTTTGGTAGATTCTGCACGGCAACTCCAACGCGTGTTGGATAAAGCTTTAAGTGTGAGATCTATGTTGGAATTGCCAAATACCCTGTCCCATCGGTGTGTGGATGCAGTTGTGAAGTTGTAAATAGACTGAATCAAGTCAAAATACTTAGAGACTTCATTTCCACATCTGTCAATGCTGTTGACTCCCACCAAATTCAAAGAGTGAGCTGCACATGGAATATAGTGTATTAATGGGTTGCTTTTCTTTAAGTGAGCCTGCAACCCATTATACCTCCCTGACATGTTGCTGGCATTATCATAAGCCTGCCCCCTGCAATTTGACAGCTCTAACCCTAGATTTTCCAACACAGACATGACACAGTTAGCCAAACTTTCACCTGTATGGCTAGTAATGGGCTCAAAACCCACAAAGCGTTCAACAACACTGCCCTCTTTGCTAACAAAACGGAATATGAATGTCAATTGGTCCACATGAGATAAATCTGGGGTTGAATCCACAATGATAGAGTAGTATTTGCTTGCTTGCAGTTCATCTGCTATAGCCTGTTTGGTTTTTGCACCCATCAATTCAATGAATTCCTCACAAATGGTGGAGGACAGATATGAGGTATTACCTCGACCCATCTGCCCAAACTTTCTGATGTGATCCTTTAGAAAGGGATCAAATTCAGCCAGGACCTCCAGAATACCAAGGTAGTTCCCATTGAGAGGAGACCCTAACGATTCATTTTTACCCCTAAATGCAAGGCCCCTTTCTGCAAGGAATTTAATGACTGCAACAACTCTTTGTAACACCTGCCTCCAATAGCTGCTCTCTGCCTGAAACTGTTTGAACAGGTCTGCATCAACTGTGGCACCTTTGGCGCGGTTCAAGACTGCTTGCATGCAGGTTATGTGCTCAGCACTTCGCTCATGTTCACCAAATCTTTCTGAGTGTTTCCAATCACAATAGCCTGTCACAAAAGAATGCGTTTTTGGGGAAAACAGTTTGCATGCAAAGCAGTAAACATTACCAGTAGAGGGAGAGTACATCAGCCACTCTCTTTGTACTCGTTGTCCATTGGGCAAGTGTGAAGTAAAATGTTCATTGTTTAGGCATCGGGTTTTGCCTCCTAGCCCACTGTTCCTCACAGAAGCTGGATAATGGCTGTGACGGTTGTGAAATGATTTTGCACCTCTTTGAATAAGAACTTCCTTCATTGACTCAGTGAGGGTCTCAGCCCATTTAGCGGGATCACTAGGTAGAGTTGTCACTGTAGATGGTGTTGAAGAAAGATTCAGCTCATTTTCTATGCTGTCCAGAGGTGCAGTGACCTCACATTCATCCGAGCAACTGGCTACTGCTGAATTGGTTGAATCATAAGCATCAGAAGCATTTGGTTCAGTGTCTACACTTGTAGTGGTCTCAGGATCTTGGGAGCTACATGCTAGCTCAGGTGCATTGCTAACCTTAGCTGAATTTGCAGTAGCATTTATAGAATTGCTTTCAGCAGATGTCTTTGTACTGAAGAAGCTGGAGATATTTGGAACACTCTCAAGTAAAACTGATTCCTTTTTTTTCTTTTCTTGCTGAATTTTTTTTCTAGCTCCTCCACTTAAACGTTTATGATCCATATTTCCCTTCTTTCTTTGCATATTGGCTCTTTGCCTATCACAACAGATAAACCAACTATGTGTGTGTGTGTGTGTGTGTGTGTGTGTGTGTGTGTGTGTGTGTGTGTGTGTGTGTGTGTGTGTGTGTGTGTGTGTGTGTGTGTGTGTGTGTGTGAGTTTGTTTGTGTGTTTATGATCGGTGCTGCTTCCTTCAAGTGTGTGAGGTGATTTAGAAAACTAGCAACCCAGCATCAACACTCCAAAGCAGAGAATAACAGCTTACTAGCATAGACAATTGAGAGCAGAGAATCAACTGATTCGTCTGATAGACAGCAGGAGAGCAGAGTGGTCAGTGATGATCGAATCAAGAAAATGTCTAAATGGCAAGGGAACAGACTGATTTGTACTGAGGAGAAAGAGAGAGAGAGCCAATTACAGTGAAATATATTCCAAAAGAGCCAAGTGACTAGCTGAAGGCAGGGACAAATGCCTTGGAGTGACCAACAAGAGTGCAAAGTACCAAATGGCAAAATGTGGAAAGACCAACAGGCAGATCTGCTTTTACCTCTTATCTTCACAACCAAAAAGTTGCTAAATGATGTTTTCAGTCGCTAGCCAGGTATGGCCAAAAGACGCGAAATCTAGCGGCAAAGTCGGTCAATCACACTGACAGTGAAACAAATATTTTGAAAAGATAATAATTGTACACCTTTGTGCACTTTAGTCTTCTATCTAAATATTTTCACAAAGGACACCAAGGCAGCTTGCTAGCTATGATGGGAGCAACAATGTCTGATAGACAGCAGGAGAGCAGAGTGGTCAGTGATGATCCAATCAAGAAAATGTCTAAATGGCAAGGGAACAGACTGATTTGTACTGAGGAGAAAGAGAGAGCCAAGTACAGTTAAATATATTCCAGAGCCAAGTGACTAACTGAAGGCAAAGACAACAGCCAGATACCTTAGCAGAGACCAACAAGAATTCAAAGTACCTAATAGCAAGATGGCGAGACCAACACAATAAATTGTATTAGGATTTAATTTATTAACGTTAATCTTAACAGCCAAAAAGTTGCTGAATAATGTTTGTAGTCGCTAGCCAGGTATGCCCAAAACAAGAGTCGCTAAACCTAGCAGCAAAGTTGCTTAATTGCAACACACTCTAGGATTCAGGGGAATTAAGGATAATAAAGATATTAATTGTACAACTTTTTGTACTTTTTTTCTAGTTTTTTGAGTCGCCAGCCATGTATGGCCAAAAGTCGCTAATTGAATGCCAACGTTGCTTAATCGCCAACACACTGGGACTCACTGAAGGACTGACTGAATAAAAAAGATAATTAAGATAATTGTGTACTTTTCTCTTCTGATATTTTCTCTAAGGACCCCAAGCTATCTGCAAGCAGCAATAATGTCTGACAGACAGGAGAGCAGAGTGGTCAGTGATGAATGGCAAGGGAACAGGCTGATTTGTACTGAGGAGAAAGAGAGAGAGAGAGCCAATTACAGTGAAATATATTCCAAAAGAGCCAAGTGACTAGCTGAAGGCAGGGACAAATGCCTTGGAGTGACCAAGAAGAGTGCAAAGTACCAAATGGCAAAATGTGGGAAGACCAACAGGAAGATCTGCTTTTACCACTTATCTTCACAACCAAAAAGTCGCTAAATGATGTTTTTAGTCGCTAGCCAGGTATGGCCAAAAGACGCGAAATCTAGCGGCAAAGTCGGTCAATCACACAGTGAAACAAATAATTTTAAAAAGATAGTAATCGTACAATGTCTTGTACTTTTGTCTTCTTTCTTAATATTTCTCAAAGGACACCAAAATGTCGCTATCTGCAGGCAGCTTGCTAGCTATGATGGCAGCAACAATGTACCTTAGAGTGACTGACCAACAAGAGCTCAAAGTACCTAATGGCAAAATGTGGAGAGACAGACACAATAAATTGCATTAAGATGAAGAGAACTGTTGCTATTATTAATCTTAACATCAACCAGAAAGTCGCTAAATGTCACCAGCCAGGTATGGCCAAAAGTCGCTTAATTGGCCACACACAGTAACAGAGAAACTAACAAAAAAAAGATCATAAAGATAATAGTTGTACAACTGTGTGTACTTTTGTCTTCTTTCTAAATATTTTCCCAAAGGACACCAAAATGTTGCTATCTGCAGGCGGGAGCGTGCCTATGTTCCCCGGGTCCTATGTTCCCCGGGTCCTATGTTCCCCGGTTGTTCCTGGGTCTTTGTATGCGACCGGGGAACTTAGGACCCTTTTTCTAAAAAAGGGTCCTATGTTCCCTGCATTGTATCTGGCGAAATTGCGAAATTGTGCCCTGACCAAAACCATCCCTAAACCTAACCTGTCACAGGGCGTTGTGGAGCACTTTTTTTTGGCGAAATTGTGCCCTGACCAAAACTATCCCTAAACCTAACCTGTCACAGGGCGTTGTGGAGCACTTTTTTGGCGAAATTGTGCCCTGACCAAAACCATCCCTAAACCTAACCTGTCACAGGGCGTGCGGCAGCAGATAGAGCAACTCAAACGCGAACTTCCTTCCTTCGACAACTTAAACGCGTCTCTGTCATGCGTGTCTGCGTGCGTCTTACTTAGTCGCGCATTGGAAGCAGCGGGGAACATAGAACCCTTTTCTGGAAAAAGTGTTGTACGTTCCCCGCAGCGGGGAACATAGAACCCTTTTTTTTAAAAAGGGTCCTTAGTTCCCCGGTAGAGGGGAACATAGGACCCGGGTAACATAGGGACGGGGAACATAGGGATGACCCGCTGCAGGCAGCTTGCTAGCTATGATGGCAGCAACGATGTCTGCCAGACAGGAGAGAGTGGTCAGTGACGATCGAATCGAGAAAATGACAAAATGGGTCAAAGACCAAAAAGTTATTAACTGACAGCAGTGACAAATGTCAGACTGTAAACTTTCTCGAAAGAAAAGGACAAAATGGGAAGATGCTGATAATAACAGCAAAATGGAAAATATAAGAATTTCCAAGTAATGCTCAACTCAAGTGTGTGTGTGTGTGTGTGTGCGCGCGTTAAACTTCTTGTTGAATGATTTCAAATTATCTCTGAGTCTGAACTGAGGGAAAGGAAACCAAATTTTGAGCAGTCTCTCACGAGTTCAAAATACCAAATGAGGAGATTCTAAAAGAACAGACCGGTTTATGAAAGACTTGATGGGGGAGGGGCACAGCTAAGAATACTTGAGTGAGATTCTGTGATCCAAATTCGAGATAGAGCTTTTTGATAATGATAATTTGTCAGAGTAAGGTTGTGTAATCAAAATTTGAGAATGAGCTTTGTCAATCAATCAAGAATATTTGCATTAAGTTCTGTGATCAAAATTCAGAAACAACCTTTAATAATTGATAAAGAATATGTGAGTGAGGTTGTGTGATCCATCCAATTTGAGAATTAGCTTTGATAATAATGATTGAGAGCCTCTGGCCCTCTGTGGATCATGGCCGCGGGGCCAATTTTGCCTGGCCCCTTGGGGCCTCTGTGGGTCGTGGCCGCGGGGCCAAGTTGGCCTGGCCCCTTGGGGCCTCTGACCCTCTATGGATCGGGGCCAAGTTGGCCTGACCCCTCGGGGCCTCTGGCCCTCTATGGATCATGGCCGCGGGGCCAAGTTGGCCTGACCCCTTAGGACCTCAGGCCCTCTGTGGGTCGCGGCCGCGGGGCCAAGTTGACCTGGCCCCTTGGGGCCTCTTACCCTCTATGGATCGTGGCCGCGGGGCCAAGTTGACCTGGCCCCTTGGGGCCTCTGGCCTTCTGTGGCTCGCGGCCGCGGGGCCAAGTTGGCCTGGCCCTTTGGGGCCTCTGGCCTTCTGTGGGTCGTGGCCGCGGGGCCAAGTTGGCCTGGCCCCTTGGGGCCTCTGACCGTCTATGGATCGTGGCCGCGGGGCCAAGTTGACCTGGCCCCCTGGGGCCTCTGACCCTCTATGGATCGTGGCCGCGGGGCCAAGTTGGCCTGGCCCCTTGGGGCCTCTGACCGTCTATGGATCATGGCCGCGGGGCCATGTTGGCCTGGCCCCTTGGGGCCTCTGGCCCTCTGTGGGTCGCGGCCGCGGGGCCAAGTTGACCTGGCCCCTTGGGGCCTCTTACCCTCTATGGATCATGGCCGCGGGGCCAAGTTGGCCTGGCCCCTTGGGGCTTAAGATTATTATTTTTGCAAAAGTAGTTTTGCTTGGGTCGCGGCCGCGGGGCCAAGTTGGCCTGGCCCCTTGGGGCCTCTGGCCCCCTGGGCCTGGGCCCGGTAGGCCCGGTCATTAATCCACCTATGGCTGGGGCCAGTCATCAATGACCAAAGTGCACAATAAAAGCAAGACATTAAAAAAAAACTGCAAAACAAAACTGTTAGGGCAGGGACCAAGGTTCACTCAGCGTAAAGGAGCGTGGTGAGGAGGGGTTCATTTACGTCTAACAACGGCGCCTCTCAAAACGTCTTGTTTTGAAAGGGAGCCAAACAGTGGCTTGGAGATCCATCCATCCATTTTCTACTGCTTGTCCCTTTTGGGGTCGCGGGGGGTGCTGGAACCTATCTCAGCTGCATTCAGGCGGAAGGCGGGGTACTCCCTGGACAAGTTGCCACCTCATCACAGGGCCAACACAGATAGACAGACAACATTCACACTCACATTCACACACTGGGGCCAATTTAGTGTTGCCAATCAACCTATCCCCAGGTGCATGTCTTTGGAGGTGGGAGGAAGCCGGAGGGAACCCACAGAGTCACGGGGAGAACATGCAAACTCTACACAGGATTGAACCCAGGACCTTGGTATTGTGAGGCACATGTACTAACCCCTGTTCCACCGTGCTGCCCTGGCTTGAGGATGGGTCTGTAAAACTAAATCTTTACATCATTACATGTTATGTAGAGCAGTGGTCCCCAACCATTTTGTAGCTGCGGACCGGTCAACGCTTGAACATTTGTCCCACGGACCGGGGTTTTGTTTTGTTTGTTTGTTTGTTTTTTTTGTTTGTTTTTTTTCATCAAGAAATACAATCGTGTGTGCTTACGGATTGTATCCCTGCAGACTGTATTGATCTATATTGATATATAATCTATATATTGTGTTTTTTATGTTGATTTAATAAAAAAATATATATTTTTTTAATTTTTTATTTCTTGTGGTCCGCGGACCTTTACCGCGCCGCGGCCCGGTGGTTGGGGGCCACTGATGTAGACCACAGAGAAGTGTTTTAAATGTTAGTTCATTAAATAGTTGATTGTCCTATTAAGGGTTGAAACAAGTTTTAACTCACTTAATGACATCTTGTTATCTTTTCTATTTCTATTACTATTGTGATCTACAGTATCTCACAAAAGTGAGTACATGCCTCAGATTTCAACACATTGTGTTAAAGTATATCCTCTCAAAGGACAATACCATAGAAATTTACTTTGGATACCGTATACTTTAGAGTAGTCAGTGTAGAGTTTGAAAAGCAGTGTAGAACTAGCCACTGATAAATAGACAGATTGTCTAAATCAAAAATAAAATGAAAACAAGTCAGTACCCAGATAATTAACTTGCCTACAGCTAATCATTGTTTGGAGATGCACTGTGGAGCTACGGAGTATTTGGGATAAAACATGAATTCTGACATACACTGTGATATTTTGAAGCCGCATTGCAGTTTTTCATCAAGATACAAACACACCTCCAAGATGTGTCTTGCTAAAAAAAACTGTCAGCGGAGTACATTCAAAGTGGTGGACCTGGTAGACTAATAAGTCATAAACATGCCTTTGCAGAGTGTTTACCTTGCTATAAGCGCAGAAAGTGCCACTAATTAAGCGTTTTCCCCCACCGGTAACAGTACTGATAAATGACGCTGATATGTGTTCAGCTCATGAACACTTTGTGACGCCTCAGGCCTCTAAGTGGGCCTGCTGGGCATTAGGCCGCCTGGTGCTGAGCTTTGAGCTTCCGTAGTGCTGTAAACCAATGTGAGAAGCACTTTCCTCACATTCAGACACTGGCGTAATGAGAAAATGCTCTTAATCTACCACACACACACGCACACACACATACGCGCACTCACACACATACACACACAGGCAGAAAGAGGCACATTTCTGCTGGCCAAAGGTTTCTTGGTGAAAGCATATTGCGGAAGAAGCAGTTTAAGCAGTAGCAATTATAGTTTTGGACAACGTCATTGATTTGGACTCCTGATTGGAGGAAAGGTGACAGAGGTGTAGATGTGTGTGTGTGTGTTGGGGTGACATACAGTAGTACAAACACACACACTCACACAGCTATAGTTTCTAACCACCATGGGGAAGCCTTCGGATGTCTTCAAGTTTTCTGTTCTCATCCTCTCATCCTTCCTTTTCTCGACACACATGAGTGAAATATTGATGTCCAGCAAACACGGGTGTCAGAACCTGTGGTGAATGTTTGTGTTTCTTGGAACAAGTAACCCAAGCATGCACACTCACACAACCACACACACAGGTAACAGACAATCAGGTGTGATGCACATTTACAGCATACAGTGTAAAAAGGTGCATTATGAAAATGTTTGTCTTGTTGTCTTTTAGCCACTTGTTCCTTCTTGTTAAGTGCCTTGCAATTCACAAATATTTAATATAAGTTTACTGGTACCTAGGTGCAGGTCCTTTACACAATATGGAAATTAATGTAAAATTAAATTTGCTAATAGGAAGCTAACTACTTAGCTGTGTGTCCTTTGTAGGTAAAAGTGATTGCCATTTCTTTTGTGTCAACAAATTATTGTCATAATGAGTTAATTCACATTATCATAGGCTTGGAAGACATGAAAAGCAACAAAACACTGGTTTGTTATTAGGCTATTTATTGTTAAAGATAAGCACTTTAATATTGAACATTGAACAGTGCAACATGAACTTTGAAAAAAAATACAAAAATAAATACCCAAATGGAAAAAACTTCAATGTGAAAATCTGTCCTTCTTCCCTTAACTTGATGAAAACACCATCAAGTTGTAACTTATGGTCTTTCTCACTTAATGCTCAGACTAAACAACTGAATTATTCTTATTATTATCATTATCATTATTATTCTTATTATTATCATTATTATTATTATTATTTTGTCAACCCACACAGTAATAGCAAAGTCACAATAAACTTTATATCTAAACCTCTACTGTGAGAGAAATGTGGTCCGCCGTAAACACAGTGCATTTTATTTTGAAAATTAACCCGGTGTTTTATTTTGTATTTTGTACACTACTTCCTGTCCCGCACGATCCGCTCTGCTCTGTGCGGAATTGATGTGCCGTGCTCAATTGATGCGCCGTGCTCCGACGTCCGGCAAAAACAGAAGCTGACACATTGAATAATAGAATAATACAGCGTTTTTCTGAAATATTACCCATATTAGATGCTGAATAAGTGGACGGCGACTAGACCATAACTCACAGGTTCAAGTTGCTCCACTGTCACGTCTCCTCAGAAGCGCAGTTGGCTCTCTCTCCTCTGGCCTCTTACTTACTCACTCGCCCTCTCTCTCTCTCTCTCTGGCGGAAGCGGCAGTTTCAAACAACCCGGTATTACAAGAAAACGTGGAGTTTTTGTACCGCTGTTTTTTTTTTGTTTTGTTTTTTAAAAATCCCTGCCAGAAATTTATTAATGTTGTTTAAAGAAAAAAAAAAAGAAGAAAAAAAAACACACATACAGGCAGAGGGCACTTTTTAAGACGAGGCAAAAAAGGGCAGGGGCTCAAGCACCCATAGGGCCCTATGTGTGCACGTGCCTGCCTAGGTGTTCATGTGACCCGGTTTTAGTATGATTGGGTTTTAAGTGTTATTTGTACACCAAAAATGTGTCTGGGTTTTGTACACTGTCTTGCTTTTACTACAATAAAAACACATTGGTGACTCAGTCGCTGTGATTTTTTATTGAGTAACCCAAGTTTTTCGCTGTAAATTTGCAGCATACAGTAACAGTCCAATCAAAGTCAACTGGAGCCTGAGAATCCTGAGTGTCACTAAATGCATTACCTTGCTACAATAGGGATGTGAAAACAAGAACAAAAAGTCACGATTCAATTCTATTTCTTGCTTGACGAATCGATTCAGAATAAATTCTTCATACAAGACGATTCTTGATTGAAACCAATCCTCACATTATATTATTTGGTATGAAAATTATAATAAAACCTTTTCAAAACAGGTTACAAAAAGATCCTCCTGGCTGCTGACACAGCGAATAAGTAGAGAGATGGCCTAAAATACGTCTTTAAAAAAAATATAATAAAAATATATATATATATGTATACATAATATATATATATTTTTTTTAATTATTATTATTTGTTTTTTTTGTTTTTAATATATATATATATATATATATACATATATATATATATATATATATATATATATATATATATATATATATATATATATATATATATATATATATATATATATATATGTATATATATATATATATATATATATATATATATATATATATATATATATATATATATATATATATATATATATATATATATATATATATATATATATATATATATATATGTATATATATATATATATATATATATATATATATATATATATATATATATATATATATAATTCTGTCTTGCCTCTTGGTGAGGGTGGTCGCATTTTTCCCTGCTCCTCCTCCTTCCCGCTTGCTTTCTTGTGTCCTTGTCTTTGTCTAAACTTTTTGAAGCCTCTTTTCTTGAGCTGTCCTCAAATCTAAACATCAAAATGAATTTGATCAACTGGACTCTCGACGCAATTGACACAGTCTTTTCGACAAGGAAAAGAGGTTCGGGGGAGCCTGGCTGCCCTGATGGAACCATTGCTGCGGGGTACGTGAGAGATTCCTGGAATACTTGGAGAATCATGTGCCTCTCAGTCCTTTCCATCGAGGACGTGGAAGACATCTACCTATTTGGAGCTGTGATCGCAGGGCATTTGCTGATTGGGCTGGGCATTGCTCTGGTGTATCGTCAAATTCGGAAGACGATGGCAGCCACTCAAGGGGCCAACAGGCTGTTCAACGCAATGGAAGGATTGGGTCGTGCTGTGGGATCACAGACTGGAGCAATTGCTGATTTGAATCGCAAGGTGGATTCTATCTTGATGAAGTTAGAGAAAGAATAAATTGGAATTGTCAGAGCCAGCATACAGAGCAGGAATGTCATTGTTTTGACTGCTCGAAGAAAAAACAACATCTTAATCTACGATTTGACTCCCTCGAATGGCCTTGAGGAAAAGGCTGTTTGAAAACACTCCCCTGAGGACTCCTCAAAGATGGACGCTTTTGACCTTTCCCTTTTTTTTTTCAAAAGCACCTGGGTCGGACTCTTGAACTCTTGAACTCTTGGGGCCGGCCTCGGCCCATAAAGACAATTCCAACATCTCACCCAAGTTAATTGGGCATACATGCACGCACACACCCCTCCCCAAATCAACGCCTTCACCACTGCTTAATTCCTCCGGGGTTGTGGGGGCTGAGTAGCGCTCAACAGCAGCTGCCGGCCTCCAAAGTCCTGTTGGATGACTCTGTTGCGAGTTGTTGTGATTACATGTACCATGTTTATGTGTGCCATGCTATGTGAGGTTTTTTCCTCGGACTCAGTCTGGACCATTCCTGAGGGTCCAGCCTCAGACTGATATTTTTTTTACTCTTCCCCCCCTTCCCCAATGTCACCTTTTTCCCACCTTTTTAAGGAGCGCCCTAAGTGGCTGATCCGTTGGCGGTCCCGTCTTGTCTCCCTGTAACGTATGTCTGCTCTTAGCAGGATTGTGCCGAAAATGTAATTTCAGTTCTTATGTGTCTTGTACATGTTAAGAATGGACAAATAAAGCTCCGATTGATATATATATATATATATATATATATATATATATATATATATATATATATATATATATATATATATATATATATATATATATATATATATATATATATATATACATATATATATTAGGGTTGAGGGCAGCACGGTGGAACAAGGGTTAAAAAGTTAAAGTTAAAGTACCAATGATTGTCACACACACACAAAGTGTGTGTGCCTCACAATACAAAGGTCCTGGGTTCGATCCTGGGTTCGGGATCTTAAAGTTAAAGTTAAAGTACCAATGATCGTCACACACAAACTAGGTGTGGTGAAATTTGTCTTCTGCATTTGACCCATCCCCTTTTTCACCCCCTGGCAGATGAGGGGAGCAGTGGGCAGCAGCGGTGCCACGCCCGGGAATAATTTTTGGTGATTTAACCCCCAATTCCAACCCTTGATGCTGAGTGCCAAGCAGGAGGTAATGGGTCCAATTTTTATAGTCTTTGGTATGACTCCGCCGGGGTTTGAACTCACAACCTACCGATCTCAGGGCGGACACTCTGACCACTAGGCCACTGAGTAGTCTTCCTGTGTAGAGTTTGCATGTTCTCCCCATGACTGCGTGGGTTCCCTTCGGTTACTCCGGCTTCCTCCCACCTCCAAAGACATGCACCTGGGGATAGGTTGATTGGCAACACTAAATTGGCCCTAGTGTGTGAATGTGAGTGTGAATGTTGTCTGTCTATCTGTGTTGGCCCTGTGATGAGGTGGCGACTTGTCCAGGGTTTTCCCCGCCTTCTGCCCGAATGCAGCTGAGATAGGCTCCAGCACACGACGCAATCCCAAAAGGGACAAGCGGTAGAAAATGGATGGATGGATGGATATTAGGGTTGTATGGTATACCGGTATTAGTATAGTACCGCGATACTAATGAATCATTTTCGGTACTATACTGCCTCTGAAAAGTACCGGTCCACATCTAACATCCACTCCTTTTCAGGCATGATGTAAATGAAATTATATGAAATTGTGTGATGTATTATGATGTAAATGTGCTCATGTTCGAAATAAACTAAAAGAAAGAAAGAAAGAAAGGGGGGTGGGGGGGTTACCCACATATGCGGTCCTCTCCAAGGTTTCTCATAGTCATTTACATCGACGTCCCACTGGGGTGAGTTTTCCTTGCCCTTATGTGGGCTCTGTACCGCGGATGTCATTGTGGCTTGTGCAGCCCTTTGAGACACTTGTGATTTAGGGCTATATAAATGAACATTGATTGATTGATTGATTTTCGGTACTATACTGCCTCTGAAAAGTACCGGTCCACACCTAACATCCACTGTAATGATACTAAGTTCATGAGAGTATCTAGTCGATACTATGATTACGTCGATATTTTGTGGCATCTAAACATCTTCTTTCGTTTTTAAAAAATGCATATAGTGTTTATAAACTCAGGAAATATGTCCCTGGACACATGAGGACTTTGTATGATCCTGTAACTACTTTGTATCGGATTGATGCCCAAATTCGTGGTATCATCCAAAACTAATGTAAAGTATCAAACAACAGACGAATAAGTGATTATTACATTTGAACAAAAGTGTAGATAGAACATGTTAAGAGATAAAGTAAGCAAATATTAACAATAAATGAACAAGTAGATTAATAATTCAATTTCTACCAGTTGTCCTTAATAATTTTGACAAAATAATAGAATGGAAAATGACACAATATGTTACTGTATATGTCAGCAGACTAAATTAGGAGCCTTTGTTTGCTTACTTACTAATAAAAGACAAGTTGTCTTGTATGTTCACTATTTTATTTAAGGACAAACTTGCAATAAGAAACATATGTTTAATGTACAGTAAGATTTTTGGTTAAAACTAAGTCAATAATGCTATTTTTTGTGGTGCCCCTTTATTTAGAAAAGTATCACAATAATTTTGGTACCGGTACCAAAATATTGGTATTGGGACACCACAAATGTATTTATATATATATATATATATATATATATATATATATATATATATATATATATATATATATATATATATATATATATATATATATATATATATATATATATATATATATATATATATATAACTCCTACAGAGTTCTCTATTTGTGCTTTTTAATATTGCATTAACTAGAATGACTTACAAATTACTGTACACCAGGGAGTACTGTAATTACCTAACGTTACATTATTATTTTCCATAACAATTTAGCCCCCTCCACAATATTAACCCGACGTTAAAACAGAACTAGCTATTTATTGATTAGCAATTGCCGAATCATGTAACATTAGCTTAATGCTAAAAAGCCAGGTTACTATCACATTCTGTAACAGACAAATAATTTCATGTAGGCTAACGTTACCTACCTGCTACCTCTGTCTTTTTCTCGTTTCTCCTCTTCTTTTCTCCCCTTCTTCCCTGGGCACCTGACAGTTTTGGCCGTTTTGACATCTTGTGTTGATTTTTTTATGTGGTGACGTCCAAAAAGAGTCATGATACGGGAAGGGAGGGGGCGCACCGTGCCGGGGGAGGGGGGCGTAATGTTGTAACAAATTTCTATTAAATAGGCTTTACTTTGCATTTTAATTAACGTGGGATTATTTTATGTATTTAGAAATAATAGTACCAACTTTTTTTTCTTTTTTTTTTTTCCTCCAACATTTGTGGCACTGGCGTGGCGCCCCCTGATGGACGGCGCCCTTAGCATTTGCCTATACGGCCTATGCTACGGGCCAGCCCTGGGCAAGACACTTTACCCACCTGCTTCCAGTGCCACCCACACTGGTTTAAATGTAACTTAGATATTGGGTTTCACTATGTAAAGCGCTTTGAGTTACTAGAGTAAAGCGCTATATAAATATAATTCACTTCACTTCACTTAATTCTAAAAATTGATTCTTGAAAATTCAGAATCGATTTGGAATTTTAATAAATAAGAATTGACATTTGTATTGCCAAACTATTGTGGGTAAATGGATATTATAGGCTGTCCCCAGCAGTTTTGTATACAGCAAAACTTGTTTGCGCGTGTGTGATTGCATCACTTATGTCAGCAAAATCATATGAGCACACAGTTGTTGTGCGTGCATTTAAGACTATAAAACCAGTGCCAGCACTCTGATGAATAAGGTTTTATTGATTGATTGAGACTTTTATGAGTAGATTGCACAGTACAGTACATATTCCGTACAATTGACCACTAAATGGTAACACCCGAATAAGTTTTTCAACTTGTTTAAGTCGGGGTCCACGTTAATCAATTCATGGTATAGGTGAGAAACACTATTTGATTCAGTAAAGAAGTTGTATCAAAATACCTCCTCCCTTGCTGACTCATTGATGTCAAAGAATATTCAATAAATGTAAAAGTGGTGTTGCATTCAATTATAATTGCATTTTGCACTTTAAAAAAAAAAAGGAAAAAAAAAAAGTGTTTTTTGTTAACATTTTCCTGTGTCTGAAACATATTAATTGAATTGACATTGTTTCCTCTTGGAGAAATTGTTTCTTTTTTTATACAATTCAGTTTTAAAATGACCTGTTAAAAGGATAACTGAGAAAACTCTTTATAATAGCGGTTTCTTCAAACTGGCATTAGTTTTGTACAAATTGCCGTATTAGCATGTGTGTACATTTGTCAGACTCTAATACAACATGCACACTTACTGTATTGTTTCAGAATATTAAACAGTAGACGTCTATTGTTCCTGAATTTTTACTTCTGTCTCCACGGCATTCACGGAATTAAGTGCATGCACGTGTACACACTCCATGGTGTTAGCCTTGAGCATATCATCCATCCATCCATTTTTTTTACCACTTGTCCCTCTCATATCATAAATAATATTAGATGACAATGGTTTGTATATGAGTGCAAGGAACAATTAAATTAAAACAAAACTGTTATTTGAACATCTCCTATACCTGAACTTTTTCTATAATCAAAAATAGATGTATAACGTAGTCAGTTATGAAGAGTTGATTCATCTGAGCTGACGTTTGTAAGAGATTCATCAACAGTTACTTAAGAACCCCTCGCACTAATGTTGGCCAAAAAGTTGTTTTTCCACTCAATTTGCAGCCACGCTCCATGAAAATGTCAGCTAAATGCTTCTTAGTAAATAGAATTACCAGGTAGCACTCTAACACTTTGTCTTTGATACCTCTTTCATTGAAAGCCTGATGAAGTCTGCGATATCTGCCGTGTTGGAACATTCATTTAGGTGTGTGTGTGTGCGTGTTTGTGTGTTGTCAGGCAAAGCTGGGCTCCACAAGCCTGTTGTCAGATTGTAAATGAGTAAGCCCAGTTCGAATGCATCTCCATCAGAGCAAGCGTGCTCCGTGCAGCCTCTAATCCTCCAGCCATTACTAACGCTGCAGGAACGCCAGGTTGACTTCCAGGTAAGGTCCCTCATTGGAGGGAAGTGTGCTACTGATTCATCAAAATGCATCACCCCTCCCCATCCAAAATCTCAGTCGTAGCGTGACATGCACCTGCAAGAAAATCCGACCTCGCGTTGCAGCAACGCAAACCATGTGGAATTTGATTGGTCGGCCTTTAGTGCATTAATCTGCCAGATTTTTAAAGCCTTCTTTTGAAATCACCTTCTCCTCTGATTTCGGATTGACATTTGCAATAAAAGCGACTGTTGTAGCACATTAATTAGTTCCAGCTCCTGTTTAATCGGCAATGTTCACAAGCGACAAGGAACGCTAACTAACAAAATAGTTGATGAGTGTAGTGCTTTCTCAATGAGTTGACTTACAGGGGAAACTCCATTCGTGTTTGGCTGGGAACTGCAACTACTTTTTTTTACCATTTAAAACACTTCCTTGTGGCCTACGCAACATGTAATGGTGTTTTTTGGGTCAAAATTGTCCTTGCACTTTGCCTTCCTTGCTCTGCATCTTGGGGTCCAGACCAAGAATGCCAACCAGAGAACGTAACATTCACATCAGCCATTACTATTGTTGTTTCCTTTTGTACTTGGTGCTATAAATATAGCAGTGCAGTTGTGAGCAGGATTATCTGTTCTCTGCTTTTTTCTTTGCTGAATAACCTACCGTATTTTTCGGACTTACGTCGCAGTTTTTGTCATAGTTTGGCCGGGGGTGCGATTTCTACTCAGGAGCGACTTATGTGTGAAATTATTAACACATTACCGTAAAATATCAAATAATATTATTTAGCTCATTCACGTAAGAGACTAGACGTATAAGATTTCATCGGATTTAGCGATTAGGAGTGACAGATTGTTTGGTAAACGTATAGCATGTTCTATGTTATAGTTATTTGAATGACTCTTACCATAATATGTTACGTTAACATACCAGGCACGTTCTCAGTTGGTTATTTATGCGTCATAAAACATACACTTATTCAGTCTGTTGTTCACTATTCTTTATTTATTTTAAATTGCTTTTCAAATGTCTATTCTTGGTGTTGGGTTTTATCAAATACATTTCCCGAAAAAATGCGACTTATACACCAGTGCGACTTATATATGTTTTTTTCCTTCTTTGTTATGCATTTTCGGCCGGTGCGACTTACACTCCGGAGCGACTTATAGTCCGAAAAATACGGTACCTCAAACGATCAGGTGTTGCATGACCATCGGATCCTGTTGATGCATGTTTGCACTGGCACTAGCAACTTACTTTGGCCCCATGGTCACTTATTTCTTAACCGTGTTTAAAAATCAAAACACAGACGCTGAGTCACCATTGCGGGGGATTCTTTGTTTGGGCACTGAATTTTTACGGAATTATACTGACTGGTTTGTTACGTGCAATGTGTGACCACAGGATAACCAAAAAAGCACACAAGCAGCGTTAAAATTTGGGTACGCTGTCTTGAAATGTGCTTTGAAAACTGTAATTCGGAGTGACTGTGTGTGTTTGTTGAAAACGTGTCCTCTACGTCCCTGCTTTGTTCTCTGCACTTTGTTTTTCCTCTCAAAAAGTCACTGCCTGACAAGGTGCTGTGCACTGTAAAAAATTACACCTTGTTTATACTTATTTATTTCCTCTTGACAGTTTAATTATATCTGGGCCCCATTGGAGGAAACCATATAAAAACTTGCCGTGTTCTAACAGATTCTAATTAGGAATGTAGGGAAATTAAAACATAGTTGTTTCTAAACGCTGTCATTTTTTTTTTCCACGGCCTCATCTTGGAATTATGTCTCAATCAGCACAGGCGCAAATAATTACTTGTATACCTTCTAACTGCCAGCGTTTACCAAATGGCAAAGCAATTTACAGCCATCATGGCCCAAGAAGCAATCATTGGGCCACCGATAAATTCACAGGCTGACGGTCTGGAGAGCAACATTGAAAGGCGAGGTTATTGTGGAGAATTAGAGATGGAGATAAAGGCAAAACGTCTGCCTCTCTGCTTCTTTTCCTCTCCTTTTCTCCTTAATAATTCCAATTGGTTTTATTTTCCCCCTCAACGTCCCCACTTATACATAACAAGTCATCGCACCAAGACACACACACACACGTTAAATAGAAGCAGTGTGACGATTAGGTGATTATTTCCACACACACCATTAAACCCGGTCATTGCAGGCAAAAACACACAGACAAAAGCCCACACAGAGACATAAGCATTTGCACTTCAAGCAGCCACATGCATACTGGCTCAAAAGTAATTACTCACACACGTCATTAGACACTAACAGATGAAGTGGAGTGTGTTTATGTTCCGTGTGTCTTTATGCGCACATATCTAGAATAACAAATTACAACACTACTGGGGTTTTCATGCGGCCTGGTTTAAGTAGGATTCGGTTTATGGCTAAACTTGGGTTTTTGTACAATTAAACGCACAATGTGCTTTTTTTATTGAGTGCGGCTGCTACTGTAAGTAACCAACATATTCATTCACACTCTAATAATCCAATCAAAGTCAACTAGAGTATATTTCAGCCTTTAAGAGTCTGTGTTTCCTAAGTGTCACTGAACGCACCACACAGTTAGACGTAGCCAAACAATTAATGATTATAAGACAGGGGTGTCCAAACTTTTTCCACTGAGGGCCGCACACGGAAAAATTTAAGCATGCGGGGGCCATTTTGATATTTTCCATTTTCAAACCATAACAAAATATATGGATTTTTTTTTTTAACCTTTAGGGCTCCCGGGGACCATAAAGGGTCTCAGTCATTAAAATGTTAAAAAATAAGTCAAATTATTATTATTATGTTTTATTTAATGCTTACAGTAAATCTCTATATCAACTTCAGGTTGATAAAAAGTAAAAAAAAAAAAAAAAAAAAAGGTTTTATGCCTTATCTGTCAAAGACAACTTTGTTTTTTATAGTAAAACTGGAAATATGCAGTATTTAGTAATTAGAGCTCTAAAAGATCAATAATGCAGGACACCGTTGATTTTAATTATTTAATATTTTTGAGTAATCACAGTGAAAATATTAATAAAATCCCACTAAATATATTTGGGATCTAAAAGGTCCCCCACTCATAAAGTGATACATTTTTATTAGTTTTTTTTTTACTTTCAACACTTAAGTTACGAGATCAACTTCAGATATATCTGTCGATTTTACGTTTAAACTATTATTTTGTTTGTTTTTATACTCTTTTGTGTCAAAGGAAACTTTGATGTTTTTATATGGCAACCACACCATATATGCAATATTTTTTCCACATAAAACATTTTAAAATGAAATTTTTGAAGTAATTGGAGCCATGAATAGGTCAATAATTCATTATAACATAGATTTTTTGTCTTTTTTGAGTAACGGCAAAAAAAAAGAAAAGTAAAGAAAGACATAAGAAACAAAAACAGCCCGCATGGCAGCTTTGTGTCAACATTGCAACTTTTTCTCGTTAGATTTCACCTCATTCCACTTTTTTAAATGTTTTTTTTAATTTTTGCAATATTATCAATTTTGAAATTTTTGCAGAATGTGTGGCGGGCCGGTAAACAATTAGCTGTGGGCCGCAAATGGCCCCCGGGCCGCACTTTGGACACCCCTGTTATAAGAGATGGAATTTGTTAACTTTGACAGCCTTGCTTTCAAGCAAATAAGTATTTTAAGCTCTTTCTTGTGCCAAATTGAGGGTGCGTACAAGACACCACAAAAAAGCGGCCACAATCTCCATCCATCCATCCATTTTCTACCGCTTGTCCCTTTTGGGGTCACGGGGGGTGCTGGAGTCTATCTCAGCTGCACACGGACGGAAGGCGGGTTACACCCTGGACAAGTGGCCACCTCATCACAGGACCAACACAGATAGACAGACAACATTCACACTCACATTCACACACTAGGGACCATTTTTAGTGTTGCCAATCAACCTATCCCCAGGTGCATGTCTTTGGAGGTGGGAGGAAGCCGGAGTACCCGGAGGGAACCCACGCAGTCACGGGGAGAACATGCAAACTCCACACAGAAAGATCCCGACTCCAGGATCGAACCCAGGCCACAATCTCATTTGGTTTTAAAAGAAAGGCTCACTGTGCCTTGGGCCTGCGATGAGGTCCCCCCCTGTAACCCCGAGAGGGACAAGTGGTATAAAATGGACAGATGGATGGCTCACTGAGCCACTTTTTGAGAAGCCATGTTGTAAAAAAAACTACATCTACTTAACTCTAATTACTGCAACTTTTTCATTTCTGATATTGCAGCCTTGATTGACTATTTGGCCGGTATCGATAAGATAAGATGTCAGCACAAATAATACATCCTTTTTTTTTTGCCAACTTATTTTGTAGTGTGGAATGTTATAAAAGGCTTGATCTAGTGTCATGTTGTTGTGATCATGTGGGATCTTCATTCTTAATCCTGACTCAAATTTGCAAGTATGCGTTCATTTTAATTTGTCCTACGTGATTTGCCGTAGTCAGGAAGCAAGCTTTCCTTTTTTTCTTCCATCTTTCCCATCAAGTCGAACGTGTTGAAGTGATTTAGTGTAAGTATTGTAATGATTACACATCCGCGGTTTGATTTTTACGTACATCTTAAGTGTTGTTTTATATTTCTAAATTCGGAGATGCTGAATTCGCAATGTACAAGCGCTAATGCTAACTAGTAGCATGTCTATGGCGAATCCAATGTAAATTAGCATTGAGCTAGCGTGTTTGCGTACATCACTTTTTATATGTTTGGAATGTCAGAGAGAAGTTATTTTGTCTGTAATGTAAGTTATATTGACATAATGTATTTCTGTGTGCTCACTTTTACAATGTTTTGAAGCAAAGACTCTATAAATGCTCTCAAATGGAGATACAACCAACAAACTGGCATAGCATCAATTGACAAAACTGACAGCAATCAGGCAGCCTAGTGATCAAAATTAAATGCCCTTAAAATCACTGGACACTTAGGGAAAGCAATGCTAAAAAAAAAACGAAAAGATGTTGCTAACTGAAAAATAAACCATTTCTGTTAGGCCTAATTCTAAAACTAAGCTGAAGACCTTAAAACTGATTTAGAAATGTACATATCAATAATTGTTTTTAAATGGTGTGTTTTTTATTCTTGTTGGGTCTTTGAAAACCCATGCATTTCTTTCTGCACCCATCATGCATACACACACACACACACACATGCATACTCACGCACACACACGCACACACACACACACACACACATACAGTTAGTGTGTTGCAGATGCTGCCTTTTAAGTGAATATGATCCATAGCGCCCTCTGTTGGCTATTAGTGAATTACAGTTTCCCTGGTCTTCTTCCCCTTCTGTTTTTTTCCCTTTCCTTTAATTTTGTGTGGTAGAACAAGCCCACGGGACAGCACCTGTCAATGTAATGTTGTTTATATGACGGCCACACATTTATCAATGTGTGGCCCTGTGGTCAGGTGCTTAAGTGACCGGCTCTTTGAATTTCTAGAATACTGTTCTGACCCAGTCGCACCCCTGCGTGAACTTTCTGTGGCCTATTGAGTGCTGTGATTGATGACACTATGAGTTGCAATGGATAATTCTCCTGCAGATCACACACACTCTCTCTCTCACACACACACACACACACACACACGCACGCACACACGCATGCATGCAATAACAAAAGAAGAGTGATAGGTCTGTTTTAAAAATAGAGTTCATACTTAATTCATTGCTGCCTATTATTACATGTAATACAGAATTTTCCTCATGTGGAGTTTTTTGTATTGATGTCCTGTACAATAAAGAGAACACATTCGCGCGTGTACACACACACACACATGCGTTAACACAACACATGTTTATTTCCCTGGCTTTTATCGTGATAGGCTTGTGTTTATGAGCTCCACCAGTGAAAGAGAGAGGAAAGTGGCCTAAAGGGGTCACTGTCAACATGCACACTGACTGAGAGACAATCGATAGGTGGGGGAGGTAAAGATGGGGGTCACAGAGGGGTAGAACAACCGTGGCGAAACCATAGAATGGGTTAGGGGGTTGTTTAAAACAAACTATTTGTTGAACTGATGAATATAGCACATGCAATCGTTGTGTGATTGCTTTTTGTGTTTTTGTGTCTATATTGTGCAGTGATTCAATTTTTCTGCTTCGTTTTGGTAGCTCTGTGTCAATCAACTTTGGCATAATTCATATGATGGTGTTTATATTGCGGTGTAATATCATATCATCAGGTAAACACTATTTTACATTTCAGAAGAGGAGGATGTCATAAACTTGTTTTAACGTGAGTGCTTATGTGTGTGTGTTTGTGAGGTTTTGGTAAAGCGTTTGTTTGCCCAGCAGTGACGGCAGCATTGATTCACACTCATCGTTGTCGATGCTTATAAGTCCCTGGATACATCATAACTCTGTGTGCGTGCGTGTGAGCGTGAACCTGACGGCAAATGTGTGTGTACTCTTTAGTTGGATTATGTTTATGCAAAGGATGTTAAATTGAGTTTAAAGTGAGATTATCCTTATATTCCCTGTCATTTGTTGAGAGTTGACATACTAAGTTTTGAAACCTTGAAACATAATTGAAAACATTTTTCTAAAAAATTAAAAATAAATCTGTTAAATAAATAAACTAGGGTTGTCAAAAATAACGAGTTAATTCGAGTGATTAATCACAAAAAATAATGCATTAATTGTGTGCAGTTGGAGATTAATCACACAATTTACTTAAGTGCAGAAGGTTACCTGAAAGGCGGCGTGCGCGATCAGATCAATGCACACGTCACGGCAAAGATGAGTGAGGAAACTGACTGGTGTGCTCACTGGCAAATTTCACTTCAAAATAAACCCCATCAGGGCTTCAGATAAAACTGTTACAATGTTTTGAGCAAATAAATTATGTACATTCAAGTAAAACATTTTACAAATGTGAGTGTCTGACGATCTGAGGTCTTTTTCTAAGTTAATTCAAATTATGCAATTAAGTCATTTACTGTGGTTAATCACTAATAATCTAAGTATAAAAGTGTGATTAATGTGGTAAAAAAATCTGTCATTTGACAGCACTAACACATGCTTTAGTTGTTGCCAAAGTGAGGGACAACTAGTTGTAATTTACTGTGATTAATCAAAATGTAAAAGTGTGAATAATTTGATTTAAAAATTTACAATTTGACAGCACTAAAAAAAACATATGCTTCGTATTTTTCCAAAGTGAGGAATAACTAGTAGTAATTTAGTGTGAATAATCATGATTAGTCCAAATTCAAAAGTGTGATTAATCTGATGAAAAAATTAATCATTTGACAGCTCTGAAGAAAAAAAACACTTGCTTCATTTATTTGACTAAGTGAGGAACAACTAGTAGTAATTTACCGTGATTAATCACGATTAATCCAAATTCAAATATATAATTAATCTGATTTTAAAATTATTTGACAGCACTAAAAAAATCACATGCTTCTTTTATTTGAATGAGAACCGACTGGTAGTAATTACTGTGATTAATCACTAGTAATCAAAATTTTAAAGTATGATTAATCTGATTAAAATGTATCAATTGACAGCACTAAAAAATACACACGCTTCGATTTTAAACCAAAGTGAGGAACAACTTTTAGTAATTTACTGTGATTGATCGCGATTAATCCAAATTCAAAAGTGTGATTATTCTAAATGAAACAATTTTTGACAGCACTGAAAAAAGAAACATGATTTGGTATTGGACTAAGTAAAGAACAACTAACAGTAATTTACTGTGATTAATCATGGTTATTTCAAATCCAAAAGTGTAATTAATCTGATTTAAAAAAATAAACATTTGACAGAACAAAAAATAACAAGCTTTGGTTATTTGACTAAGTGTGGACTAATTTGTAGTAATTTACTGTGATTAATCATAATTAATCCAAATTCAAAAGTGTGATTAATCTCATGCAACAAATTAATAATTTGACAGCACTTAAAAAACACATGCTTTGGTTATTTGACTCAACTAGTATTAATTGTGATTAATTGCCATTAATTCAAATTCAAAACTGTGATTAATGTAATTCAAGAAAAATATTTATTTGGCAACACTAAAAAATGAGACATGCTTTGGTTATTTGCCAAAGTGAGGAACAACTAGTAGTCGTTTAGCGTGAAGCTCAAGGAATTTTGCCTTTCAACATGACAAGAATGCAAATCCAAAAGAATAAAATGTTGATTTCTTGAGAGCCCAGACTTAAATCCAATTGAATATCCTGTAAAAGGGGGCTCTGCATAAGACAATGTGACAGATTTGAAGAGTGTTCAAATGTTGCAGAGTCAAAATGTGCCATGCTGGTAAGACTCCTTATCCAAAAAGACTGAATGATGTCAACATACTTTTATATATTATTATTATATTGTTTCCATTTTACAATGACGAGTACAAGTTGTATGGCACATTAAGTTAGGGAATGATTTATTGCAGAAAATGGTAAAATGTGATGTACTGTTGATGAGTTTGTTGCACCACCGGCCATTTGTCAACAAATGTCCACTGAAGAGGACACTGGTTCTGAGGAAGATATATGCGTCATAATAAATACATCTACTGTATGTACAGTAATTGTAAAGAGTTTGACCTCTCAACAAAAGAGTGGAAGGCCTTCAATAATTTCCCCTTAAAAGATGTTTTAATGTATCAACACATGTACAGTGGCATCACAAGCAGAAGTTAGTTTTAAAGCAAAGCGCGTACGATAATTACATGACATCATATTTCAGTTTTCGCAATACAGAAATCAGTCTGCACACACGTTTACATCAAAGGAACTGGTTTGAGGAAATGTTTTATTATCTGTTCTCCTCCAAAGCTGCTAATCACAAGCTCTCTCTTTCATCTTTGCATCCCCTCCCTGCACTTCCTGCAGTGTTGAAAGAAGCGCTGACGTGTCAGAGTTTTAAGAATAAGATTGAAAATGTGAGGCACAGTCAATACATGTCCTCCATGTAGTTTTGTAGAAGCTCTTTCCTCGGTGTGTAGAGTTCTGGTGCAGCGTGCAGCTTACATGCAGCTTTGGAATTGGTCATGCTCTCTAGTGTGGTTACAGCCGTCCTCTTTTTGATGGTGGTGGTTGATCACAAAAAATTATGTTTTATTCCAACTATATTTACCACAGGGCGTCTACACTCACCTGTCTCATCCTCTCCTCTCTTCCCTACAGCATCCCTATTTGTCCGGCCCCTCCCTCTCCACCTGCTCTGTTTCCTTGCTCTGCTCCTGTCCCCGCCCCTGTCCCCGCCCCTCCCCGCAACCATAGGCCGAGGGTCCACCAATGGCGGCCGCTCCGGCAGCCTTGAGGGACTACATATGCAAAACAACCCCTGCTTAATATTCATGAGCTGCTTTTGGGGCTTTAAGTCGTTGATTAGGACAGCGGCACAGCTTTCTGTCCCAACTGCCCGCCTGACTGGCTGACTTTGTGTGTGTGTGTGTGTGTCTGTCGCACCCCTTCTCTCTCTCACTGGCCATACACACACACTCTCTCTCACTCACATCCACCCAGAGCAGATCAGTGCAGGCAGGCAGCGCTCAGCCCGCTAAATTGTGTTGCTTCCTCCAAGTGGAAGCAAGGACAGAGAGACCGGAGAAAGAAGAGGACACATATTGAAACTTTTTTTTTTCTTCCCACAAAACAGCCCAATCTTTTTCTCTGGAGGACGTTGACATGACAATGAGCCGTTATCGCCGATGGATTTGGTAGGACATCCGCTCTCCGAGTGTTTTTTAATGCACTCTGAACAAGAGTAGGTAAATTTTACCTTTTATTCTAATTTGTCATTGTCTTCCATTGTGGTTGTGTGTATGTTGTTTCTGCTGTCAGGTATCGTGTGTATTCGTGTGTGTGTGTGTGTGTAACAGCAGTGTCAGGACAACAGCAACTCATAATGGACATCACACCTGAGAGACTGACCCACACGCATACACACACAAGTTTTTTACTGTATCTGCATGTTCATCCGAGCCCATAAGTGAGAGGATGAAAAGAGGGGAAGCGCTCTTAAATGCCAAAGGAGGTAGAATTTCAGACAGCCAACTCAGCATGTGGCCCTGCACAGGAATTAGACACACACACACACTTTGACACAACACCAACAAAAAGTGAGTTGCTCCTTTTGCTGCTCTTTTTCAGTTGGTGTCATAAAGACCTGCAAGAAGAAACATAATTTAATATGAATCAATGCAAATACAGTTAAAAAAAGTTGGAGTGTGTAACCATCACCATGTAAAATGATTTGAACGTTTGTTCATGCAAACAACAAGTAGGTTAAATTCAGCTGCGCAAAATCTTGCCCTCTGTTTAAATGTCTTCATGTGTGTGTAAAAGTGCAAAAAAAACAAATAAAGTCTGAGGCCGATGTGATGCATTTATTGAGGATGTCTTTAAATGCAAACAAAAACACTGGAAAAGCTCCCAAATATGTGTTACTGATTATGCTTTTAAAAAAGAAACACTGATTTTTAAAGTTAAACTAAAATATTGTGTATATATTGTGTGTGCGGGATGGTTATTTAAAGAATAATTAGACTTCCATAAACTTTTGAAAATGTGCCAAAATGTCAGTTTAATGTCATAAATTAGTTTCTTTGAAAATTCTGACCCAAAATCTGTATTTCTTTATTATTAAGACATGTGCCCAGTATCATTTACCTTTTTAAAAACAAAAAAATACAGTGTGGGTCCGTCTGCTGATCTTTCAGATACAAACCAGTGTGACCAGTTTGGAACATGCCCACAGTGAAATTGAAGTTTCAGCACTTTCCGTTAGCTTTTATGCTGTAAATGTGTTTGATTGTGATATTTTACAAGAGATGCATTCCATTTAATAAGCTCTTCTTTTACAATTCCATATATCATGCATACTTCCTTCCATCCATCCTTGCTCTTTCTCCGCTTTTTAGTCTTCTCAGGCACCCCTTTCTAACACTAATTAAAGTATTAGGGATCCTGATGATGATGATACTGATATCAATAATAATAACATTATGCTATTAATATAATTAAACCCCCCTTTGCCATCTTATACCTACCATTAGCATATCATTAGAGTTTATTTTCCTAGGTGACTTTGAGGAATTGTATTTATTTTTTGCCGACATGCGTGTTGCTTAAAGACGGCCGTGCATGCAAACCATGAAGGCAGTCATCGCAAAGCAAATAATTGCAGTAAAAAAAGTAATAATATTTTCTTATGTTATGCACGGAGAATGTGGTATAGTGATGTACTTTTTGCATGATTTATTAAACTGACACCACTGTAGGTGTAGACAGCAGAATTATATCAAGCGATTATATGATGGTGAGGTGCTAGAGATGGCGCTCCACTTTAAGTCTCTGTGTGTGGTGTTTTGAAAGTAATTGTTTTCATTTGTTTTAGCAGCAAACACTTAGCCAACATTTCAAAATCATGATGGATGGCCATCAGAAAAAAAATGTCATTCTATGACCAACTGTTCAACTTTGCTATATAGAATTCATAGTACATTTCTAAAGACGTGTAACAATTCAAGCATATCTAAAAGTGTGTGTGTTTGCCTGTGATAACCACCATTTTTTTGTTTTACTTTATTACACATAAGTATGGTAGTGTTTATATTTTCAGCGCATGTTTTGAATCTTTCTGTTTATTTCCATGAGGAAAGGCAAGCACTAAAGGGAGACAGAGAGATGAAGCTGACTGTTTGGGGGGGTTGACCAGAGAGAGATTGCGTAAATTAAAATCCTTTTAATCTCCTTATAAAATCATTTACTTAATTCATCTGTCAGGGCATGTCAATATGTGCCGCACTGATTTGTTGCCCGTGTGCGCTTCTGTTTGTGTGTGTGTGTGCGTGTGTGTGTGTGTTTGTGACCTGAATGGCTGGCCGGTGAGAGGTGGTGTTCCTCTTTTTTTTGTGTCCGCTCGCCTGTCCCGATGGCATTTGTTATCTGTCAGGTTTGTCCTCGCCTACACTCACTGACACACACACAAACACACACACACACACATTAAAAAGGCAGGCCTGGCTCATGTGTGAAGGGTCCGAGCATTCCGGCAGTAATTTAGTCCTGTAAAAGGGGAGGGAGGGATGCAAAAGAGTGAGACAGAGAGGGGATAGGTGGAAGGAAGACGAGGGTGGGGGGCAGCTGCTTTTGTCTGGCACCCCTGCTCTTAGCGGTCTGTGGGACGCATGAGCGCACACATGGCTGCACACACACTCATTCTAGATCATGCTTTTTTATCTTAAAAAAAAGTCACACATTGTCTTTAGTGATGCACATGATGTGAATTTGACTGATTTCACTCTCAATCAATCTGTGTGTGTGTGTGTGTGTGTGTGTGTGTGTGTGTGTGTGTGTGTGTGTGTGCGTGTGTGTGTGTGTGTGTGTGTGTGTGTGTGTGTGTGTGTGTGTGTGTGTGTGTGTGTGTGTGTGTGTGTGTGTGTGTGCGTGTGTGTTATGGGTCAATGGCGGCCTTGATGTGTTGAAAGAGCAGTACGAGGGGACCGTACCAGCTGTGACACACACTCACCGCAATTAGCCGCAGCCCAGCCTAATGTGTGTGTGTGTGTGTGTGTGTGTGTGTGTGTGTGTGTGTGTGTGTGTGTGTGTGTGTGTGTGTGTGTGTGTGTGTGTGTGCGTGTGTGATTGAATGCCAAAGCGACGATTGCAAGAACAGAGAGCGTGTGATAGTATTGAGAGAGGTGCAATCGCGCTCATCCCAATCTCTTCTTTTTCCCCCCACATCACCCCATTCCGCAAGCACGATCCATACATCAGAATGTATATTCATTATTATCACTTTATATCAAATCATTTGTGGTTCCGCTGCTTACCAACAAATATTGACCTCATTTCCCATTTGGCAGATTCAAATCATGTGGGAGAAAAGAGGTTTCTTACCTAGTATTTTTAGGATATATTTTTTCCAGCGTTTTTATGGCTGTTCTGCATAAACAGCACAAGAATCAAAATTCAACAACGCGGTACCGCCTGTATACAAAAGTATTCTGCAATGCCGGGGCCGGGGAGTTGTGATGTTTGACACTCTCTTTTCGCCGCCCTGTTTTGCTGGAAGCAATTGTGCGACAAGTGTTGTATATCGGACATAGCCGCCGACGTCGTAATGCATCTAATTGTGCCATTGAAGGATGGAATAAAAGCGCAAACATACTTCGGACAATCTCCCGCTTTGTTGTGTAGGACTTCTTGCTGTGGGAAAATCACTTTTTTTTGTTGACATAGCTACAGAAGTGCATTTTTTTTAAACATATTTATTAATTCATTTAGCAACAACACTCTAAAAGTTGTCCGAACGATGCTAATCTGTTTCTAGATTCCTACGTTCGAAGGCTTTTGAACCCCCAGCCTCAGCTATGTTGCACAAGACCGTTTCAGTTTACTGAGTGAAAACGGAATTCCTCTTCAGGGATGAGAATGAATATAATAATATATTTCTTCCCAGGTAGCGATAGATGAGTCTGTATCTATGTAAAGGTTAACTGAGCGCCATTTGTGTTGGACAATGTGAATTTGTCACTATTAGTAACAATTTTTATGTTGCATTTTAAAAATGAAGCCATCAGTGTGTGATCGGAAGTGTGTGAGTGTGTTTATCATGTGGTGTTCAAGGCTTCTAACGGTGGCCCTAATGGGAGGAGACAGCGCAGACCAGGCCTCAATGGAACAAATTTAGATGGAGAGGTGGCGTGTGTGTGCGTGTTAGAGCTAGAAGAGAAGGAAGTTCCTGCTTTTTTGGCCCCGGCCTCGTATGATTCAGTTGTTCGGCTTTGTGCGTCCAAGAAAAGGTGTAGCGGAAAGGGGCGGGGTGAGCGAAGGAAATGGATGACCATGCCACCTGCAGACTGACAGTGAAATATTCCTCCACTCATCCTCCCATCATGCTTCATGTGGCACACCATGCTCCTTCTTCTGTCTCCCACACCACCATCTTATACGTTAGATGTTTCCTTCGCTTCAATCAAAATGCATGGTCAGCAGCACATATTTTGTGACAGAAATTGTAAAACATATGTTAGATTATACTTTTTAGGTTTTTGACGCATAATTTTACACAAACCTATAAAATGAATGCTTGAAATGAAGGTTAAAAGTAAATATTGCCTATTTAACATCAGGGATTAATAGTTTCAGATTTTTTTATTTTTTTTTAGATATTTGCAAAAATACCTTATATTGCAACGTGTACGAAGTGTGGCCGACACAGAGGATGCATTTGGTTTTATTTATCCTCTACAACTATAAACATATCAGAACAGGTTTACATGCATTTTCTCACTGCAGAAAGGAAAGAAATAGCATCACATACACAGTTAAATAATGTTTGCATAAGCTGTGTATGAATATGTTGTGTGTTTCCCAAATATCTGATAAGAAAAAAAAACAAACATGTTTTTTGATGTAAGATATTAACACGTTGTGCCCTCTGGAGGTCTTTGCCTCATCGCAGTTGATCCCCACTTTGCTTTTTCTTCCTCACAGAGAACAATTTATTTCCGCCTTACCCCGTTCTTCCTCCACCGCTTGCCTCCCAACACACTCTCCCCGTATCCCTACCTCCCCACCCACCTCCGTCCTCACCCTGCAGGCCCCTCCCGTGCGGAGCTGTCACCTTTCTGCACCCGCTCAGTCCCTATTAAGAACGACAGCCCATCTGCCGCCTGCCCCGCTAACAGCTCCCGTCGCTAACGCTAACGTGTACACACATCCGCTCACACACACACACACATACATGCCTACAGCGCACTGCATCTAGCCCCATCTGCCCTGATGTAGACACGAAACAGCCACACACACCTCTGTATAGAAGTATGTTCTTCACAGCATTTTTCGTGATCATATTTAAGAAATGTGTTACAAAACGTAACAGTCGGACTGTTTTGCAGGTTGGATCGCAGACATAAAACACTGCAGTGACGCACTTTCACAGTGCTGCCTTGACGCACACTGCTTAGTCCACAAACTCAGAGCAATAGTGTTAGGTAGTGCATATTGTCGAATCAAAGTCATCAAAAATTAAGGAATTAAAGTTTTAATTACATGTCTATGACTGTGATTTGTGTGTGTAAACTCCCTACAACACTACTAACATTCAGAAATATCATAAAAACATATAAGTAAACAACCAATTTTTTTTTCAGTAAATCAATATTATAACGTTCGTACAAAGGACAGTTATGTATGAACTCCCTAAACTCCTCTAACATGCAGCACTTTTTGTTTCCTCCCTAAAGACATAAAGAAACAGTCACCATGTTTGAGGACCTTCCAGAAATCTAATTTCTCATGATTACAGTCTTTGGTGTATGAACTCCCTAAACTCCTTTTTCAGTCTATTTTTTTTATTGTACAGCATTTTTTTTACATAAGTCGGAAGTACACCACTACCTTTTCTCCAGTTAACCAAAATGTTTAAGTTTTATTTAAATTACAGTTATGTATGAACTCCCTAAACTCCTCTAAGATGCAGCACTTTTTGTTTCCTCCCTAGAGACTTACAGAGACAGTCAACATGTTTGAGGACCTTCCAGAAATCTAATTTCTCATAATTACAGTCTATGGTGTATGAACTCCCTAAACTCCTTTTTCAGTTATTTTTTTTATATTACAAAATGTTTAACATAAGTCGGAAGTACACCACTACCTTTTTCCTGTTAACCAAAATGTTTAAGTTGTATTTAAATTACAGTTATGTATGAACTCCCTAAACTCCTCTAACATGCAAAACTGTTGGTATTATTAGTAAAGACATCTATAAAGGGACAACTTTTTTCAAGAAACCACCTGAAAAATACATTTTCTCATATGCACAATAAATTGTGTATGAACTCCCTAAACATTTTTTTTATGTTATTTGCTTTTTATAATACATTATTTATTTGACAAAAGTCATCAGTAAACACCTACTTTTTTTCTAATTAAGTTTTATACAAATGACGGTTTTGGATGAACTCCCCAAATTCCTCTGACATGTAGAACTATTGGTATCCTCACTAAAGACAGCAACATATTGAAGGAATATCTTTGAATACATTTCTTGTGATTACAGTGCATTTTGTATGAGCTACCTAAACTAAATTTAAATTGTATCTTTTTATTGTACATCACTTTTTTTTATTTTTTTTTTATAAAAGTCATCTATTAGCAGCCCCAAAATGTAAAAGACCTCCACGGTGAATTGGTTTGTGTATGAACTCTCTATAACTCCTCTAACATGTAGAACTATTGGTATTATACTTTTTATGCTATAATATTTTCATTAAAGGACTTAGCTTCTGACATTTAGTTATTAGGCATTAGTTGATAAGTCAAAAAACATGTCATGTATATTTTCAGTGCTTTTTTTGTATGAACTTCCTTAACTCTGCGAACGTCCACATACATCATTAAGGCTATCAGGCTCCTTCATATTTTTATGACACAATATTTCCACAAAAGTCCTATGAAAACAGTGCATTTTTGCATAACAGTGCATTTTTGTTTTGTATGAACTTCCTAAAGTCCTCCAACATGCACAAACAAAAGTATTGGTTTTAGACTTGTATTTTACTGTCTATTAATTCCACAGAAAATCATTAATAAACCCCCACACTTTGTGTTTTTTAGTAGTATGAACTCCCTAAACTCCTCCTACTGTACATGTGTGCACATGCAAAACTAAGGCTAATAGGTTATTTTAAAATATTGTTCTGGCACATTTTTTTCCCACAAATAACCCAAATGTTTTAAGTAATCCACCTAAAAATATTTATTATTTACAGCTCTTTGTTTTTGTATGAACTCCCTAAACTCCACTGTCTTTTATTGGAGGTAATCACAAGTCAATACTGACAGGCAATACCGATACATGGACATATTAATGTATGTTTCATCTGGAAAAAAATCATTTTAATCTTTTAAAAAAAGGCCAATGCTGTATATAGCTTTTGAAAATAATGTTCATTATCACACGTTATTGCTGACAAACATCCTCAATTTCTTCTATATTTGTTACACTGAACCACAGTGTTTAATGATGTGATGGCTTTTTTATTTGTCGTCACATGTGTCGTGATGACATACCACTGTCCAGCAGAACAATTAAAAACCTTAAAACGTTAACTTGGGCACAGGCCCTCTATATGTACTGTATGTGTGTGTCTGTGTCTGCATGTGTGTGTGTCCACGTGCAGTGTGTGGTGGCATTTGTTTCCTTCGGGGCTAGGTGCCTTTTGCATTAGTAAGAATGGCAACTGTCTCATCAATCACTACATCCCCATGTCTCACACACATACACACACACTGCCATGGTCATTCTATTCGCAGATGGGCCAGCAACACATGAGCGAGTCACTGAGCAGCACGCGCACACACACACACACACACACACACACACACACACACACACACACACACACACACACACACACACACACACACACACACACACACACACACGCACACACACACACACACACACATATGCAGAGAGTATAGGCTGGAATAGGCTGAGTAGGATTACAGTTTACATTGACTTTGTTACCATTGAGTCATGATGCTCATAAAAGTAATTTAAAAGTTAAAAAAAAAAGAACAATTAATTATTAAAGGGATTTAAACCAGCAACATAATACTGGATGTGCTTATGTTGGCGATGACAGCAGTGTATAAAAGTTATATTAAGTGTTTTCTGTCTATATGGCATTGTGACACGGCAAGCAAAGCCAATAAGAGTGTGCAGCTAGCTAGATATTGATTGGTCTTATTCACCAGAGTGGAACTAAAACCAACAAATTACACAGGCCGACCTCTCCACTCTACACATGGAGAGAGCGACAAAGAGAAGCAGCCACAACATTATGTACACCTGCACCTTCTAATGAGACACATTAGTATTCAATGTTTTTACTGTAGTACTGGGAGCTGTTTCTAATGCTTAGGTGATGTTAATGCATCCTAACAACTTTCGTAATGATCCATCATTGCAAATGAAAATAATCAACTTGAGCATTATTATCTTTTCTATTGAATTGGATAGATCTTGCTAGATTGTGCAGAATTGGTAGAACATCCTGCTGTTTACTGAAAGTCTTCACACAAGATCATCATGCACATATTTAATGTATAGCCATTTATTTATACAAATGACTGCACACATTACTGGAGTTTCACTTTTAAGTTGTGTGTTTATTTTTTCCTGTATAGTCCTCCAAATGTTGCTGATTGCCATCTATTGCTACTTAATTTTATTTCCCATTTTTTAATTAACTAATTTATTTTTTTTTCAGTATAGAATTTGGGTTGCATTGACTGCGGTGACCTTATCAATCCACCGACGGCCTCTTTAGCCCCCTCCCGACACCATGCTGCCTTTGATTTGACACACAGTGTGCCATCCTCCAGGGCTTTTTGCTTTTTGTTCTCTCCATCTGATGGCCTTATCCACCAGCTGGAATGGCTGTGATGGCACATCTTAAAATGTTATAGGACCAAAGCTTCCTGTTAATGTCTGTCTGTGTGCTCACTGCTGGTACTTTTAACGTGTGGCAAATAAAGTAAAAAAACCATAAAGTCACTTTCTAGTTTCAAACTGTGCAGTACAACCGTTAAGGCATGTGATGTGAATGTGCATGTGTGAATATGGACCATCATTGATAGTATTTGTTGTTAATTTGTTTTCTAGTGCATGCATTGTTTACTGAATTCTATTGTTTAATTGACCACTTTCTTAAGCAAGTGTTTGAATCTTTTTCCCGTTGGTGCTCTGGCTGATCAGTATCGTCACTCCTTGCAGAATGAACTTGTCGAAGGGTCCACTGGTGAACAGCAGCACTGACGACAGCTCCAAGTCAACGTACGGTAAATGCGGCGCTGGCGCCTGGAGGATGCACCAAAGCTACGAGCCGCTGGAGACCAACCACATGAGAGACCCACATGCCCTCTACAACCCGAGGTACAGACAGGAAAATACTTCAGCTTTTATTTTCAATTGTGACAAGTATGACGATTTTCAAATCGACATGCTTTTTTCACAGCAGTCATTTTGTAAATACTAAGGCACATACAATTAACAAGATTATTGCACAAAAATGTTTTACCAACAACATTAGAACTTTTTAGAGGGGTGATAAATGAGCCAAGGAAGAACACAATCGGAGGGTTGCTGGTTACTGGGGTTCAATCCCCACCTTCTACCATCCTAGTCACGTCCGTTGTGTCCTTGGGCAAGACACTTCACCCTTGCTCCTGATGGGTGCTGGTTAGCGCCTTGCATGGCAGCTCCCGCCATCAGTGTGTGAATGTGTGTGTGAATGTGGAAATACTGTCAAAGTGCTTTGAGTACCTTGAAGGTAGAAAAGCGCTATACAAGTATAACCCATTTATCATTTATCATTTATTTTTGGTGAGGATCTGGTTATAGAGTCATGTAAAAAAAAATTACTATTTTACTAAAACCGCTGCACACAAGAGCCTGATTTACTAAGATCCAAATACCACGCGCTAAACAGCGTGTGCAAACTCTAAAATTGTGTGTACTGTTAGTGGCCGTTTTGTGTGTGACCTACTACTGTAAGACTGCATGTACAATTGATAACAAGTGCAAAAGTGGTTTTGTGTGTATACCGACTGTCACCATGGAGACACTAATTTCCCTCCACATTCATGACATTAAATGGTCTAACGGTCCAACCTGTGTTGTTTCGTTAGGTTGTGGAATATGCAGCACACAACACTTTTCCGGGGATATACTGTAAATGTGCGAACTGAACTTATTTTTAGCACGCCAAAGGTGTGCTCTGGGACGCGCCGGTGTTGTGATGGTGTGTCTGGAATGATTCAGAAAGACATGAAAATGCATGTAACAAGTGATTTTTTGAGCAAGATTGGTTGATAAACATTGAAAGTTGAAAAACACAACTTTGCAGGGAGACAGGCGAGAATTAGCAACTAATTGGCCATAAGTCGTTGAGCATTTTCTCTTAACGGGGTCATGATTATGTTTTGTTTTTTTCTACCTTTAAAGGCCTACTGAAATGATTTTTTTTTATTCAAACGGGAATAGCAGATCCATTCTATGTGTCATACTTGATCATTTCGCGATATTGCCATATTTTTGCTGAAAGGATTTAGTAGAGAAAATCGACGATAAAGTTCGCAACTTTTGCTCGCTGATAAAAAAAAGCCTTGCCTGTACCGGAAGTAGCGTGACGTCACAGGAGCTAGTATTCCTCACAATTCCCCATTGTTTACAATAGAGCGAGAGAGATTCGGACCGAGAAAGTGACGGTTACCCCATTAATTTGAGCGAGGATGAAAGATTCGTAGATGAGGAACGTTACAGTGAAGGACTTGAGAGGCAGTGATGGACGTATCTTTTTTCGCTCTGACCGTAACTTAGGTACAAGCTGGCTCATTGGATTCCACACTCTCCTTTTTCTATTGTAGATCACAGATTTGTATTTTAAACCACCTCAGATACTATATCCTCTTGAAAATGAGAGTCGAGCACGCGAAATTGACATTTAAAGTGACTTTTATCTCCAAGACAATACATCGGTGACACACTTAGCTACTGAGCTAACGTGCTAGCATCGTTCTCAAATGAAGATAGAAACAAAATAAATAAACCCCTGACTGGAAGGATAGACAGAAGAGCAAAAATACTATTAAACCATGTACATGTAACTACACGGTTAAAAATTCTCAGCCTGGTAAGGCTTAACAATGCTGTTGCTAACGACACTAAGGCTAATTTAGCAACTTAGCAACCGGAACTCACAGAACTATGTACTCTCTCCTTTTTCTATTGTGTATCACGGATTTGTATTGTAAACCACCTCGGATACTATATCCTCTTGAAAATGAGAGTCGAGCACGCGAAATGGACATTTAAAGTGACTTTTATCTCCAAGACAATACATCGGTGACACACTTAGCTACTGAGCTAACGTGCTAGCATCGTTCTCAAATGAAGATAGAAACAAAATATATAAACCCCTGACTGGAAGGATAGACAGAAGAGCAAAAATACTATTAAACCATGTACATGTAACTACACGGTTAAAAATTCTCAGCCTGGTAAGGCTTAACAATGCTGTTGCTAACGACACTAAGGCTAATTTAGCAGCTTAGCAACCGGAACTCACAGAACTATGTACTCTCTCCTTTTTCTATTGTGTATCACGGATTTGTATTTTAAACCACCTCGGATACTATATCCTCTTGAAAATGAGAGTCGAGCACGCGAAATGGACATTTAAAGTGACTTTTATCTCCAAGACAATACATCGGTGACACACTTAGCTACTGAGCTAACGTGCTAGCATCGTTCTCAAATGAAGATAGAAACAAAATAAATAAACCCCTGACTGGAAGGATAGACAGAAGAGCAAAAATACTATTAAACCATGTACATGTAACTACACGGTTAAAAATTCTCAGCCTGGTAAGGCTTAACAATGCTGTTGCTAACAACGCTAAGGCTAATTTAGCAACTTAGCAGCCGGAACTCACAGAACTATGATAAAGCATTAGCGCTCCACCTACGCCAGCTTGCCCTCATCTTCCCATCAACAGCCGTGCTCACCTGCGTTCCAGCGATCAACGGCGCAACGAAGGACTTCATCCGTGGGTTTGGCGGCAAGCATCAGCTAGGCGTCTTCTATCAGGGTAAGTAGTCCTTGTTGTGTTGCTGTAAGTATTGTACTTAGCCGCTAAGACACCGATCGATCCCACCTACAACGTTCTTCTTTGCAGCCTCCATTGTTCATTAAACAAATTGCAAAAGATTCACCAACACAGATGTCCAGAATACTGTGGAATTTTGTCGAAGAAAACAGAGCTTTGTGTATTGTGTCCAATAGGGCCCAAACACTTCCGTGCATTTTATGACGTCACGCGCATAAATCATATCCAAAGGAGATTTTCAACCGGAAGTGTGGCGGGAATTTTAAAATTGCACTTTATAAGTTAACCCGGCCGTATTGGCATGTGTTTCAATGTTAAGATTTCATCATTGATATATAAACTATCAGACTGCGTGGTCGGTAGTAGTGGCTTTCAGTAGGCCTTTAAGACACTTCCTTGTGGTCTACATTGTATGCTGGCATGGTTTTACAGACCATCTTTAAGCCGCTTTCTGACAATCTCTTCAGGATGCGTCGTTTTGTGGGCGGTCTTATTTACGTGGCTCCACTTGGACTGTGCCTTCTCCTCGTCATCCATGTTGTAGTTTTTAGTGCCTCCATATGGAGTCTACTGACAGATATAAGTTTGAAATATACGCTACTTTGTATTAGAAATGACAAAAGCGGAGGATGCATGTGCATGTACGAGCCAGTCTGCCCCACAGCAAGAGGATAGAGAAAAAGAAGGCGCTTATTGACTACAACGTCGGACCACAATGGCGGACTTGCGCCAAGCTCTTTGGGCAAATCTTGACCAAAAATGGATAATCAGCTGGTGTCACAATTGGGAAAAGCGTCACAAATAGGACAAATTACAAACAGCTCTTTTGGAGGAAGTATAACTGAAGGCAAGATTGTTTTATAAATATCTCCGCCATGCCTCTATGGTTTGATTTCAAATTGTTGGGACTTATGCAGATCCCAAATACACAAAAACAGGTATCGATAGGTAAGAAAAAAAGGTTTTGCATAATAGGTCCCGTGTAAGGTTATAAAACGTAGAGGATCTGTATTACATTGTATGCTAGCATGGTTTTCAATGTTTATTGACCACAAATGTTTTGTAAATGGGGAATAGTGAACGCAAAAGTGAGTGCTCCATCATACAAAACAATTTTGACAAATTAATTCGCTTGAAACCACCTGACAAACGTTTGAGTGTAGCTGCAAACAAGTAAAACTGAGGGCTTCCATATTTCGAGTGACAACTGTACTGTAAATACGCTGCTTGTTTCATGTCCAAACAAACTGCGAGCACATTCCCCCTCCTGCCTCGTGTCTTTTAATCATTCTGAGTTTGTCTGGAGATCACACAGAAGCACACAGTTGTCATTGTGAGTATGCCATTTGTTCCAAATGATCAGTAAATGGTGTTGTATGCAAAGACGGGAGATTATATATCTATGCATATATTCTTGTTGCTACATTGTAAGTGGGTAGGAGTAAGCTTTAAGTGTGTATTGTCTTGTTACAGTAATACATAACCCTGTTAGTTATAGTTATTATGTTAAAACCTGTTGCCCTGCTATCGATGAGTGTGTTGTTGTCGGGCTTTTTGCAAAGCCTTTTAGTTTTAAGTGTGTGTGTGTTTGTGTGTAGACTGGGAAGTCTTAGTCCAATAGGATTTCAGGGTTAGTCTGGGTCAAGCCAATTAGAGGTCTGGCAAGCTTTTCTCACGCAGACTCTCAGCCAATCACTGAGGGGAGCGTTAGCAGAACCGTGTGTGTGTGTTGGCAGACAGTGAAGTGTAGTGATAAGAGGGGTAAAAGTGTGCCAGGGGCTGGTTTGTCACGACATGGCTGCAACATAGGTGCACCTAATGACATCCGATACAAGGGTGGTACACAAAGTTAATGCTGCTCACAGTCAGAGATGTGCAGTATTTATGTAACAATATGTTTATTATTGTTGTCTTTGAAGTGGTGCATTTTATTACACTGAGGTCTGTATTGCCCAAATATTAGTAAGACAGTATGTGTAAATCCCTTGTGATTCCATTCAGCAACTCAACATGAAGAAGAAGAGTTTATTCACACCATGTCCTTGTCTCAGCAATTACTGACAGCGTCTTCACTTCCTGTATTAAAAACTTTACTTGTTTTCTAATACGTAAATAAATCATGAAGAAATCATAAAGAATGAGTAATAGTGATTGTTTTTAAATAACTTCGAAAGTAATACAAGAGTACATAGAAAAACATTTTCATGGCTAAAATAAACGTCACGATTAATGTGATCATTTTCCACATTCACACCCCAGCAGAAGGCGAGCATCAGATCTCATGAGCGCTCCTGCCAGGGCGAGCGACCTCCGACTGTGTTGATGGGATTTGTTTACACTGTTTACTTCACACACTCAAATGCACATACTTGCTCAGCCTCAGGGACCACGCCAAAGTCTACATCAAAACATTTCTAAATCTTTCATTTCCATTCATGTCATAAAGCTTTTTTCTTAATAGACGCAGCACAAAAATGGCTTCACATATTTTAATAAAAATAAACATGAACATGCATCTTATTATTTAGTGTTATAATATTGTATAATATTTTAATAACATATTATGTAATATTTTTTTACAGTTGTATGATAATTACAATATGTGCGTTGGTAATAACATGTTTCCAGCGTGTGCTGTAAAGTTTGAAGGTAATTCCAGGGATATGTTTAATTTGTGTCTGGAGTTGTGTGGTTTTCATTGGACGGCAACAATATTATTCCCTATTTTATTTAGGCCATCAAACCATGGGAATGTGATTAATGTCAGCCATCCACGCACCGCTGGCACATGCACACACACACACACACACACACTTTGCTGTAAACTGAGTCCAATGTAATCATAATGATAAAGCAGATTGCCTTAACACACAGATGGGCCTCACAACAGCTCTGTGTGTGTGTTGTGTATGCGTGTATGTGGTGTGTGTGTATGTGTGGACAACGCTGATTGGATTGCAGATTTATAGAAGAGGATTACTGGCGGAGCAGCGAGAGAGCGAGAGGGAAAAAGAGAGAGACAGACTTTCAGACACTCACCTCTCATTAACTTCCACCCCCCTTCACCTCTGGCCGCTTTACACACACCTACACACACATGGCCAAACAGAAACATACACAGTGCAGGTCGCATGTCAATGCATATCTCCCCACCGGTATGAAATATTTAGACTGCAGGCATCGCTATAGTGGGGAATGATTAGGAATGGATGTGAATTAGATTCCTTAGCAGATGGTCTAAGGTGTGTCAGATGAAGGAAGGGGTGGGTTAAGGGGGGTGAAAGCAGCAAGATGAGGAGGAATATCAGCAGCATATGATCATCATCATAAAATGTGCAGCAGCCTAATTATTGTAGTTTTTTTTTTGACTCTTTACAGTCACATGAATGCATCCAACGCTCTCTTTAATCTTCATTGAGAATAATACTATTAGCGAGAATCAGCAGAGAACAGATGTCAGAGCGTCCTAATTCACATACACCTTCACCTGCTGCATATGCCGCACTTTTGTCAACAGGATTCCGGAATTGTTTACTGTAAATATACGTAATATGCAGGAGGGGGAAGTGGTGTTCTCCCTTTAATTGTGTCCCACCCCTTTGCAAATCTTTGTGTCAATCAGTTAGCAAAGTTTATAGCACATTTACCGATGGATGTGAATCCATGGATGTTTTTTAACAAAATGCTATGAAAATTATCATTAGACGTTCATTACAATTAGTTTTTACATAATCATGCCTTCCTTTGATTTGTATATATAGTAACTATACTGTACCTTGTGTATATATAGTAAAATCAAATAACTTTTCATTGATATTTATATTTATTGATATGCACCTGCATATATATTATATATACTATTTTATTTACTTGCTTGTACAATTATTATTATTGTTATGATTATTATTATCAATATACTTCTATATTATATTTGTATATTTATTATCGTTATTGATTGTATACTCATTGTTCAGTGTCTTTGCATACCTTGGTAAAAATATACATATATATTTTTTATGAAAGCAAGCCTAGTTACTGAAAGCTAATATAATTATATAAATAAATGTTTGAGATACTCCTGCGTATATATTATATTGTTAGCAATAACTATCTTTAATATTGTTATTAGTATTACTACTATTATTAGTATCATCAATAATGAATATTGTTATGGTGTGTTATTATTATCATTATTATTACTGTTATATTTATTTACTCATTGTTCAGTCTCTTTGTATACCTTGAAAAATCATATATTTGTATTATTGTTTTTAACCGGATCAGCGTCTGAATATAGTCTGAACCATAAGCACCTATACATTTTAATGAAAACTAGCTAAGTAGTGTATTGCTTGTTTTCTAAAAGCGAATATAAACATGTAAATAAATAGCATGTCTGCCTCACAGTCAGGATGTTGTGGGTTTGAATCTCTGCTCACTGTGTACATGTGGGTTCACTCTATGTACGCTGCCTTCCTTTTATGTTAGATTCTATCAATCAATCCACCCATCCATTTTCTACCGCTTTTTCCTCTTATTGAAGATAATTATTGGCAATGGGAGTGCATGTGAGTGTGAATATGTGTATATGTGTATATGTGTCCTGTGATCGGCTGGTGACCAATCCAGGGTGTACCCTGCCTTTCGCCCATAGTCATATGGGATAGGCTCCAGCTCACGGATGAGTGGTAGAAAATGTCTGAATGAATTCAGTTAATGACAGTGTGTTTTTTGTTAATATAAAATGCAAACAAGGTGAAAGGGAAAATTATTTAGGTGAGATGGTGAAATGTTGTGTTGGTGTGCATTGTTGCCCATCCTCCTCTGGTCGTCGCTCACAGTGATGGATAGGTGTAAATCATGGCAATCCTGTCATGACAGCCCAATTTCCTCAAATCTGATCTGCTTAAAGAATTCACCTCACTTGTGTCTCCTCGCCTCCATTTCTACTTATCCTCTCTTGCACTTTTCCCCCTCCTTATTCCTTCAATGTACTCCCTATTTTTCTGCACACACTCCTTTTTTTTACTGATTCTCTCTGTCACATTCCCTCTGTGTCGTGTCTCCGCATCCATTCCATGTCACATTTGAAAGCTCTGTCATATTTACTAGAGTGGAAATCCTCTTTCACCATCTGCTTAATAAAAAAAATGTGCTTTTAATCCGATTCGGGATATTTAGTTTTTTAAGTATTCTTTATTATAATAGTGTGCAATTTCATCTGTTTGCAGCACATTTCTAGTGCGAGGTAGCAGGGAAGGGAAATGTCACGGCAAGTGTGTGTAAAAGCTCCAGAAATACTTGATGATAACACACTCATGCACACCCATATACTGTATGTAGATATAAGACCAACTTAATCAGAGAACTTTCTTTCATGAAAAGAATCACCTTATTTCCATCTTTTTATGCATGCAATACCTTCTGCTGTTGTCCACATTTTTTGTTACATCAGCCAATTTGATTAAAATTTTCTTCAAATCTAGTAAACTCACTGTCCTAAACGAAAATAATACATATAAGGAGTTCCAATACAAGGGTTGGATCAAAAATTCTGCCTTTACGCAGATATTAATGTTCACTTTGATTGACACTGTCAAAGAGGTATTAGTTGAAGTAAGTTGTTGTGGTTGTAGTTTCCATCATCTTCAAAACTGTTGTACATAATATTATGCCCTAACTCAGCAAAATGAGGCAACAAAAACAAACACAAAAAAAATGTGTGGAATATAATCATAGAACTGATTGAGCAAGGAACTCAAACACTTTAGAGACAGTTTAAGAAATATTTTAAGTATATTATCATTTGTCCTAAGTTTCATGAATCGTTATTCAAAATATCTATAACATGCATTTGTTAAGACAATATGCAATGTTTTTTATCCTATAAATTTATTTATGATGTGTTAATAATTTTTATATTCTTTTTATTGTATTTTGATATCATTTACTGCTTTTTATTTTTTATTTTACCTGTTATAAATTGTCCTATTTACAAAAGTGAACAAACTATCAGTATTTGCTGAAACATGGAGAAGGGCTCTGCTTCTTCTTACTCCTTCTCGGACATGTTAAATTTTGCAAGTGTGATGTTTTTTAATGTAAATTGTTAAGCATAGTATTGTATTGTAAATATTTGTTTCGGACATGTTGAATATAAAAAGAATAAATGATAAATGGGTTATACTTGTATAGCGCTTTTCTACCTTCAAGGTACTCAAAGCGCTTTGACAGTACTTCCACATTTACCCATTCACACACACATTCACACACTGATGGCGGGAGCTGCCATGCAAGGCGCTAACCAGCAGCCATCAGAGGCAAAGGGTGAAGTGTCTTGCCCAAGGACACAACGGACGTGACTAGGAAGGTAGAAGGTGGGAATTGAACCCCAGTAACCAGCAACACTCCTATTGCTGGCACAGCCAGTCTACCAACTTCGCCAAGAAGTTGAAAGAAAAAAAAAGTGAATAATAAAAGAAAACAATAACAACACAGTGATGTGTTTGGAACATGTTTACAGGTACAACCTGTACATCACATGTTTACTGTATTAAAATCTAACATGTCCGAAAAGGAGTAAGAAGAAGCAGAGCTTATTTAATGTTGCCCCTTACCTGTCTGGAAATAATGACATATAGTAACACAGTTGTTGACTTCCTTTTTCGATCTTCAACACAGCAACATTGAATGACAAACACAACAATGATTATTACCAAAAACTGAGGAGGATCATGTGTTTAAATGCATAATTTCCTATCAGAACTCACATTATATTGCACAGGTGTACCTAGTGCTGTGAGTGAACGTGTTGATATAGACATTCCTCCTCCTCGATACTGTTCAGTTACAGTAGACAACCGCTCTTGTGAACACATCTGATAAAGAAGACGGAAGGAAAAGGTGTGTGTGTGTGTGTGTGTGTGTGTGTGTGTGTGTGTGTGTGTGTGTGTGTGTGTGTGTGTGTGTGTGTGTGTGTGTGTGTGTGTGTGTGTGTGTGTGTGTGTGTGTGTGTGTGTGTGTGTGTGTGTGTGTGTGTTAAGGTGACAAAGATAGCAGCAGACGGCAACACATTTATCAGCCAGTGCTCACCAGAAAAATGACCTAAATCATCAAGATTCTCATCTGACAGCGTCCGCCGTGCACTTGCCTTGCCGCTTGAACCCCGGACATGCTGCATGGTGTCTTGTCCACGTACTGTCAGTTCTATCATCTTTTACTACACTCTGATATCTGAAACTGGCTTTGCAGTCGGGAGATGCGGGGGGAAAGAGCAGTTTTAACATCTGCACCGCATGACGGAGAGTACGCAAAAAAAACACTCGACATTCTGCGGTTGCCGGGCTGCTGTTTGGGAAAGCTCATAATTCCTAATCAATAACAGTTTGGCTGAGCTTGCCCCTGCATGTGTGCGCACCCCCTGTTCTCTTGGAAAGAGAGAATGTGGGTGTCTAAACTTTACAAACCCCAGGATACATCCTAATAGCCACTAGTGGGGCCTTGTAAATCTTAGTCCTTACTACATCACTCTGTGGGCTGCCTGGTGTACTGTACAGCTGACTGTTGTTTGCTACCGGTAGGGTCTCTCTTTTGTCACACTTAATGCTATAAACACATTCAATCTATTCATTCTCAACCTTTGACCATGTGCAAATTGAGTTTTTTTATTTGATGTTTTCTTAATTTGTTTGGCAAATTTTTCACTTTTTTTGTGTCTGTTATTTTTCCTTAAGTGGATTAAACCAATACCTTGCTGTCAGGGCTGTCCCTCCCTATACGCAGATCACGTGATGTACGTCGGGGCCCCAGTTTTGCGTCAATAAGTGCGTGTAAAATGTCAATTCATGAATGACAGGGCGCTTCATATGATTATATGATTTTACTGCACACATATTCCTAGCCGCTTCCTGCTCCATCACTGATAAGAACACAATGACAAGTTTCCCTTCACAGTTCATTTGGCTGCTATGGCGCACGGCAATAGTGTTTGTCTTGACAGGCAGTACCACTAGATTCAAATTCCAGGATAGTTTATACATTTCTGTTTTAGTCATATTGTTAGTGTGCACAAAAAATATTATTAAATTCCCATTAATTAATTTTAGTACAAAACATGCATAAAATGAAATTCAAGCTATGTTATAAAAGTATAAAAAGTGTTTCACATAGATAAAAATGTGTAAACATTTTTTGTAATGGGGTGAGGGGGGCTCCAAATAAAATTCTACTTAGGGCCCAAATCACCAAATGACTCCCGAGCGCGGCACACGCTGCTGCTCACTGCTCCTTAATAAATGTAATTGGTTTCCATGGAAAGTAATTATTGTTACTTTTTTGAAAACCCTTCAAATATCTATTTAACTCATGGGCTTAGAGTGCATAATACAACAAAATTGACATCACTAAAAGTAACGCTAATGGTGTTGTAACACAAGAATAGACTACCCTTTACTGGGAAAAAAGGATGATATTTTTACACATCACACTGATCATCATGAATCAGTTATTATGCTCGACACCATTATTGTCAGCCATGTTAGATTGTTATGCCTTTTCCAGAAATGACTTTTTTCATGTTTCTGATTGGCTTAAAAATTGTCTTAAGCAGACAGTATGGCTTAGAGCGCCATTGTCATATGCATATTGTTACCCTGCAAAAGGTTGTTTTTTTTTTACTATCGATAAAAATCCCAATGCATTTTTGCCTGTAAAAATTCTACTTAGCACTGAGAAACATAGATATACATTTTGGTGTGTGTACAGGCCGACAGCATATTGGATAGAACGCGTGTTGACCATTATGGCATCGATTGTATCTAATCAGGGGTTTACTCTGCAGCCAATGAAGAGTATTACAGGTTTCCTGCCCGCCTAACACTGTAACAATTGATCCGCTCCCTGTTGTGTGTGTGTTTTTAAGAGTGTGTGTGTCTGTGTGAGATGTAGAAATGACAACAAAAGAGCCAGAAAATGTTGGATAGAGTGCTCAGTGGGAGTCAAAGTGCTTTGACTCAACTCTCGCTGTTGGATTTGTATTTTGCTGTGTTCACTTTTGTCTCAGGTAACAACTATAATCATCCACACACTGTGAGTCTAAACATCTAAACAGAAGCTTGCACATGCAGTACACACCAAAAAAATTGTGACCTGCTGAGAAGTAGGAAACAATATTGTATAAGTAGTAAATGCAGACAAATATTTACATTTTATTGTGTGTAAATACATTGGGTCTGATCTACTTAGATCCAAATACCAGCGTGTGCAAACTTTTAAATTGCGTGGGTTAGTGTGTGTGTTGCGTACGATCTACTAAGACTGCATACAATTCATAACTGGTGTAGACCGCCCTATTTGAATGAGGTTTTTGCAGGTACTTTGCAGCTTTCACCTTGGAGACACTTGACTGCACATTTATATTATCATGCTTTTGAGGTGTTTTGCTACGTTTTAAAACATGCAGCAAACAGACACTTTTTCTGGGCATTTTAGTAGCAGTCCTCCAGTGCATTTACAATGGAACCCACTTTTTAGCACGCTGAAGATGCACCCGAGGAAATGCTGGCACTAACTGCAAGTGTGTGTTGGAATGTTCCAGACGCAAGAAAATGCATATTGCAATATGTTTTTTTCATATTAAAAAACAAACTTCATTTAAAGCAGACAGCTAGCAGATACCAAAACACATTAATTGAATAGGTTTTAATCAGCCCTTTTTAAGTCATCAAGCAGCTATAAAATTATTGAATGAAACTGCCAGATACATAATATAGCTTATTATTTAAATTTTTTGACAGTCCAAATATTTTGACAAGCATACATAGGAGGAGGAGCTGCAGTGTGATCGTCTCCTTTCTCACAGCCATTTCTACGCAAATGCACACATGCATATAGGACGTGCCAAATAAATATACAAAACAGCTCTTGCAGAACAGTTTTAATTTTGATAAATGATATTGCATGTGTTAATTAGTAACATTTGCATTTTGTCCTTCCGGTATTGTGGGCATTCAAATAATGAGCATATATTCTGCATATTCATGAAGACAGACACGCGAAACGGCCTGCGCACCCTATTTTACTTAGTTAAGAGACGCAATCCTCTACGCACGAGCTCAGTAGATCATCTTTGCTAGTATTATCAAGTTTGCACGTGTTTTAAGTGGTCAATTGTACGGAATATGTACTGAACTGGGCAATCTACTAATAAATGTTTCAATCAATCAATCAATCAAGTAGGGCTGTCAAACGATTAAAATATTCAATAGCGATTAATTGCAGTTTGTTCATAGTTAACTCAAAAATAGTCTTGATTAATCACAGTTTTGTCATTATTAAGTGTACCCTAGACAGATAATTTTCAAGTTTTAATCACCACAGCTGGACAATTAATTTGCTTTATTGAAATGTTTTATAAAAACATGCTTTTTTTATACTGCTCAACACAAAAATGACATACACACACTTATAATGACAATGTCTTGCCAAACTTTGTATTTTGTAGGAATACATAATTTGTATTCCTGCTTTAGGAGCACATGTATTCAGAGAAAGAGGTACACTATATTTAGACACCCGTTTCTCACATGAATATCAAAATGTGGATTGTAATGATCATGGTTTGATTGTCAAAGATGTTTGATAATATAATCTGTGATATTTCTCCCTACCTACATGCTTCTGATATTCTGTACGTTCTGTACAAGTTAATAGTATTCATATCGCTGCCTGAAAATGTTTTGACTTTCTCTATTTATTATTAAAATATAATATTCAGCCTGCTAAACATTCGGAAATTGCGGACTATTAATCAGAACAGGTTACAAAATAATTTACACGTTGTTTCAATCTGCCAGAAAACATTAATTTTGGTAGAAATTATCACAGATTACAATACAAATCATCACCAAAGCATGATTGTAATGTAAGATGATTTTTCATTTTGTTATGGTAGTTAGACCGGATTTAACGCATACCGTAGCGCTGTTATTGTGGAAAAAAGAGCTGTCTTGACATGTTTTGATGAAAAGTCTCCCATTAAAAAGTGACTCTAGACTTCCTGTCTGCAGTCGTTTTTCTGCTAAGATATTATTCCATATTACTAAAGCAGGTTCATTTTCTCTATAAGCGGCAAAGCGTGCCAGCAGGCATTCGCTCCAATGATGTCCGCTGACGGGGATCAAAGATAAAATACTAGGAATCAACCCAATGACATCTGTATATCAACCGCTTTGGTACAATCCTAATATCATAATTAATAAAAATGTGGTTAAATGGACAACATGGAAAGACAGAGGTATTACTAAACCTCATCATATTATTAATAAAAACTATTTTAAACAGTTCAATGATTTAGTTGAACAATATAATGTACCCAGAAATCATTTTTTAAATTTGATCTCATTAAAACACGCTGTAAATAAATGCATATCCTCTGAAAGTATGTCTTTAAATAGCCATGAACTGGAAGATGCACTTTTTAATCAAGATACAATTAAGAAATTAATTAAACTATTTTATGGAATAATAAATGAACACCACACTAGAAATGCAAATGATGCATGTGTTCGGAAATGGATGATGGACTTAAACATTTTCGATGAAAGAGACATATCATGGAATGATATTTGGAAAAATGCCAATAATCCCTTTAGAAGCATTAGAGATAAACTGACTCAATTTAAGATATTGAATAGATTGTATTTTACATCTTCTCAGCTGTTTAAAATTGGTGTAGTAGATAGCAAGTTGTGTATGAAGTGTCGGGCAGCTGAGGGAACTCTTGTTCATTTATTGTGGGAATGTCAGAGAATAAAAGAGTTATGGTTGAAAACAACCAAAGAAGCAATCACATTCCTTAATATAAACATCCCAATGACACTGCAAACTTATATTCTTGGGGATCTCCATCAATTTAGTAACGTGTCATCAAAGAGTAAAAATGCTTTTCTTTCAATATGCATAATAACAAAAAGGGTAATATTTCAAAAATGGATAGCTGTTGATAGTCCAAATCATACTGACTGGTATACACAAGCTATGGAGATGATATCAGTAGAACAAACTGCATTTAGTTTAGATAATAATGAGTCATATATTGGAATATGGGATTAATTATTTAAATTTGTTTCAACTATTAAATGAACCAAAATATGAATTATTATATCTTTGTGGAAAATATTAGACACAGTGTGTTGTCAAGCTTGTGAGATGTGATGCAGGTGTGGGCCACTGTGACACTATTGTTCATTTCTAATTTTTTAATTATTTTTTATTAATGTTTTTAATGATAATATCAATGAGGGTTGTTTTGTTTTTTTAATCACTGCTATTTTGAAATTATTACTAATATTGATGCTGTTGTCAATAATGTTCATTTTTGTTTCACTACATTTGTATTGTTCCGTGTCATGTTTGTGTCCCCAATTGCTCTCAATTGCTCTGTTTGTTGTTATTCCTAACATTGGTGGGACGGATTTGGTTTTGGAATTGGATTGCATTGTTGTGGTATTGTTGTGTATTGTTTTGTTGATTGATTAATAAAAAATAAAAATAAAAAGATAAAATAAACTTGTCTTTGTCGGGACAACGGATTGGCATGGTTCTGCATCTGAGATTTCCATGATGTCCCCTTTTCGTTGTGTGTTTTCTGCTCGCTATTTTTGAGCTCGTGGCTCAACAGTAACTAAACGCCATTACATTTCCCATGCTCCGGAATAGACCGAGGGTCAAAAAGGAGTCAGGACGCATGCGCGTTTTAAATCTTGTTCACTTTGACACGCAAACCTTTAACAGATAAGGCCCAAAGTGTTCTTTTTTGGGGTTTGTTTAATGTAACCAAATTTTGCAAGGAATTGTATAATTTTATATAATCTTTTTATCAATTGTACGCGCAGTCTTAGTAGATTCCCCACAACAGGCCCACTATTAATACACACAATTTTATGGTTTGTAAACGCTATTTAGCGCCTGTTATTTGGACCTTAGTAGACCCTATGCGTTCTGTAGGTTGTGTTGTGTTCAGCAACCTTGCACAGTTTAAGTGTTGAACATGGCAACACAACACATGCCCAAACAAAAAGAAAGCAAGTCAGTCTGTTGATGACATGGATGTAGTCATTTGACTATGGAATTATAAAAGAACTTCCTTTGGCATCGCTCCTTTGCCCATTACTGAATTTAATATATTTCCCATCGCTCTTTTCCATTCCAAAGCATTGCCAGTATCATACTGATAGAATTGTGTAAGGTTTTTTTTTTTTTGGCTTATTGGACTGTGTTCTTATCAGCATGACGAGCACAATGCTGGGTGTGATGGAAAGGTATTAGCCAAGCACGCTGGCTACATTGTCAGCACTTCTAGGGTCTCTTCCTCTAATGCTTTCTTCAGCCTCTTTTGCTTTCTCTGCCGTCTCCTCCTTCTCTTTGTATAGATTGGATTTTCTACTTATGTTTGTCAAATGCATTTGCTACAAGCGGCTTTCATCGACTTAGCATTATGTTTAAGCAAAAGGCTCACAGGGAGCAATTTAAGCGGAATTTTGTTGTTTTGACTATTATGTGAATGCTGAGTGACAAACATCCACACCAATAGAGTTGCACATCAACTTTTTTGCAGTGTGAATACTGACGGAAAGGTATTTACACTGTGCATTCATTTGTGTACTGTACATGCTATTTAATCGTACTGCGCTGAGAGATGAGTATTCACACATTGCAGTTGCAAAACATCATATGTTTTTCCTGCCACTGTGTGATGTGCATTCATATTGCGAATATGTGTCTTTTTTCCTGCATGTGAATGCTGAAAGATGATCATTCTCACTAATACAATGACCGCCTCCAAGCCACGTTCTTTTTCCTATTGTGTTAATGCGGAAATATGTCCAATTTTTAATAATGCTATATTGTGCATCAAAAATGTATTCATCCTCTTGAAAAAATTTATTTTTTATTGTGTGAATGTTGAGAGATGAGCTTTGTCACAATAGTTTTTTTCTGTTTTAATACTGGGAGAATCACGCTATTGCTCCTGTGTATGGGGGGAAAAAACGTCAATGTGGTGTATGTCTTGAATGCTGAGAGGTGACCACAGTAGATATTGCTTTTTTTTGCACAGTAAAAATGTTATGTAAATGTTGAGAGACAAGCACACTGGGTATTGCTATTGCGCAATAATAATAATAGTTTAAAATGTGTAAATTTTGAAAAATTAGCACTGTAATTGTAATTAAGTGCATTCAAAATGTGTATTTTCAATATATAAATGCGAAAGGATGAGCACACTAATTAATTATATTGTGCTTTCAAAATGTGTTTTTTTTATTTTTGAATGTTAAGATATGAGAAGACTAATAAATGCTATTGTGCATTAAAAATAGGTATTTTTTAATTTGTGAATGCTAAGATATGAGAACACTAATAAATGCTATTGTTCATTCAAAATGTGTATTTTTATTTTGTGAATGCTGAGAGATGAGCACACTAATTAATGCTATTGTGCATTCAAAATGTGTATTTTTAATTTGTGAACGCCGAAAGATGAGCACACTAGTTAATGCTATTGCGCATTATAAATATGTATTTTTAAGTTGTGAATGCTGAGAGACAAGCATGCTACTTGATGCCCTTGCTTGCAGACGCCAAACCAAATATTTTTCCATTTTGTGTAAATGTTGTGAAATTAATATTCTCCCGAAAGTAAGTGTGCATCACAAATTGTTAGTTCTTGTTTGTGAATGCTGAGAACTTGACTTTCCTGTTGTCCTACAGCAGGGACGACCTAATAGTAAGAAATTGGTATTTTGGGCGATGAGGTGGCGACTTGTCCAGGGTGTACCCCGCCTTCCGCCCGAATGCAGCTGAGATAGGCTCCAGCACCCCCCGCGACCCTGTAAGGGACAAGCGGTTAAAATGGATGGTTGGATGGATAGATCCCATTGAGTCAACATTTTTTTTGCTCACAGCCACTAGGGGGCATATTGGAATAGTAGTCGAATAGTAGTACAATACAATTGTTACGGGGCATTGCAAGTTCTAGCTAGTGTTGCTCTCAAGCTGGTCATTTAGTACCATCTAAACCTCTGATTTGGCCGAGAGACTTCCCCCCGCTTCAAGAAGTGGATAAAAAAAACTGTTTGAAGTTGTGTTTATGTCTCGACATCTAGCTGCAGTCCAAAGACTTCATATAATAAAAGAGTGCTGCGGGAAAAATTGAGCATGAGTGGCGCAGCGACCGAGTGAGGCAGAGTGCGCTCTAATACGATGATTGTATGTTTGTCCCTGCCAGTTGTCAGGCCGCTGCATCGGGTTGGCCACTCTAATGACAGCTTGTCACGCCACTGTGGACCACCTTCAAGACAAAAACACTCCTATCTGCCGTGATGCTCTCTTTTTTTATTATCTCCAAACATTATTGTTTGTTGCTCCCCGTCTATTGCAGTCCCTTAAAGAATTGAGAAGACAAAAGAGGAAAGGCAAGATATGAGAAAATAACATGGATTGGAAATGAGCAAATAGGTCACTTTAAGAGTTGATGTTCACAGAAACTTGGACACAGTCACGTACCTAAAATATCTCCTCTTGCGTCCTCTGCAGTGGACACGTGCGTTTTGCTTAAATGAATTGATGTCGCTATCTGGGCAGTTATGAATCCAGCAGAGGGTGCTGTTTCGCAACATTTTCCATCAGGAAGATGATTTGACAAGGCGTAAGGATGTGTAACTGCAAGTTTTGTTACTACAATACTGTATGCCTGTAATTGTTGTTTATTAATGTGTAAAACTGAATTTAAATAGTTTACTAATGTGTAAAACTGAATTTAAATAATTTTTGGGAGGAGTCTATGTTTTCCAGGCAAAGGACCCCCAAACTAATGAAAATATGTAGCAGTCTACTTATATGTCCTGCATAAAATTGTGATTGTGTTTTATATGAAACTGGTCTTAAGTATCTTGGAATTGTCAAATAATACATTATATTGCTGCTAATCAATAACTGGCAAATGGTGCGCTAATCGCTAGCTGGCAACTACCGTCCTAATTGTTAGCTGGTAGCTTACGCCGCTACTCGCGAGCTATCTTAAATTCTTACATGAATATAATAATATAAGTTTTTATTTATGTTTTTTTTTATTTTGTGCAGATAGATATTCAAATAATACAGTACAGTGCCACTAATCTCTAACTGACAACTGGTGCAATAATCGCTAGCTGGCAACTACCGTCCTAATCGTTAGCTGGTAGCTTACACCGCTAATTTCTAGTTTTCTTAAATTCTTACATGATTATGATAATACACATTTTTATTTATGTTTTTTTTATTTTAGATCTGCAAGGTTATCTGTGGTACTTTTATTGACAGCATCGGTATACTCTGCTACCGTTGTTTAGGGTTCACTGCTTGTCGTCAATGTAGCAGTGGTCTTGCTATTTACTTTTAGATTATATTTTAAACTTGTGCTTTGTTAAGATAATTCATTGCTGCAATATATGCAAAGTATCTTGGTTTTATCTAAATTCCCGTCAAGGTGTATTTTGAAGCGGTCAAAGTCTCCTCACTCATCTTTGCACGTATGCATTGACCCGATCACTGACTGTATAACAACCCACGCTGCCTTAGGGTAACCAGCCGTGGTTAAGGTAAAGGAGCATGTGCAGTTAACTCATGATTAGTTCCATTTTTTGTGATAAATTGCAATACATTTGATTGCCCAAATTAGGGCTGGGCGATATGGCCTTTTATTAATATCTCGATATTTTTAGGCCATGTCACGATACACAATATATATCTCGATATTTTGCCTTCGCCTTGAATTAACACTTGATGCATATAATCACAGCAGTATGATTATTCTATGTGTCTACATTAAAACATTCTTGTTCATACTTCATTAATATATGCTCATTTTAAACTTTCATGCAGAGAGGGAAATCACAATTAAGTCAGTTTAACAAAACTGTATTTATTAAACAGTTATTAAGCAGTGGCACAAACATTCATGTAATTTCCAAAACAGAAAGTGCAAGATTGTCAGAGACATTTAAAAACAAGCTATTAGTGCACTTTTGTGCATGATGTCACTAAGATGACATATCAAATCAACACCAAATTAAAGTGCACTTTTTGTACAGAACACCACTACAATAGTTAAAAACAGATAAAGTGCACTTTTGTGCATAATGTCACACAACATATTTCAATAACTGTCAAATAAAAATGAGCTGCATAATAGGAAATCAAATAGTGTATGTCCTTCGCTATGTGGTAGGTTACTACGGACGTGATCTCCTTCTGTTGTTGATTTTTTTTTTCATACAGTGTTGATCTGGAAATAGTTGCTTTGGCATTTTGTTGGTGTGGCACCAGCCGGAGATGTTGACATGCGGAGTTTCAAGCACTCCTCATTCTCTAGCGGGTGACTTTTCAAATGATGCTACATTAGTACATTAGTAGTGCTACTACTTTTTGTAGCAACGCTTTTGCTGCATAATTGTTCAACATATTCCCGCTTGAAGCCAAACCACTGCCAGACAATGGACCCCGTGCTGTTTTTCTTGGGAATTAATTATTCTTCCTTCATTTGTTACCAAATTCGCGCCTTCTCTCTCTCGTATTACCACTCGCATAGCACCGCTAACACAACAGACAATGTTACCATGCCGCTACCTCTCTGTTTCGCCAGGGCGTGTGACGTTGCACGTGTGACAGTATGTGACGTATGTAAGAAGGTGTGCATGTTGTATGTCTCTGTGAGAAGCAGAGACAAGAAAGAGTGAGAAACGCCTGCAGTGTAATGCCCGCAGCTAAAAGCAACTGTGTGAGAACATATACTCGAATATCACAATATAGTCATTTTCTATATCGCACAGAGACAAACCCGCGATATATCGAGTATATTCGATATATCGAGTATATTCGATATATCGAGTATATTCGATATATCGCCCAGCCCTAGCCCATATACTGAATGTCAATCAAGTAAAGACTTGACAAGTCATAGTGAAGACTGTTGATCGCTAATTTTTAGGTCTATTTTTTTAGTGCCTGGCTGACAATCGACTGACACCCTTTCCGCGATCGACCGGTAGCTCACGATCAACCTAATAGGCACCCCGGGTTTAAATGATTGAAAATGGACATTAAAAACATTGGAAAATCGCAGAAATGACAATTATCTTCCCCAAATTTTTCAAAAACTTTTTCTACTACATTTTCTATCAAATTAACTTTTGTCAGAGAATCAATCTCAAATATTAAGGCAAAACTCCAAAGAAGCTCTTTTATTGGCTCTCATTAGCTAATGTTGTGGTCAGTAAATCAAGTCAAAGATAAATACTGAAATCCCCCCGTAAAGCACTATTGCGCTCACGTCTCCTCTTTATATAAATCTTTTCAACACTTAAAAAACATAAAGGAGTGACGAGACCCGAGCCTTCCTTGCTCTTTCAACACTCATCTGGGGAGCGCACAGGCACAATAAGATTGCTCTTTCAGCAGCAAGCCGCTGCTACATAGCGACATAATTATACTGATAACATACATACATAAATGCATTCAACCTCTCGGTCGGCACACTGCACTGACTGATTTCTTAATCTTCTTTCCTCCTCCTCCTTCTCCTTCTCCTCGCATGTCCTCCCATTCTTTTTTTTTTTATTCCTCCCCCTTCCAGGGCCATTATTTTTCATTTATAAGCAGAGAGAAAAGGTGTGAGCGATGGAGAAACAAGAAAAAGAAGAAGAAAAAAAATGGATCTTTTTGGCACTTAAACTCTTTCACTTAATGGCACTTGGAGGGATTGACGTCGGAAAGGGAGGGACACAAAAGTGCATAAAGAGCGGAAAAAAGATTAAATAATGGCCATCACGTCATCTGCTTAAATAGCTCTTTCTGTCATTGCCGTGTTTTCTTTTCCTTCGGCAAGCAAATCCGAGTGATCTTTTTCACTCCCATCACTCATTTCTGCCACCTTATTCTGACACCACGTGTGAGGAAATGTCCTCTTTTTACGTGCCTTCCTCTGTCTTGATTTGCATCTAGAAACTTGTTCCCTTCATCCTCAACTAAAGGCCTGCCTGAGCATCAGATAAATGGATTTATAGGCATTGCTGGATAGCACAAAGCTTCCGTTAATGGACTGGCTTGAATTAGAGTGACTTTGAGGTGGAATCGTGAAGGCAAAAAAAATCATCAGTCTTTCTTTTAAGGCAAGTCTCACCACTCTGTATCTATCTTGCTAATCTGCTAAAATAAGTTCATGTCTACACTTTTAATGCACATTATTGTACTAAGGAAAAAAAACGGATTCATAGCGTCCAGATGACGGAACTTTCACTACCAAGCTCTATTTATGTATTGTTTGCTCCTGAAAACGAACTTAGCAGTAATTTCCCATAATATCAATTAGTTTTTGAGTAATGGGTCAATAACTAACTGCACTTGGAACTCCCCCTTTCCATCGCCAGACTCAATATGCCGCCCCCTCCTGGTGTGATGTCATCTACAGAACTGAATCCCTTTTCCCCGTATAGACAATGTGGATAAAGGCATATAAAACTATTATTTGAATTACTTAATTGTTGCCCTGGTCCATGAGTACGTCAAAATTGATATGGGTAACATAATGAGCAAAAAATAAAATGTTAATTTTCAGACGTCCCTGCTTTTCCCTCTCCTCTTCTTTTGACACCATAGCCAGTGTTTCCTCATGCCCTTTTAACATTTCCTCAAGCATCTTGAGGAAAACATCAGTAGAAGAGGACGCAAAATAGAATACTAGCTCGTTTTTTAGCTCTCATCTTTGAACGCCCGATCTGCTCCTTTTTCTCAATTTTTCCGCAGGTTCTGACTCAGTCTTCCTCGCCTCGAGAGTGCTCCTGATTTTAGGGATCAAATTTAACTTACGTTTTTTTTTAAAGTTTTTCCATCGAAACTCAGACCAAAACCTTTCTACTTCAAAGCCGAAATCATTAAAATGATCGCTGCAAATTGCACCCCTCTCGCTTGGTCTGTCGCATTTTACCTTTCGAGGTCCATACTTTCCTCATATTCCCATCATTTGGAAAGGTATGCAGGCTGACCTCTTCTTTAGTTGTATTGCTACAACTTGCAACAATGCATCTGGCAGACATATTTAATAAATCCTTCAAATTCTACACAAACATAACGTGATTTGGGATGAAGTTGCTGCCAAAACACATACTAGACAATATCAAATTGCCTCAATTCTTCTGTAGGGGACGTCAGCGGGCTGATGGAGCTAAAAGTGGGCGTTCCAAAATGTGCTAAAACTCATTACAAAACAAACCTAAAACCACAGCTGTGTCTATTTTGTAGAACACTTTACACGTAGACATAATTTTTAGGTCCAGAAGTACAAGTGCCAATATTGTCAGCATTAAAGGAGAACTGCACTTTTTTGAAATGTTTCCTATCATTCATAATCCTTATGTAAGACAAGAACACGTGTGTTTTTCTTTTTTTCATGCATGATAACCAGTAATAAATGCGATCAAAAGTCAGCTTACAATGGAGCTTAAGGGAGTCGCTCTAAAACATCCAAACACCTCCATCATCGTTTTATATATACACAGTAAGTATAAATGTGATGCAGTAATAGGCTTATTTATAATGACATTTAATATTTACTTATTTTGCTAATTTTAAGCATAATGTGGCGTATTAATTTCAAAAATGTATCAGGATGTTTGCTTTTTTCTTCAACAACATCACTTATTATTATTCACTGCAGACTTCATGAGAGCCAACGAACATAATAAAACTTTCATTTGTTGTACAATATCTGCTGTCACTGGGATGCCGACTGTTAGGATGTTGTTATATTCCAGTTTAGATGAAGAATGATTCATAATCCTCGCCAAAAAAAAAAGGGGGGTGGAACCAAGCGTGTTTACTTGTCTTTCTCGCCATTTCAGAATTTTTAATTGGATGCCAAAGTTGACCAATTTATCGGATTATGTCCTCATCCTTCTACTATCAAGGTGAGAGGTATTATTTATGATCTGGAATACATTTTCACGAGCTCTGAGGCGAGAAAACAACTTACCAACTCATAACATCAGTATAGCAGCAACAAACTAGTTAGCTCTCTGCACGTTTACACTGCAGTGGCCCAAATCTGATTTTTTGGAAATCTGATTTTTTTTCCAGCTGACTGTTTACACTGCAAGTAAAATGTGTTTTTTTATCAGACTCCAGTGTAAACGCGCATGTGGCCCCAATGTGGCCAACAAAGGAAGTTGACCGGGAGGAAGCTGCTACTACTACAAAATAAAATAAAAGTCGCAACACCTTAAAAAAGAGTGTTTTCTTACTTAAAAGTAAATTAAAATAACATAATGTATGAAAAGATGTATATAGTGTAATATATTTGGGAGAGTTGTAATCTTTTAATGGCTGTTAAAGGCCTACTGAAACCCACTACTACCAACCACGCAGTCTGATAGTTTATACATCAATGATGAAATCTTAACATTGCAACACATGCCAATACGGCCGGGTTAACTTATAAAGTGCAATTTTAAAATTCCCGCCACACTTCCGGTTGAAAAACTCCTTTGGATATGATTTATGCGCGTGACGTCACAAAAGCAACGGAAGTGGTTGGACCCCATCGGACCCGATAGAAAAGCCTCTTGTTTTCTTCGACAAAATTCCACAGTATTCTGGACATCTGTGTTGGTGAATCTTTTGCAATTTGTTTAATGAACAATGGAGACTGCAAAGAAGAACGTTGTAGGTGGGATCGATCTGTGTCTTAGCGGCTAAGTACAATACTGTAATATCTGTGATATTTGCATTAGTGTACTGTGTCTTTAAGGGTTTGGGGAACGCGCATGCGCGAGTGAGTTGGCGGAGAACTTGAGTGTGTGTGAGCGTGAGTTGTTAATAAAGCGATTGAGCAGCGCTTCCTCGTCTGTGTGACTCCTTCTCCACTGCGGGGCATTACAATACTTACAGCAACACAACAAGGACTACTTACTACGCCTAGCCGATGCTTGCCGCCAAACCCACGGATGAAGTCCTTCGTCGTGCCGTTGATCGCTGGAATGCAGGTGAGCACGGCTGTTGATGGGTTTCTATCTTCATTTGAGAACGATGATATCGCGCTAGCTCAGTAGCTAAGTGTGTCACCGATGTATTGTCTTGGAGATAAGTCACTTTAAATGTCCATTTTGAGTGCTCGACTCTCATTTTCAAGAGGATATAGTATCCGAGGTGGTTTAAAATACAAATCCGTGATCCACAATAGAAAAAGGAGAGAGTACATAGTTCTGTGAGGTCCGGTTGCTAAGTTAGCTTCAATGGCGTCGTTAGCACAGCATTGTTAACCTTCGCCAGCCTGGAAAGCATTAACCGTGTATTTACATGTCCACGGTTTAATAGTATTGTTGATTTTCTATCTATCCTTCCAGTCAGGGGTTTATTTTTTTTGTTTCTATATGCAGTTAAAGTACGATGCTATCACGTTAGCTCGTAGCTAAAGCATTTCGCCGATGTATTGTCGTGGAGATAAAAGGCACTGAATGTCCATTTTGTGTTCTCGACTCTCATTTTCAAGAGGATATAGTATCCGAGGTGGTTTAAAATACAAATCCGTGATCCACAATAAAAAAAGGAGAGTGTGGAATCCAATGAGCCAGCTTGTACCTAAGTTACGGTCAGAGCGAAAAAAGATACGTCCATCACTGCCTCTCAAGTCCTTCACTGTAACGTTCCTCATCTACGAATCTTTCATCCTCGCTCAAATTAATGGGGTAATCGTCACTTTCTCGGTCCGAATCTCTCTCGCTCCATTGTAAACAATGGGGAATTGTGAGGAATACTACCTCCTGTGACGTCACGCTACTTCCGGTACAGGCAAGGCTTTTTTTTATCAGCGAGCAAAAGTTGCGAACTTTATCGTCGATTTTCTCTACTAAATCCTTTCAGCAAAAATATGGCAATATCGCGAAATGATCAAGTATGACACATAGAATGGATCTGCTATTCCCGTTTAAATAAAAAAAAAAAAATTCAGTAGGCCTTTAAGTAGAGGAGACACGGACAACAGCGTGTATCTATGTTAGCTTTATTTTTCAACTCACATGTAAGCAAACACACCACAGCGTCAATTCCGGTCCTTCAACAATCACTTTTTCTTTGGAATCAAAATATATATTCATATATTACACATAGCCTATTATTTGTGCACTATTGACAAGTGATGCACCAAGATTTTGGTCGTCTTAAATAAACTTTGCTCACCGAAACCAGATGTCGTGATGAAATATCCACTTTTGCTGGCGACTTCGTATTTCCGATTGACGTAGCTCGCCCAGAGCTGACAAAAAAGTCCCATACGGGTCACATTCAGGTCGCATTGCGTTTAGACTGAAGTCACATTTGAAAAGATCAGATTCCAATAGGATTCAGGACTACCTCCTGATGTGGCCTGAATCTGATACCAAAAGATCAGTTTGAAGCACTTTGGAGTGTTGTGACAATGCCCCACTAAAAATAGTTTGTGTTAGCGCTTATAATAACAATTTCACTAGTACCTGGTTAAAATTTAGGTCACGAAATGTAAATTGAGTATTGTTGGCATTTTTGAGATGGTTATTTAGAGGGTTTTATGGGTGGAATAGAGGACCTTCCATTAACTCCATTGTAAGCGGACCTTTATTTAGATGTATTTACGAGTTTGAATGCATTTTTTTTTAAAAGACTAACATTTTCTTGTCTCATAATGATTGCGAACAATAGACAAAATTCCAAAAAAAGTGCAGTTTCCCTTTAAAGGGACCCTTTAATATTTTCATGTCAGCCTGTTCCACACAAAAAACAGCTTTTATCTACTTTGAACTTACAAAATACAATTGTGTATAACCATGAGACATACAATATCAAGCCCCAATAAGACATAAGGATAACTAAATGTATACAATCGTAATAATGAATAAAAGTAACATCTGCAAGCAAAGTAAAAAGCAAAGGAGGAAATTAAAGGTGTGAAGATAACCATAGACCTGGAAGTGGAACTTCTTACGTCTATCTGCTCTGTACAATTTAAAATAACGATAAATATTAGCATGTTTAAATTTTTGAAGAGTGAGTAATTTTACTTTATTGTTGTAATATTTAGTATTGTACAGCATGATTTCACTATTTAGGATGTGCTTAGCAGTTTTTCTTTATTTCAAAGTGAATAAAGCATAATAAGAATGGCAGCCCTTCTTTCCTCACATTCTGTCTTCCTACCTGTTTTCCCTGTCCATATCCATTCCCTGTCCCACCCCAACCCCCACACTAAGCCTCCCTCCTCCCATTCTTTGTCAAGACGCTGTCTCTGTTTTATGGGTCCCAGTAGAACGGGGATCTTTTACAGGCCGACTGGACTTTAGAAGCCCCTCGTTTAGCGGCATCCTGCCTTAATTAAAAACCCCTTTTGTGCTTTCTGCCTGTAACAATGACGAGAGCGAGAGGAAGGGTTTTAGTGGGAGAGGGAGAGAAGGAGAGCGGCAATGCAAAGAGCAGGAGAAAGAGATAGATGGCAGTGAATAGGAGGTGATAGGGAGACAGGCAGAAAGATAGTAAAGTGGACAAAGGATGGGAAGGGGAGATATAGACAGCGAGAAGATAGTTGTTAATTACCAGTGCCATTAACAGGACCCTCCCGAAGGAGAGGAATAAGGAAAAGCATTCCAGAAACAATTTGATTGCCAGACGAAATTGTTGTGCAGGTTGATTTTTTAATTCCTTTAGACACCACCGTGTTTGTGTGTCTGTGTGCGTGTTTGTGTGTGGCTGTCTTTGTGATGATGGAGCAGCAAAGAGGCTGCCTACTGATTACCTTCATGTTGAACAAGCGGCTATTGACTGGCGAGTGACGGATGAGCGGCTGGCTCTGCAAGCATGCTCATGTTGTGTGAGTGTGTGTGATACTGCACATGCCTCCATGCTGCTCGCTCTTACACCGCCTGCCCATACAGGACCACTTTATTTCTTTCCTTGCCTTTTTCCTACCTTTTTTTTTTGGTAAATGTAACATGGATGAGGAAAACACATCACGATGGATGGAAAGTTTGGCTGCGCCTGTCAGAAAGCATACATAAATATGGAAACACACCCCTTAATCAATAATGTAATCAATTATTGTTTAGTCCCCTTTGAATATTAATTCCACATCTTCACATGTCTTTTTACTGTAGATTATTGTGTGCCTCCAATTTTGTGTGGGCAGTTTGGAAAACGCCCCTTTTCTGTATAAAGTGCACGAACATGGTCCATGAAAGAATGCTCAGATGAGTGTGGAGGAACTTGAGAGTCCTGACATAACCCCAATCAAACACCTTCGGGATGAAGTGGAATATCCACAATTCCATGTGTCCCAATATTTTTGTCAACATATGCCACTCTTCGTGCACAAAACCAATCAAATATCAGTAAAAATAGGACATGTTAACAAACAGTAACAAAAGAGTAGGATAAGGGTTCAGGGTTTCCCCCAGATTGCCAATATACTTGTGGTGTTGGGGGCGTGGCTATGGTGTGTGGTTAATATGACATCATCTAATAATTTGCATAATCAGCGATGATGCATATATTTTTTTTAAAAAGCTAAAAAAAATGTTATAAATATATATACAAAATACAATATATATTTATATATATAGTGCGCAAATAATATACTCTATATCAGTGGTCCCCAACCTTTTTGTAACTGCGGACCGGTCAACGCTTGAAAATTTGTCCCACGGACCGGGGGGTATTTCTTATTTTTAATTTTTTTATTTTCTTTGTCATAAAAAAATACAATCATGTGTGCTTACGGACTGTATCCCTGCAGATTGTATTGATCTATATTGATATATAATGTAGGAACCAGAAATATTAATAACAGAAAGAAACAACCCTTTTGTGCGAATGAGTGTGGGGGAGGGAGTTTTTTTGGGTTGGTGCACTAATTGTAAGTGTATCTTGTGTTTTTTATGTTGATTTAATAAAAAAAAAACTTTTTTTTTTTATTTTATTTTTTTTTATTTCTTGTGCGGCCCGGTACCAATCGATCCACGGACCGGTACCGGGCCGCGGCCCGGTGGTTGGGGACCACTGCTCTATATACAATACATTTATGCATTATAATCCTTTAATTTATTTTAACGTAAAAAACCCTAATTTTTAGGTGTGATGGTTTTTATTTTGCTTTGGCAGGGTGCCAAGATCAATTACATGTAGGGAAAACCCAGGGTTGTCTTATATTTACACATTTTGTCCAAGTGGAGGTTAAGGGCAGCAAGAAAACGGGCCGCTGCACTAAAGTGGATACTGCAGCATCCTAAGCTACAGGAAATGAACCACCAGGACAGTTTAGGTCTCGCCTATATGGTATTATCTCGGTACTATAGAACCGCAGCTGTACCTGACAGTACCTGGTGTGTTAAATGATATTGCATCAATTGCCAGTAGGTTGCATACACAGGGAAAAGCAGGGCATGTTGCTGCTTATGTCACATTAGCGCATGGTTGCTGTTAGTGTGACCCCAGGATGCAGAGACGGCAGGCAAAATTCAAATACATTAGTCAACGATGCAGTGTCACAGGGAAGGCGACAGTGCCAGATAAACCCTCTTGATTAGCGATCAGAGGCAGTCCCCTTATCACTAATCAAGGGCAGGCACTCAGAAACAGTGGTCAAGTTACTGCTAGACAAAACTAAAACAGGAAGTGGAACAAAAATAAGAGCGCTATAGAGTAAGAAACACTAAACACAGGAAAAACAACACATGAAGCTAAAAACTCACATGGATCATAACAGCTTAATGTGCGTCCTATATCATATCTATTTTATTTCATATTCTCTTCTGTGTCATTCCCTCAGGCTTCTCTGCAGAATGTCCAGTAAGGAGCGCCACCTTGAGTCCAACTGTCCGTCCTCGTATATAAAGACAGAGCCATCAAGTCCCGCCTCCCTGACTGACAGTCTAAACCACCATTCGCCCGGGGGCTCCAGCGACGCCTCAGGCTCCTATTCGTCCACCATGAACGGCCACCCCAATGGCTTAGACTCCCCGAGTCTATACGGCTCCAACGCGGGGCCTCTGGGTCCCGCCGGCGGCCCCGGATCCAAGCGCTACGAGGACTGTTCGTCAACGATCGGGGAAGATTCGCAGATAAAGTGCGAGTACATGTTGAATTCCATGCCAAAGAGGCTGTGTCTGGTGTGTGGGGACATTGCTTCTGGCTACCACTATGGTGTGGCGTCATGTGAGGCCTGCAAAGCCTTCTTCAAACGCACCATCCAAGGTTAGTATTCACTTTTACTGTATTTATTAGCATTAATAATCTCTCTCCGTCATTGATGTACCTGCACCCTCTAATAAGCATCAATCCAGCTCAACATGACCCCCTGCCAGTCGCATTCTACATCAGCCTCTGGTCTTCAGAGCAAAAAAGCAATTTCCAGGTTGCTATTTGCATTTCTACATCTAACCTCTAACGCCTTGCAGCACTGACGTTGGTCGTAAGCCCGTTGTTTAAACGATAATATCGAGTCACAGTAAGGTCACAGGTCATGCCTAGGAGGGGTCAAGGGTTCAGGTTAGGAGTAGAGGAGAGAGGGGATAGAGCAGTAATCCAGATGATGAGAGGAGTAGCAGGAATTAGGCTGGCTAATCCTTCGCTCCACTTGTTACAGGGCTTCAGGTAGAGTTCACAGGTATTTTCCGCACGTTGTTGTAATTTCATTTCAACATTATATCCTGAAGATTAAGGGCTCAGAAAGACATGATTGGACACGCCCTAGTTGCCAAATGTAACATTTTATGACGTATTCAAATATACAGTACATGATGTATCCATCACTTACAGCAAGATGGTGGAAGTTTAAGGCAGTGGTTCTCAACTGGTGTGGCTGCAGGACCACCATAACGACCCAAATTGCGGAAATGTTTCCATCTTAAATTTGTCAAAATATATTTAATAAAAAAGACAGTGCAGGTTGAAGTTCCAATTTTGTTAAAATTGAAAATGTAAAATTGAAATTGTAAATGCCAAGGTTTACATTTTGTAAGCTACAAACAGTTACACCTGCACAATATAAAAAAATCCAATACAATGATAATGATAACGTTAACAACAATAGTAATAATTATACCAATTATACTTTTTTTTATTGAAAGAAATATAATTTTTTTAAGCAGCTCTTACTAGCTTTGTGAAATACCAAGAAAAAATATGTCATAGTATTATCTAACATCTGATTTTACAAATTGTGTTGATAATATTCTAAACTTTTTTTCCAATGTTGATATCATCAAATGGAGATGAGACACTTTTCTAAACTTAATATCACAACATTGATATTTGGTAGGATACAGTCATTAGGTACACCTGCACAAATCCAAAGACAACAATAAAAAAGATAATCACTTTAATAATTAGGGATGTGAATCTTCGTACAAGCTCACGATTCAAGTCCATTCCGATTCTTGGGGTGACAATTCGATTCAGAATCGATTCTCGATTCAACACGATTCTCAATTCCAACCAGTTCTCGCAATATATTATTTTGAATATAAATATTGATAAAACCTTTTTAAAAACAGGTTACGATTTACAAAAGTTCGTTTTGGCTGCTGACGAATGACGTAGATGGACGGCGAGTAAGTGTAGAAATGTCTTAAAAATCGTCTTTTAAAAAATCGATTTTGTGATCTATTGCAGTAATAATACCTTTTGATGGACACTGTATTAAATTACCAATATTAGTGTGGTTGCAGTGTTGTACAACTGCATTGCATATCTACATTTATAGCTTTTTAACTCTGCCTGTTTTTTATGTATAATTCCAGAATAGGTCAAGTTTATGAGGACTAATAGGCCCATCAGTCTGTCATCCTGCTGGAGGAAAACTCATCTTCCAGCCAGTCAGTCATTGAGCTATGTAGTCAGTCAGTCAGTCATATCAGACAGGATTCATCTATCTACCTTTCCATCCATCTACCTATCTGTCGCCATGCTTTCTTTTGCTTCTGATAAGCAGCTTTCCCAGTAAAACCCTAGCAAAAACCAAAGAGACAAGAGGAACGGTGGGGGATGGCGGTCTTATATCCACTCGATGCTCACCAGTACCCACAGATGACCTGTGTGTGTTTATGATGGGATGAGATCAGGCCACGGTACATGGCTGACAAAAAGATTGGAGCCCACGCATGCAGAGATAAACTCACAAGAGACACACTTAAATAGACTGTCACACGCACACACACACACACACACAGACACACACAGACACACAACCTTGTAATCGCTCTGTGTGTTGCTTTGACCCTTAATTCATCAGCTATTGCAGCGCTGTCTAAACTGGCCCGTTTCATTTAGAGAGGCTTGTTAGAAGTTCAATAGGTGAGGAATGGTGTTACAGATGAAACACAACTGTGTGGATATAATGCACAGCTTATTTGGGAGTGTGACCTTCTGTGTCCACCCTGCTCTTGTTCGAGCATTTTCACTTTGCTTGTAATCCTGACCCTCCTTTGCTGTAGATATAGAGCAGGGGTCGGCAACCTTTTCATTCAAAATAGACATTTTGCCCCTTCTTTCAAGAAAGAAAAATAGTCTTTAGCTGCATAACATAACACTGCTTGTGAACTTGAAGTTGCTATCTTTTTTTGTCATTTAAGAGTTGCACTGCACATGGTGGACTGACCGTTTTAGCTTGCTGGGTAGCGTTGGTCAACTATGGATATAAGGTCGCCGGTTTGAGCCTGGGGTGAAAAAGCACATGTAAAATATAAATTAACGAATGATAGGGCGTTTCATATTAAACTATACTGCAAACGTATTTATATTCCCTCCCCTCTCCATTATTGATAAGAATATAATGGCAAATTTCTGCTCTTGGTTTTGTAGTCCACTGTGGCATACGGTTGGTAAACAGATGTTCTGGGATCAAATCCCTTCCAGTACATATGCATATTTATTTTTATATTACTATGTTAAAATGTGTTATTTTGCACTTCAAAAAATAATTATTGAACAATTTCTTGCTCATGAATATGTTTTAGTACAAAACACGCATCAAAGTTTGATTAAAAAAGTACAAAAATGGTTCAGATAAATAAAAAAGTGTAGAAAAAATGTGTTTCGTGGGTCGGGGAGCCTTAAAATAGCATTCTACTTACGTTAGGGCCCCAATTTAGCCAAGGGCGGCTCTGCACATTGGCTTCTACAGGCTCTACCTCTCTTCCTCGCGCTCATTTAGTCACCAGTCAGAACTCATTATAGATGCATTCACGGACCTCTTTAAAGTCAGACTTCATAAAACACTCTTCATAAATGTACAGTTCACCTGTTAAAAAAAATCTCTGAGCTCTGCAAACGGAGCCACAACAAAGAAGCTAAAGAGCCAGGGCATCAACGGTCGACTCTCGTGAAATGTTGGGATATAGCTGTTTGAACACTTGATTAAAGACACCTGCACAGTCAATACGATTCAATGCAAAAGCTGTAAAATATTGCCTTCACAAAGATGGATCATCGTCATACCTTATTTTGTTACAATTAAGTAGTGCCTCAGTCCGGTACGCCTCTGCACACTACAATCACAACAATAAACCACCTGCTCAGTGGCCTAGTGGTTAAAGTGTCCGCCCTGAGATCGGTAGGTTGTGAGTTCAAACCCCGGCCGAGTCATACCAAAGACTATAAAAATAGGACCCATTACCTCCCTGCTTGGCACTCAGCATCAAGGGTTTGAATTGGGGGTTAAATCACCAAAAATAATTCCCGGGCGCGGCACCGCTGCTGCTCACTGCTCCCCTCATCTCCCAGGGGGTGAACAAGGGGATGGGTCAAATGCAGAGGACAAATTTCACCACACCTAGTGTGTGTGTGACAATCATTGGTACTTTAACTTTACCTTAACTTAATAAACACTGCTAAATGAATACCAATCTCCATTAAAATTGAGCATCGATTTCTAAACAGGCAAAACTTTTTGTCCAGGTTTTGTATCAATTGCACAAGTGTATGAAAAATAATGTTAAAATAGTAATTTTTTTTTTTTTTTTCTACATTTAAAGCACTTCCTTGTGGTCTACATAACATTTAATGGTGGTTATTTGGTAAAAATGTTGCATAGATTATGTTTTACAGACCATCTTCAAGCCCCTTTCTGATCCTTCTCTTCAGGATGCGCCATTTTGTGGGTGGTCTTATTTATGTGTCTCCACTTCAACATCATCTTCCCCCCGCCATTTTTGTTGTAGTTTGTAGCGCTTCCATATTGAACCATACGCTACTTTGTATTAGAAATGACAACAGCGGAGAATGCGTGTGCATGTACGAGCCAGTCTGCCCCACAACAAGAGGATAGAGAAAAAGAAGGAGCTTATTGACTACAGCGCAGACTACAATGGCAGACTCGCACAATGCCCTTCGGTTAAATTTTTACCATATTTGAAGATCACATGTTAAAGTTAAAGTTAAAGTACCAATGATTGTCACGCACACACTAGGTGTGATGAAATGTGTCCTCTGCATTTGACCCATCCCCTTGTTCACCCCCTGGGAGGTGAAGGGAGCAGTGGGCAGCATCGGTGCCGCGCCCGGGAATCATTTTTGGTGATTTAACCCCCAATTCCAACCCTTGGGGGTGAAATCACCAAAAATGATTCCCGGGCGCGGCTTCAAATGTTGGAAACATGTCACAAGTTGTGCAAATTCCAAACTGCTCGTTTGGAATAAGTATGAAGGAAAGCAAGATTGTTTTATAAATACCTGTGCCATACCGCCACGCTTTGATTTAAATTTTTTGGGACTTATGTAGATCCCAAATAAATAAAAACCGGTACCAATATGTAAGAAAAGTTGGTTTTGCATAATAGGCGGCCCTCTAAGTGAGTGTTTTTTTTTAGACTTACAACTTTTTTATGCACTACACCTTTAAATGTGTTGTCTTGTCACCCCACATATATTGATAAAAATAAATAATTACTTTTCCATCATTTTTAATGCACACCGCGGTTTAATAGCTGTCAATATGTTGTCGCTCCCTATATTATAGCAGTTTACATACTTATAAGTTTAATTTTTTTTCATTTAAAAGTGATCATTCCAATTTGGCCTGTGAACTGTCTTAGATGTTTTGGAGCAAATGAGTCATGACATTATCTTTGGCCACTAAGCAAGCCAAACTCTTCCATGGAGTGTGTACGTGTGTGTGTGTGTGTGTGTGTGTGTGTGTGTGTGTGTGTGTGTGTGTGTGTGTGTGTGTGTGTGTGTGTGTGTGTGTGTGTGTGTGTGTGTGTGTGTGTGTGTGTGTGTGTGTGTGTGTGTGTGTGTGTGTGTGTGTGTGTGTGTGTGTGTGTGTGTGCTTGCATCCATGTTAATAACATGTGAATGTGTTTGTGTTGTGCACATTGGCTAGAAAGCCATGCTGGCCTCAGATGGGCAGTGGCAGCCATATTGGTATGTTTCAAGCCATTAGCCAATAAAACTGCAGGTAATCACCAAAAAAAACACATCCAGCTGGACAGGGACGAAGAGGAGAGAGTGTGAAGTGGGGAAAAAAACGACAAGGTAGGAAGGCCAAGAGGAAGCATTTGAATGAACAATAACTTTAGACGGAAAATGTTGGGGAAGCTGTGGGAGGCTGGTGTACGTAGTGTGTGTGTGTGTGTGTGTGTGTGTGTGTGTGTGTGTGTGTGTGTGTGTGTGTGTGTGTGTGTGTGTGTGTGTGTGTGTGTGTGTGTGTGTGTGTGTGTGTGTGTGTGTGTGTGTGTGTGTGTGTGTGTGTGTGTGTGTGTGTGTGTGTGTGTGTGTGTGTGTGTGAGCGTCACGGCATGGCGGAAGTGGCTGCGGCAGCTGCTGTTTCTGTGGCGTCAGTCCAGCTACACCTGACAACGTGCATCTATCACCCCTTATTGAGAGGGGGATGCATAAAAGTGAGTGTGGGGGAGTGGGATGAAATGAGATGACAAACCTGGGAAGACGGCAAAAAAGAAAGGTGGTGGCTTTCATTTAGACGACATGAGATGAGGGGAAGGAATTAAAAGAAGTCTAAATTATGTTCATTTAAAGAAACAATGAGCTTGTGCTAAAGACAATACAAGTCCATCATAAAAGACAAGACAATGTGTTAATGTTGCTGCAGTTTAACAGGCAAAGGATAGTTTTCGGTAACATGTTTTTCTGAAAATAGTTCAAATAAATGTAATTTCCAGTCACACACTATAAAAAATATAATAATACAGACAAATGTATGCTAACATTTAGCAGAATATTTAAAGTAGAGCATTATTTTTCCAGGATGATGGTCTAACTTTGATTTGTTCCAGTTTGCACAACAGTTTCCCCCATCAGGGAATGCTGTACAAGGAGCAGAAATAATCTGTTCCAGGTTCAAAATATCACTGTCATAAAATATTAACAATCAAAACAATACTTGTCATTTATATCTACATTTAGGTACTGGCAAATGCTGCAATAATTGTGCATGCAGTATTTTAAGTAGCATTTTCTTGACTGAAATGAAGTTAACCACATAAAACCAATCAACCTACATGACAAATGCATAGTGTGAAGGTGAGTCACGTCTTATGTGCGACACACTTCTCACTTTCTTCAATGCCATGCTTTTCGACTAGAGAAGTTTTTTCCTCTCTGATAAGCCAAGATTGTTATAAAATATCCATTCATCTATCAATTTTCTACCACTTGACCCGTTTTGGCGTCGTGGGCGTGCTGGAGCCTATGCCAGCTGCACTTGTTCTGAAGGCGGGGTACACCCTGGACAAGTTGCCACCTCATCGCAGGGGCCAACACAGATCATTCTATTGAAATCTTATGATATGTCATAAAATGACTGATTGTAATATAGTTAATGTGTTACAGTCTTTGTTGACAATACATTGTTTATGTAGCACAAACATGAGCGTTCCAGTTTCCACAATAGTGGTCAGTTGTCATGCAGCAGGTTGACACACATGCACTCACACACACACCTCAAAGGAGATTGCAGGGGATTTGAGGCCCTCATATATCCCTTCCACACCCCCAGGCGGCCACCATCAGTCCACACGTTATACAAAGTCGCCTCCAAGAGAAATCATTGGGTCTATAAGCCGGGCCCAGTGTCCGAGAAGAGGCGTGAAGGCAGAAATAAAGATGGTCGCATGGAAGAATGACAATCTGCTATTAACCCCTCGCTGTGCAGGATGTTTGCGTGGGAGCATACCAAGAGGGTCCTGCATGTTCGCTAGAGTACGCTAATGGAAGTCAATATAACAGGTTTACTATGTAGCAACCTTCATGCAAACCTTGAGGTTCTGCAAATCACCTGCTATAAGTGTCCCTTTAGCACACTTATTCATTTAGCTACCCTAACAAGACCCATTACTAAGCTTTGGTGTCATTAGCACATCTAGCAATAGTGCTCATAAGTAATTGCCAAATTAATCTGCTGCACCACCAGTATCTTCCTGCATGTCCCATTAGAGGCATCCATTAGGTTTTCCCCCAGCGTTAAGCATGTTTAGCCAGTTACTTCAACTAACAGGGGCCAATTAACGAGCATCTTGTTACCCATTAAGACGAGTTTGTGCGTTTAGCCTTTTTCTAGGCTAACTAGCCCCCTTAATCAGCGGAGTAATGAGAAAACATCCTCTCCACAGCAGCAGTCAATAGTAATCACTGTTTGTTCTCTTTCACTGGGAGACACTTGAGCTTGCTGGGATGCTGGGAACGCTGTAGTTGTTTTTTTGTTTTTTTTAGATGTACATCTCGTTATGGCTCACTCTATTAAACAAGACCATCCTGTTAAGTGCATGTGGAAAAGGTGCAACTGTCTCTAAAAACAAGGAAGAAAGCTTGACAGGAAAGCTCTGAAACTTCATATCAGGATAAGACAGGTGATAAACAGTAAAGGAAGACATAAAAAATGCTTTATATTGACTACAAATGACAGAGGAATCAAATTATCAAAGACAGAAGATAAAACTACAAATTTGCATGTATGTCATTTACTTATAGTAGTTAAAAATCTGTTTTAAATCGATGATGGGGGGAAAAAAAACCTGATACACCATAAACAATACAATAATAAACACAAAAATTTATTTTTGTTGCGTTTCAGATAATACAAAAAAACTCGCAACAATGTGATACTAACTCTAGTCTGTAGGTACCATGCCTCTTCTGTTGGTACCCATAAACAATAAGGTGCCAAAATGGTTAGGATTGGGAACCTTACAACAACTTAAAATTGGATTTGTTTACGATTCTTCGGGTGATGATTCGATTCATAATCGATACTCGATTCAAACCGATTCTTGCGATATAATATTTGATGACAATAAAACCTTTTCCAAACAGGTTACAGGTTACAAAAGCTTCTCTTATATGCTGACGTACGACGTATACGCGCAGTGAGTAAGCCCAGATATGGTCTATATAACTTATTTTGTATTCTTTGAAATTTTTATAAAAAAAACATTTTAAAAAAATATATTTTTGAAAAACATAAATCAATTTAGAATCAGATAAAAAAGAATCGCGATTCAGATGGTAATAATTTTTTGTGGCACCCCTGATAATCATAGTTTGATTGCTTACAATTTCTTTAATGTGGCAATAATACTAATAATGATTAGATTTATAAAGCGCTTTTCTAGACATTCAAAGCACTTTCAGTGAGAATTCAGTCCACTCTGGTGGTAAGTTACATTTGTCGCCACAGCTACCCTGGGGTACACTAAGGGAAATGTGGCTGCCAATTTGCTTAAGGACACAACAGCAGTGACTATATAAGGGAACAGAAGCTGGATTTGTACCAGGAACTATCAAGTTTCTGTATGGCGGTTGTACCATCTGAGCCACGTCGCTCTTTGTTGTTATTTGTCTAGAAGCAATTGAGTGGTAGCGCTCGTGCCTCACAGCAAGAGGGTCGTGGGTTCGATTCCCGGGCTTGGGGTCTTTCTGTGTGGAGTTTGCAAGTTGTCCGCGTGACTGCGTGGGTTCTCTCCGGGTACTCCGGCTTCCTCTCACCTCTAAAAATAGGGGGATAGGTTGATTGGCCACACTAAATTGACCCTAGTGTGTGGATGTGAGTGTGAATGTTGTCTGTCTATCTGTGTTGGCCCTGTGATGATGTGGCGACTTGTCCAGGGTGTACCCTGCCCTCTGCCCAAATGCAGCTGGGATAGGTACAGCCACCCGCGACCCAGAAAGGGACAAGCGGTAGTAAATGGATGGATGGATGCATGACAATTGAGGTGTAATAGGGTGCTCTACTTAGCTGCAACTAGCTGAGGCGCTGTTGATTTATTCTCCAGCTTGTTGTCGAAAGAAGCACAACATGTTGTCAGATATTAGAAGGATAAACTTCATTTGCAGGAAACAGGATTTTAGAATGTTTAGAGGAAAGAAGAAATTACATACGTGTGAGAATTAAAGGTAAAAGTGGAATTAGCTTCTCAGAAGTCCTAGGTGTTTGTGTTGGTGTCTAAGGATTTTAACATAATTAACTTACATTAGCTAATATTCTTATCCCCAGCTCTGAGCCAGTGTTAGCATGAGCAGACCCTAGCCGCTCACGCAACCTCGCCTTTGACACCTGTACCTAACTATGGCTGGGTGTGTGAGACACACACGCTTGAACTTCATTAGAAATCATGTAAAGTTGTGTGCTTGCTTAGTGGAGCAGTCAGAGCTGACCTCAAACATAAAAAAGGGTATAAAGGCAGCTTTTTTTTTGCATGAAATGATGGATCAGCAATCAAACTAACAGCAAGTTACCAATAATGTTTATGGACTGATCTCACATATACATGTCTGAACGTAACCTTTGTGTCCTCCTATGGTGTCTACAGGCAACATAGAATACAGCTGTCCAGCCACCAATGAGTGTGAAATCACCAAGAGGAGACGCAAGTCCTGCCAGGCCTGCCGCTTCATGAAGTGTCTGACTGTGGGCATGCTGAGGGAGGGTAAGGGAAAAGGTCTCTTCCTAATCATTCTCTGTTAGCTGTGTTGCACGTAGCATTACCATTGCACTACTTGTGTACAGTCACAGGAACAACACTAGCTTTAATATTAGGGGGGCATACAAAGGACAAACGCAGTACACGGGTCAATGTATTCAAACAATAATTTAATTAGTTGAAACTATTTTATTACTATATTAGTAGGACATTTGACACACTTTTTTACAAGAATTTTGTACAAGGAAATTGGACATAATAATAATAATAATGGATTAGATTTATATAGCGCTTTTCTAGACACTCATATGTACAATGTATGTATGTATGTGTTATTATCACAAGAATTGAATAAGAAATTGAACACAAAATAACATTAAAAGTATTATCATTACAATAATTCAATAGAAAATGTACAAAAATGTGTTATCACATAAATAAATTGACAAAAAACATATTTAATAAGAAATTATTATCACAAGAATGTTGGAGAAACTTGAGGGAAAATGTGTTGTTACAAGAATTTAATACAAAATATTGAGACAATTATTATTGTTTAATGTATTTATTTGGGCATTGGACAAAAAAGGTTATATTTAATGGAAAATATACTTACAGTAAGTGTCCTATAAGCAAAGGAATTTAGTAGAAATTCTCACAAAAAATGTTACACATTTTTTTGTATGAGCTCTACAAAAATGCATTATTTGTAAAAGGATGTTAAAGAAAATTGGACAAAAACAATTTTATGACAAAAAATTATTAGGAAATGTACAAAAATGTGTTTTAATCTAAAAAATGTCATAGGATATGTACAAAACGTGTTATTTACGCAAAAGGGTTTATGTATTCACTTGGGTTTGTCTGACTGTCAGTCAGCCAGTCAGTTAGTTAGTTAGTTAGTTAGTTAGTTAGCAACATCAATCAAAAAGTTATGGGCTGATTTTAAAGAAACAATCGGGAAAAAAAGGATAGCTGATTACATTTTGGGGGTTATCCGGATCATTTCTACCACGTTACCAAGGCTGCAATTTCTGTGTATGTGTGCATGCTCGCAGTCTCGCCTCCACCCACATAGACAAAGAGAGTGGATGACAGACAAGAGAGTTCACTCTGTTTATTTAAATCTGTGCTCTTTTGCGGTTTTGATCAAACTTTCAGGAAATGTCCAAAATGGGATAATGATTGGATTCAGCATATTTTTTCATGGATCTTTACTATTTGGAGATACTGTAGGGCCTTGTAGAGGTCTGCACTCTTAGGTTGCTTTTCTAATTATAAATAGTAGGGATTGGGAATTGGACAGAAACTCTGTTATTACAAAACAATGCAGAATATCTTTAGATTTTCTATTTTCCTACTTTTGCAATTTGTTAAACATTCAAATTAGAGATGTCCGATAATATCGAACTGCCGATATTATCGGCCAATAAATGCTTTAAAATGTAATATCGGAAATTAGCGGTATCGGTTTCAAAAAGTAAAATTAATGACTTTTTAAAACGCGGCTGTACGGAGTGGTACATGGACATAGGGAGAAGTACAGAGCCCCTATAAACCTTAAAGGCACTGCCTTTGCGTGCCAGACCAATCACATAATATCTACGGCTTTTCACACACACAAGTGAATGTAAGCATACTTGGTCAACAGCCATACAGGTCACACTGAGGGTGACCGTACAAACAACTTTAACACTGTTACTAATATGCACCACACTGTGAACCCACACCAAACAAGAATGACAAACACATTTCAAGAGAACATTCGCACTGTAACACAACATAAACACAACAGAACAAATACCCAGAACCCCTTGCAGCACTAACTCTTTCCAGACACTACAATATACACCCCCCGCTACCCCTCCCCCCTCCCCACCTCAACCCACCCCCCACCCCCCAACCCCGCCCACCTCAACCTCCTCATGCTCTCTCAGGGAGAGCATGTCCCAAATTCCAAGCTGCTGTTTTGAGGCATGTTAAAAAAATAATGCACTTTGTGACTTTAATAATAAATATGGCAGTGCCATGTTGGCATTTTTTTCCATAACTTGAGTTGATTTATTTTGGAAAACCTTGTTACATTGTTTAATGCATCCAGCGAGGCATCACAACAAAATTAGGCATAATAATGTGTTAATTCCACGACTGTATATATCGGTATAGGTTGATATCCGAATCTGTAATTAAGAGTTGAACAATATTGGAATATCGGATATCGGCAAAAAAGCCATTATCGGACATCTCTAATTTAAATACTTTATAATAGAGTAAGTGAAGTTTTATCATAGTTAACTGTTATGTAAGTACAAAAAAGTACATATTCAAGTAAGTGTTCATACTCATAGAAAAAGTACTATAAATACAGTAGGGGGGAAGTGAGGGGACTGAGCTTGCCCCGTTTGTGTTTGACTTCTGGATTCCTGTTTATCTATAGACTGGACTTTGAAATCCCATGTTGAATTCCAAGTTTTTTGAGTGCTGAACAGTTTAATTTTCAAGGGTCCAGTCTAATTTGCGTCATGGTATTGGTGTTCTAAACAATAAAGATAATTGCATTACTCTATTAATAAAGTAATAAAGTTGCACACAACCAACATTAGGGCATTACTAAGGAAGATTAGTGCCCTACTAAAAACAGAATCACTAACAAAAAAGAACAGTTATAGTTATTTATGTTATGTAACGATAAATATCACACCAGTACTACATTTGAACAACTTTTTTTTTGTCACATATAACACAGAGCTGAAACTAGGGCTTATTTTCCGTGCTTTGAAGCAGTTTACTGCATTGATAACATAAAATGTGGATTGTTAGTAGTAAAGACAGAGGCAGGAAGCAGACAGTAGGAAGGAAGTCCATAAACTTAAATGTTTTATTCTTGTCATCAAAACATGACAAGACACCTTCTCAAACCAATCACAAACTTCCGGCTTCAGGATAAAACTGCTACACGTCACATCCGCTACAGTAAGAAAATTGAAAATGTAATTCATTACGATCATACTTTGATTGTCAAAGATGTTTTATTCTAATCTGTGAAATGTCTACCTATATAAGTGTTAGTACATCAATCAACAAATATACTGTAGAGGGGGACATTTTATGGCAGATTGTAATAAAGTGTACTCTATATTATTTTATAAAATAGTCTGATTGATTTACCTCAATTACAGAATGTTTATCAGGCTGAATATCACTCATTATTAATAAATCCAGATGGTTAACACATTGTCATGCAGCAAAACAAATATGATTAACTTGCACAACATGCAATGTACAGAATATCAGAAGCATTTATTTAGGTAGAAATATCACAGATTACATCACCAAACATCTTTTACAATCAAAGAATGATCGTAACAATCCACATTTTGTGTTATTAATGTGTGAATATGGTATCTAAATAGGTGTAGCTCCTCTGAATGCAAGTGCTTCTGCAGCGGGAATACAAATTCTGTATTCCGACAAAATACAAAATCTGGCAAGACTGCAGGTAAATATATATTTTTAAAATTCTCATTAAAAGCGTGTTTTTTTTATCCTTTTTGTGTTGAGATGTTTAAAAAAAAGCATGCTGTTTAAAAAACATTTAAATTAAAGCAAACTAATTTTCCACTCATGTCAATAAAAACTTAAAAAATGTTAAAAAATGTCTGTCTAAGGTACACTTATTAATGCTGAAAAATTATGTTCATCTGCGATTAATCGTGCTTAATTTCAATTTAACTATGAACAAACTGCGATTATTTGTGATTAAAAGTTGTAATCGTTCGACAGCCCTAGTTGAAACTTAAGCATTTACCATTATTAGCATATCAGATTTTTTTATTGAAATGAATTCATCATTTAGAGAAAATACAATAAGCAACCTAAAATTTTTGTTTATACGACTAATTCATCTGCATTCTTTTTATGAAATCTACTACCGTAATTTCCGGACTATAAGCCGCTACTTTTTCCCCTCGTTCTGGTCCCTGCGGCTTATACAACGGTGCGGCTTATTTACGGCCTGTTCTTCTCCGACACAGACGAAGACGATTTCGGTGGTTTTAGTACGCAGGAGGAAGACGATGACACAATGATTAAAGACTGACTTTTCATATACCGGTAGGCTGGTTATTTTGATAACGTACAGGCGAGCACTTTGTATTACTTTGCACCATTGTATTATTTGTACTCTGCACGAATGCTGTTCGCCATGTCAAAGACGTGAAAGTTTGATTGAATGATTGAAAGATTTATTGTTAATAAATGGGACGCTTTGCGTTCCCAAAAAGTCATCTCTGTCCCGACAATCCCCTCCGTGGTAGCAGGAACCCCTATATACTACGGTAATTACACATCAAAACCCTGCGGCTTATAGTCGGGTGCGGCTTATATATGGAGCAATCTGTATTTTCCCCTAAATTTAGCTGGTGCGGCTTATAGTCAGGTGCGGCTTATAGTCCGGAAATTACGGTAATTTCTTTGGGAAACAGTCCAATGAATTACTTATCATAAAAAATGCTGCATGTAACACAATAGATTTGAATCCTTGTTGTATTGCTTGGCTTGAAGTCCACACACACAAGCGTACACACTACATATGTATGTCATAATGTTGCCATGTGCCAATTGGATCGTTTTTACTCCAACTGCCTGAAAAGAAAAACAGTTATTACTGCCATAGCACCACTTTGATTAAATACATTCCATTTGTCATGTCCACACTCCCCTGGTACCTCCACCTTTCTCTCTCTCTCTGCCGTTGGTCTTCTCACCTCTGACCTTTCCACTCCCACCGCACTTTCTGCCATGGAAGGAGGACGATAGAGAAAGTCTAAGAAACAGGAATAACGGTACAGAGGAGGCTCGGGAGAGGAGATTGATTTATAGAAGCTGAGGAGAGGGGCCGAGGGGGAGGATGAGAAAGGCAAGGTGGGGGTGCAGGGCGGGGGCAGGGTGTCCGAATGAAGTAGAAAGTGTGTGTGAGAGAAAGCAGAGGAGGGAGAAGGAGGGTCAAGGTTGTAATTGATGGGAGACCTGGTCCACGCCCTCCCCACCCGCACACACTTTTACTCGCTGTGGTCAGGGATTGTGGCTTTTTGCCATCCATTCTTGTCTTTTTCATCTTCCCACTCACTCTTATTGGACCACTTCATCCATCCACTAACCTCTACATCCCACTGCTGGAGAGTGTCACGCTCACCAGACACTTTATTAGGTACACCTGCACCAGCCCGTGACTTGCAGTATATGAGCTGCATGTAACAATGTGTTTGATTAGTATCCACATAGCTGTGAATCATCTAATCATAGCCAGACGAAGACGTTCATTTCAAGCGAAAGGCCGAGCTCGATGCAAACTGAAGCAATTTATCCCGTAAGAAATAATATAGATGTCAACACATTTTAGAGAAAATAATCCAATCAAATCCAACTTTATCTGTATAGCACCTTAAAAATACCCAGTGCTGTACAGAATAATGAATAAAAGACAGAAATTAACAAAGACAACGAGATACATGTAAAAAAACAACTACATTAAAATACATTTGAGGGATAAAAATGTTGGTTGGTAGATTGATTGGTAAAAGAAATGTAGATAAGAAAATAATCAAAATAAACCACAATAAAAACAATTACAATGGAATCAATAAAAAACAAATAAAATACTACAAGTAAGAACAAGAATGCCATTAACAACTTAAAAAGTGCCAAAGAAATGTTTTGCTTTTTACAATTATAAGCAATTATAATAATTATATCATATTTGTGATTATATTATTATAAACAATTATATATAGATATTATATTTATTATACATAGTATGTCATTATAAATTATTATTTAATTTTTTGCAGACATATTGATTTTATTTGCTCTATTTTTGTGGTTGTTGTGTTGTTTTTTTACTGTGATATGGGTCCCTCTGGGTCTGAAATTTTGTCAATCATTCACGATCCTTATGTGAAACAAGCACCCATATGTAGTTTGTTTTTTTTTTTAAATGAATTCTAACTCGTAAATTAACACTTACAATGGATTTTAAAATGTTTTATGGGGAAAAAAAAGTTTTAGTCGAAAAGTCGGGCATACCAAGGTTGCACTGTAATCTGGGGTGCATGAGAAAGTGGAAATGGAATCTGCTGGTTGCTACCCATTCATGATGCAGCTTCAGACATCTTGACTGAATAAGAATCGACAGTTCATTAATAGGTTGCCTACAGCCACAGCGCTTAATGACTTTTTTTTAAAACATTTGTTCTTGACGACACATACACAAACTGTTAATTGAATAGACGCGTTAGTGGGATCATTTATGTAATATTATGTATCATTGGCGTGTACACTGCTGTTTCTAATATTTTCGTGACCTCATTTAACTACATGAGAGGGTCAAAACATTAGAAACCGCTCTCAGTCGTCGTCGTCGGCGGTCACTCGAAACGAGTATGACTGTCCTCCGTAGGGAGGACGCCTGTGCGTGGAATCTTTTAATGTGGGGAGACTGGTGCACGGTCAGCCACCACACAGTCCTTGGCATTGAGCGGGCCAGGGTCCAGTGGCATGGAGACCAAGACGACTGGGGACCCGTCTTTGCTGCAGCCTTCATCCGCCTTCCCAGCCGTTGTGGTGCATTCCGCTGCCGCCATCTTCCGCCTGGTGTGTGTGCAGAAAACATCGCACAGGGCGATGTGATGCGTCTAGTGCAGTAGCCTTGGAGTAGTAGTACCTGTAGTTAGTGCATGCTGCATGCCGCTTTTGCTTGCTATGCTGCATGCTGCTTCTGCCTGATACTCACTGCTTTCAGCTAGTGCCGCCGGCTAGCCCTCTGTCTCAGAGGGCGAAAAGAGGAGCCGAGTGCATAAGCCTCCTCAGCCGGTACATAGCCTCTCCATTGTCAAGACTCGTACATGCCTCCTCGTGGCCACACACGGTAACTGGAACCTCGCGGTTCCAGGCTAAGTTGTACGGGATCTCGGAGCAGCAGGGGGCCCCAGAGACGGGGCATGCAGGCCCACCGGTGTGTGGACATGCCCTGGTGCCCAGTCAACCCCTGTCCCAGCTATGGGTAAATAACCCCAGCTATGGGCGAATAGTGAAAACCACCGCTCTCAGTATGATATAAAGCACTTGTAATTAAACTAAAGCATCATTTTAAAAGAACGCATCACTGACACCGTCTTTTTGTCTAATTAAATACGACTCATTGGATTGAGCATGTGTACCAATGAATTTGTTTGGCATATCACACAACAAACCCTTTGAAAACAAGTCACTTTGGCAGAAAAAGCTTGATTGTTTTCCCAAGAGTGCAACAAAATATTCCCTTGCCTGGCAAATGCAAACTCATCCTTTCCGTAGTTCCTCCACACTTTTTTCAAGCTGCTTCTGTTTGTTCTCCGAGTCGATCTGACATCGGCAGAAGCCACGTTTCATCTCCCGCCGTGACCTCCCACCCATGTCTACTTGTACGCGCCAATAGACACGTAAGTGTGTGTGTTATTGGCAGCTTCCACTTGTCTCGCCATTCTCTTGATGCGTAGTATTACCATTTGTGCAATTCAACGACGAGAAAGGTTTACAATAACCGATTATCGCAGCTTTCGTCTTACAGTAGCGGGATGAGATACCGAAGAGCAGAACAAAAATATCTGCCTTTAGTTGCCGCACATACATTACAGGCATACATACAGTATACATCAACCTGACACACCACAGCCACCTCATTTGTATTGGAGGCTGGGAATTGAATACACACTCTACATATGAATCAGGGTCATTTGGAAAGGTAGCTTTTTTATGTTTTAATACAAATGAGAAAAGATGGATGGCCATTTCAAGAAGCTAAATGTATCCCTTAATCTTTGCTTTTTTTCTACCTTAGATGCTATATTTTACTTATAGTTCTTGCTGTAAAACTGCAGCCATCTTCTGCAAACGTCACAACATTAAGTACACCTGCAATCCCAGAGCTGTATCAACAGTTCTTCCTTTACAAAGACAATGTTTAGTCTGCTTGGCATACAGAGCTGGATGAGTGGGCACATACTGGCAGTACTGTAATATCTATCAGTACTAGGGTGTAACGGTACGGCATCCTCACTCTTCTGTACATACCTCTGTATTATTGGTCATGGTTCAGTTTCGGTGCAAGGGAGCCAAATACCGAAACAAATGAACCATTGGCATTTAATTATCCAAAAGATGGACAGGACAAAAAAATAGAAATAACATTTAAAAAAATAACATTTAAAATAAATAAATTATCCAAAAGATGCAATTCTCAAATAAAACATTTAATTCAGAAAATACAGAAACATTTAAAAATGTGAGCTACGCTTTGATATTTTTTGTGCATTAAATATGGGCATAGATAGGTTTTATAACCTTTGCTTTATAGGTGACAATGCAAATTAGTGTATAAATAATAATACATTGAATTAAACTATTTTCAGATAATGCTGAGGGCCAATAAAAAATAAACGTTCGGTGGAAATTTTCCCCCAGGCCACACTCAGACACACTTAGACACTACTGCTATTCTTTTTAGGAAAGTGCAACAAAATTTTTTAGACAAAATGCAACAATAACAGTTTGAAGATTAAAGTCACTAACTATCTAAACTGCAGCATTAATAATTCCAGTGTGTAGTGCCATTCTCTACTTAACAATGGAGGCTTTTGTCTTATCCACTTGTCCGTTTACGTATTTCACCAGGAGTTGAAGTGTTTCTGCAGAGAAGATTTTAAAGGACGAAAGAGTCGTCAGGTTCTGGTCAATTTTTAGCATTATCACTAGCGGTAACTCCTGCTAGCTAAAGGCTGAACAGTGGGCATTTGTTTACAGTGTACTTTAGATGCCTGATGTGAGACACACTTTTAGGTCTCATTCACACTGCAGGTGAATTCAGATTTATTTTTGCCCTTATGCAGCCTGTATCGGATATTTTCATGTCAGTGTGAACAGTGCAATTCTGAATTTTTTTCGTATCTGACCCAGACTTCTTATATGGAAAAAACTTGGATATACAGTATATGCGACGCATCCTCAATGTGAACGCTTCCGCGCTCTGGTCGCATTCATCCGACTTGAACGTCATCAAAAAGTGATAAACGTCATAATTATTCGCCAAAATAGATGATTAGAAAATAAATAGTTGACAATGGAGCAGAAAACAGGTGAAAATAATATGTTTTAGGAACCCACGTGAAAGTTTCATCAATCCTGTCTCTCGACTGCCCGCCCACAGACACGCTCTTCAAGCAGATATCGAGACAAAGCAGCCAGAGCCAAAATACTTGTTCCTCATCCTTCTTAATCTTCTATGCGCAATTCAGAAAATGTTTACTCTGATTGCACAAAATCTTTGAAATTGCCACAAATGCCACGACTGAGACAGACTACAGTGTTTACTTCCGTAAACACTGCAGTGCGTGCGACATCATGATGTTTTGTCCGCATACAGGTCTGGTTGCATTGAAATTAGAAATCAAATTTTTCATGTAATATGAACTGCCACATAAAAAGATCGCATTTGACAAAAAAATCCAAATTGGACAGCCGACCCTGCAGCGTGAACGTGGCCTTAGGTCCCTCACTATAATGTGTACCAATTGGAAACGTGAACCGAACCGAAGGTTTTGTACCAAAAGATTCTGCTAGGAATTAGGGCTGGGCGATTATATGATCGTGATCAATAAATAAATTTCAGTTCAATGACGGTGATCAGCTGTGAACATTCCAAGCATGGCAGAAATGTCCATGACAACGGCCCATCAAAGACCACCTGTTCCCGGTCCACTTCCAGTTAAAAGGTACCGCTAAAGAAAACAGAATCACAGACATGAATACAATGACCGAACATGGAGCTAAACTTGCAGCTGAGGAAATCGAGATAAATGTTAGTCTTGATTTGGAGGTATCTAGGGCCCTAGGATTTCCACGTTAACCGAATCGTAGACGAAATCCCGGAAATGGCCAATAAAAATGCAATCTACTATTTAATGCGGAAAGTCGCGGAAATTGATGTAATGTGACTGAAATCGTGAGGAAAAGGAAGTACCCATATTTATGGGTACTGTGCACTTCACGAACACTAACCCGGGGGTGGCCAGGTGGCCAGTACTTTAGCCGGGAACTTTGCACTCATCATGGTACAGCTCTCTGCCTGCCTCCGGGGCTCTAAGCAGCCACCTGCGAAAAACCTACGAAACAAACTCCAAAATACAGAGCCGAAAATCTCTCCAATGGCTTCTATGTGTCAGGTGAAATGTTTTTTTTTTGTTGCTAATTTGATGACTACTTGTCATCCAAAAGCTGTGTAAAAAACACTGTGTGCTACTAATGCCAGTTCTGATGCCGAGTCTTAAACATCTTCTTTGGTTAGTTTATAATAAATTGACAGCTTTTTATGCAATAGTTTGGCCTCCAATGTTGAAATAATAACTGGTGCATTCATCTTGTGTGTTTTCTTTTAATTGAAAGCATTTAAACTTCAAGCATGTATTGGTATATTATGTAATGTGCTTTTTCTTATTTAATTTGCTTTATTTACTCCAAATGTGAATACAATTTTGTACAAATCTAAATTTCTTAAATTGGTACTACATATGTTTTAAAACTAGCAAGTTAAAAACAATACAAACAATTCCTGATAGTCGAGGTCGGATGATACGGACAAATAATCCTGATCATTTGTTTTGCCATATCGCCCAGCCCTACTACAAATACAATGAAGAATATTGCATATTTTAATGCTCGTAAATAAGATCCTTATCAATAAAATCCAAGCATTAATCCCTTTAGTGCGGCGGAAAGAGGCGTAAACAATCAGAGGAAGGAAGGCAGGGAGTGACGGAACATGGGTGCGCCCACCCACCAATATGTAGCAGCTCATTTCTGGAGCGAGGCAATTAAAAAGCCTGACGTTATTATGAGAACTTCCCCTCTGGCAATGACTGTCTGTCCATTTTTAATGAGGTCATAATGATGCGTCAGCTCCAGCCCGAAAGGTCACAGGGGCGGGGCTTAAACGGTAGTGTGTGTATGTGCAAGTGGTGTAATAGGTAAAATGCTGAAACTAATACCGCAGCTGAAGGATCACCTGGAGAGGCTGTGTTAGCCGTTTGATTTGTGCACATTTATTGGAAAATGAAAAAAATTGTCATCTCACATCAGAAGTAATAATGTGTCATGATGAGAATACAACACAAACATCACACAATTGAACATGAAAGATTTTGGCTGCAGACAGTGCATATGCGCTTATTGACACACACACACACACACACGTCCTGCTTTAAAGAGACACAACATGTCCGAGCTTCCATCTCTATCAAGTAGTAAACGGCCAGCTGGATTCAGATGGTACACTAGCAGGAACACAAGACCACGCGCCGCTAATATAAACCCTGGCACATGGCCTCGCCTACACGCACACACACATAGCAGCAGCTTGTGCCAACTTTGGCCATGCTCCCCAAGACCTAATGAGGGAGATTGGTTGGAATAGCAGTTTGTGTGACTGTGTGTGTGTGTATCATCCATATGTTGGTTCTGACTAGATTCATGGTTCAAATTGTGATTGTTCCACTTTGATTGCTATTTAAAAGGTTACAAATGAAGTTTCCTCACTTGAATGATGCCCATAGCCAAAAAGATGAGGATGGGGAGAATTGAAGATGAGTGAAGGAAAAGGGGAGTTCATGATGATGTGGAGGGACAAGAGAAGATGAGGACATTAAGGATAGGATAGGATACACTTTTATTTATCCCACAATGGGGAAATTACATTGCTACAGTGCAGGTTTTTACGTACAGTAACAGAAGTAAAGCGTAATGAAAAACAAAAAAATAGTAATGAATACTACATATTGATCACTAATATGTATAGATAGAAGATAAAATACAACAAAAAAACACTAACATCGGTATTGCACACCACGGGAAAAAAAAGGAGGACGGATAGAAAGTGCCAGACTATTGGTGGCGTCTGGTGCTTTCTCATGGGAAGCATGCAGCTAAATCTAGCCCTGTAGAGTCTCTCCCCAGTAAGTGTGTGTGTGTGTCTGCGCGCGTGTGTGTGTGTGTGTGTGTGTGTGGCATCTGGTTGCAGCCCCGTTCAGAAAAGAGCGATAACACTGACGAGAGCTCAGCCTAAGTGGTCTGCTCTGTCCCGCCTACACTAGGTGGGTTTACAGAGTGGAAACCACAAAGTGTGAGGTGGAAGAAGACTTTAAGGGGAGGCAAAGCCGCTTGAGAAAAAAAAAGAGAAACATACGTTTTAAAATTTAGGCTAACTTGAGTTGAATGTTGAATAGATCTGTTGTACTTAAAGTGAGAGAGAGCAGAGAACGCCACAAAATATGCTCCAGAAAATCAGTTTTTCAGGAAGTCGGTGAAGCACCAACCATAATATCATCTCCGAGGGGAGGTTCACAAGAGAATAGCACATTTGTCTGACTAATGTAGTCACAGAACAATGCAACTGACATTAAGGTAGTTAGTCCCAAAACTTAATATTTGTTAACCCTGATTTCAAATATTTGTTCTTGCTTGGACTTATGTTTAATGTGGGCACAGTAGTTCAAAATTTGAGCAAATACACTTTTAAGGTCGCAAAGCTGCCGTTGTGTGTGACATCATGCAAGAGTTCAGCATGTTGCGAGTAAACTCAGTTCAGCCAGCATTACAGGTGAAACTCACAGAATTTGAATATTGTGCATGGCTTGTTTATTCCAGCAATTAGATTCACAAGGTCAAAGTAATATAAAACATGGGCTCATAACATGCAACTCAAGATAGTTCAAGCCTTCTTATTTAATGTTGATGATCATGGCTTACAGCTTATAAAAACCTCAAATTGAAAATCTCAGGGAAAAAAATACTTTAGGCCACGATTATCATCATATAACAAGTAAAGGCTTGACATATCTCACTTTGCATGTAATGGGTTTATATCAGTTTCACATTTAAATTTGAATTGCTGACATGAATGGACTTTTGCACGATATTCTGATTTTAAAAATGTTCACTTGTATGTACAGTATGTGTTCAAGCGGTCTGAGTCATCACTATGAAATTATTAAATGTCAGTACAGTGTTTCCCATAAACTGCCAAGATACCTGTGGTGGTGGGGGCGTGGCTATGGGCGTGGTCACCATGACATCATCGAGTAATTTGCATAATTTACTACAATGATATGATTTTCTCTAAAAAGGCTCAAAAAATGTATACTTACTAATTAATAATAACAGTTTTGTTTTAAACGTCCATCCATCCATCCATCCATTTTACAATATAATTACAACACTTTATGTACATATTTATATACAGATTTGAACAATAAGTTATTCACTGAAATATATTTATTAATTGTGGTTCTTACAAAAAATATATCTTATAAAATATAAAAGCTAATATGTCTCTTAAAGCTCTGCCCCTTTAATTAGTGCATACTAAATAATTTAACTTTAGCCTACTACTACAACCATATTATTTACCAGCAACATAAAGTGAAACAGAGGCAGAGGTGTCCTGCCACAGTCAGTAACAAATAAACAGAAAACAGTAGTGGTGGTAGATAGACACAGAGCTTCATCAAACATCTGATCCACTGAACAAAGAGCTCCAAAAATCTGGAACTTTAGACTGCCATTAGTTTTACTCCCTACACTTAACCATGTGTTTTCAACTGCCTGCAGACTTTGCACCCTTTGTTATATACACATGTTGTGTTTGTAATATAAATACATTTAATAAAGTCAAATACAAATAAGGCAACAAGAGAAGTATCCTACACTTCTCTTTTGTAAAGTAAATCTGAACAGCCGATATGGGCATCTACATCAACTATATGATTTGCCTGAGAAGCTGGACAGGACAAAAAAAAAAAAAAAAAAAAAAATCTATTTGTGGCGGACATAATTCTTTCGTGGCGGGCCGCCACAAATAAATGAATGTGTGGGAAACACTGCAGTACTACAGTAGTACCTCAAGTTACAAGTTTAATTGGTTCTGTGACGAAGCTCCCAGCTCAAAACACTCAAATCAACGTCATACTATTGAAATTCATTTTAACATGTTACACGCCGATTAAAAAGAAAAACAAATATATGATAAATAGTGTATAAAAAACAGTGGAATAAAATGTACAACTAGCAACTACAGTAGTTTTATGAAATATGGAGTGTTTAAGAAATTAAGACAAGATTGTTTATATCGCCTACAGAATGAAGGGGAGGGGGTAATGAGTGAGTTCATTGTGGTAATTATAAATTCAGTTTAAATGAGTGTAGGACTGGAAAAGCTTCTGCTTTTTCCTGCTCTTATTCAGACTCAATTGAAATTGTGATCATATATGAATTGCTTGTTTTTGTTTTAATTGTGTTGTTTGTCCGAATAAAGTAAAACTCAAGTTAAGTAATAATAATGTACAGCACTTACCTCGGAGAGCGGCCTTCAACGGTATCTCCTTCCAGTTGCTTCTCCGTCAAACACACCATCAGCAGCTCATCCATATTTTTGTGAATAAATGTCTGCCGTTAAGATATTATTTAGACATTATTGGCTGGAATTAGACTCATTCTGCTTCAGTATGGTGCAGACTATCAACTCTATGCGTCACCAAGTTAGCTAGCTTTACGCTCTGTCATGGTTTTGATGATTTCTTTCTTTAATTCAATGAATATCATCCACTTCTTCTTCTCCCCAATGTCCTTCACATTAACTTTCTTCTTTACCGCAGTTGGAAAAACAACCAATGTTCCTCTCTAGCTATAAGCTAATGCTTGCGAGTAAGACCAGATGTTTTAGGAGGAACTTACCGGATTTACTGTGTCATGCACTTTCATACATTGCGGGGATCTCTAACTGGCTGAGACTCAGAAGTGTAAGAAAACAAAATATAACAATTTGACTGCACAGTTATCATTATCAGCTCAATGATAAATGTTATATTTAAAAAATTGAGCCTTGTATTATTAAACAATTAGTATGTTACCGCATGAACACAGGTACCTTATCGTTTCAAATGTATAAGGTACCCATCCTTACACAGAAGAACGAGTGATGTACGGGGAATGTAGTAGAATACCCCTGATGTACACTAGTACAGTATGTCTTTGAAATAAAAGCGTACTAAATGAATGTACTTCATGAATGAAGATCTTTAAAATCACACAACTACCATTCATCTCACACTCACACCCTCACACACACACACACATTCACACGTGTTCACACAAGAGTGACCACAGCCACCTGCCCGCCGCCTCAGGCACGGCTGCTCATATTTGCTCTGATTTTTAGAAGGAAAAAAAACAATAAATAAATGGAAAAAGTCCCTGCATGACACCACACATACACACGCGCACACACACATTTTCCTTTCAGCTCCTCAATATCAGCTCTTTATTTTTATCTTTTAATTCAAGCAGTCCTTTACTGAAGTCAAACTATAGCAGCAATAAAGGAAATGCAAATGGTGTCCGCTTCAACGTCCTCAGCAGGAAAAACTGTCCCTTTAATAAAACTTGCTTGCAGAATGGGCAAATCTTTTATTTTTTAAGCTTCTGTTTTTTCTGTGTTTTTTCTCACTTCAACTGTCACTCTCACACATTTTCGCACATTCTCACTTGGCTTTTTGTCACTCCTTAACCCTTTCTATTTGCCTTCCACCCCTGCTCCTTCTCTAAAGTCACCAGCTCATTGAAATAAATCCTCTCCTTTTTCTCATTAGTTTTTCTATGACTGATCTAGCAATTTTGTCATTGTACTTTTCTCAAGGAACATTCATGTAAAAGGTCAGAACACGCTAATCAGTCAGAAATCTTCTCTCTCTCCCATTATTTTCAACATTAAATATATCCATCACTGAAATGTATTGTTTTGACACAAACACAAGAGACTGCCAAAATATAAAACGACGACTTTGTTTGTCCAGCATGTCTGTGACACGTCTACATCTCTCCACGCCACTGGTATATAGAGATGGCCACTGAAACCAGGGTCGATAATGGCACCAATGCCAATGTAAACAGGAGTAACCACACCGAAAAAAAACACACACCTAATGTTGGTACTAAATCGATTAACACTCAGCCACCTGGAAAAAGTGTTTGGCGATGAGATTGTACATGTAACATCGTGTAAGTAATGTTGCATCCTAAAAGAAGCACACAGTCTGATCATTGCCGACCTTAACACACCAACAGCAGCCCTCGTAACACCGCTAGCAACAGGCCACGTCCTCAGTATGCACTATTGACAGTTACAGTGAGTTAGCTTACGGAGAGTGAGGTTACCTTCAGGAACCCCAGAATTTTGAGTATCGACAAGATCTGTATAGCTGGGTTGCATATGATGTCATATCCGTTTCTCTTCTTTGCGGCGTAATTCACACGATAGTCAAGCAGCTTGAGCGTAGCATTAAACCAAGTGAGAGTGAGTGGAGAGTTTGAGCAGAAAAGTCCTTATTGATGTTCTGTTGTTGGGTGTTCCAGCCGTTCAAATGGAGAGATAAAGTAGGAGAGAGCTTTCATAGAGTCCCAAAATAAGTTGTTCATAAAGGTAATACAGTCAGGGAAAAAAACGAAAGTGTGTGGAAGGAAATGATTCTTAAGAATATCACTTTCATCATCAATCGGACCGCTTGTGTCTGCAGCGATCGCTTTGTAAAATGTTGGTTTGAACATTTGATTTGTTTGAGAAACTTTCTGTGATGCAATCAAGTTTATTCTCTACTCTATTAGTAGTGTTTGGTAGCAGGATTAAACATAAGAAAAGGACAAAAGAACGCATTAGTTTTTGTTCTTTTGTGGTTGCTATGCCTAAATATAACTACGAAGACCTGCTTGTGCAAATAAACTAACGTCATGTTAAGTGCTAGTAATAAATATTGTGATTGTTGGTCCAATCCACCGTATTTTCATTGTCCATTTTCATAACAGAAACTAAAACCTTATGTTGTTGTGCAAGAAAGCCAAGTGCTTTATTTGACACGGATGACCACATTATAGCGTCTGTGGTGCTATTTGTTAGCATCAATTAATATCCTTAATAGTATTAATAAAATATCTCGTAGACTCAACAGCATATACTGAATCTTGATCTCGCTAGCAAACATTGCTGAACAATAGGGACATCAATAGCTAAATAATGAGACAAAATATGAACTTCACACCATAACCATGCAGACATGAATTGTAGGAGACAGAATAATATTTGTAACAGGAACCGAACTGCGAACAAACGTATCTTTTTTCTCATTAGCGTCACGATCACAGCAGCACGGCACTCATTATGTCAATCAAATATGTTCCTTAGCGATGCACGAATAAGTCCAACTTTGTGTTTCACTGATCAATTCTTACGTTTGTAGTTTGTGGACCCCTCAGATGTAAAGACATGATGTGCTTCTAATCTTTTCCTCTCCATATACCGTAAGTGTCAAATGAAGTGAGGTAGCAGCAGTGTTGGGTTAATTACTGAAAACCAGTAACTAGTTACAGTTACTAATTACTTTATTTCAAAAGTAACTCAATTACCAAGTCAGTTACTTACACCAAAAAGTAATGTGTTACTGTGAAAAGTAACTATTTAGTTACTTCTTTTTTTCTTCTTTTTTAAAGCTCCCATTAATGCCCTTTTAGCCTCTGTTGATCAACTTGACATGCATTTGCATCACTAAACATACACCACACAAAGACAAAGATATGTTTCAAAGGGCCAAATTATTTCAGGCCAGAACAAATTGAAAAATCTATTTTAAATAGCTGCAACATAATATACATAAGTCAAAAACAGCATAATAGCAACATAACTGTAAACCAAGGAAGCACTTTAACTTTAACTTTACATACACAAAGCCTAACCAGGCGTTTTTTCTCTCAAGGAATTCTGAAATAAAATCATGTCTGAAGCCCAAAACACTCTACGCATTTCCCCAGTTTTAGTTTAGAGATAAGGAAAGATTGGCCTGGCCCACTAGGATCCCTCTTAATGTTTGTGAACTTTATAGTCTATACATTTAGAGTGATGTGATAATCAAACACTCTAGAAGTCTGGAATGAAAGAGTATATAAGAGAATTGACAGAGTGTGTATACCTTCAGTGCTGAATGATGAGCAGAGGCAGAGTTTGGAGTGTCTTCTTTAACTTGCTTTCCATGTTTATGTACTCTGTGTCCAGAAGCTTGGAAAAAAATTTCGTGCCATTTGCTGTTTGACGCCGGTATCATGCTAATTAGCTTCCTAAAAGCGGGTGACTCCACTGTATAAATAGCCTGCATGTCTTCTAGCACATATGCTGCAATGGCTCTATCAATGTTGTCCTTGCCAGCAGTGCCTCGTTAAAATCCAGCCACTGTTGCTTAGGAGGTGAAGTGTGTCTCTCTTTACTAGCTTCGTCGAAGCATGTTGCTTTTGTAGCTGTTTCAGCAGATTTGAATTGACACAACTTACAGTTACAACTAAAATGTTATTTTCTTTGTGCTCGACAAAAGAAAAGTAGTGATAATATCTAGGCTGACCATATTCTGAAATCCCAAAAAGGGGACACATATATGCGTGCCAAGGCGGGCAGCACGCCAAGGCCGGGACTAGGTGAAAATTTGCCAATGACACTCGAACTTGCTTTATAAATATTATATTTATTTAAATACAGCATTTTTTCTCCTCTGTTGACAGCAGTGTTGACGCTAGGAATTTTCAAAATGGGGTCCCAGGGACCCATCAAGTCATAAAAATGGGGTCCCACAGTACATTTTTGGGGCCCCACTTTTTTGTAAGCGTTTTGAATAAAAAAGATAAACATATGCATTATCCTGTTATATCTCACATTCTATATTGTGTTTTGGAAAAAGGTTGTCATAAACATTACTTCATTCATTAAGGAAAAAATTATAAAAAAAGAAAACAAATGTGTATACATATGTAAATGTATTCAGCTCTAAACATTCATTCACTTTCTTCTTTCCTTCATGCATCTGAACTTAGTTTTTTCTATGTTTTTGTTTAATAAGTTGTAGGTGTATTTATTTCAGTATAAAAGTGTAAAAAGTGTTTTGCTTCGGTCATGAAATTATGATAATGGTGTGCCAGGGCATACATACATTTTATATTTAACACTTAGATCTCTGGAGTCTACATCAACTTCAGATCTATCCCTCATTTAAATTTTTTTTTTTTTTTTATGTTCTTTTTTTGTTTGTTTGTTTTCCACCCTTTTTTGTCAAACAAAACTATGTTTTTAATGGCAAACACACAAAATATGCAAAATCTTCCACCAAAAATATTTTTCAAAGTGGAATATTTGATGTGAAGTAATCGGAACCTTGGATAGGTCAATAATTCATAATAACATTACACTTTTGTTATGTTTTTGTTTATTTTAATAGTATTTTTAGAATGTGCTGTGGGCCTTTAAAACATTAGCTGTGGGCCGCAAATGGCCTCCGGGGCACACTTTTGACACCGCTGCTATAGATAATAAAAAATTAAATCTGATAAATCTATCGATAAAAAGCTGAGCCTGGCGACGCATGCGTGTTTATCATAACTCTCTTGCTCTCTTTGTCTCCGCCCCTCCCTCACGAATGCTGCTGCGCACACACCCCTCCCCTCCTCCCTCCCCACACCCAGACACACACACAGCGCCTCCTCCTTGTGACACAAGAGATTCAGAAGGACGACACCGCAGCGCTGCAATAAAACACACTCAGATCTTCTGTTTCTAGCCGATACTACATAAACAATAACGTAAAATAATGCTGTAACGCATCATGTAGTAATATAAAAAATAACGCGTTAGATTACTAGTTACCGCCGAAACTAACGGCGTTACATTATAAAGTAACGCGTTAGTCCCAACACTGGGTAGCAGTAACGTCTTGGTGATGATAAATGGTTTAACCTTTAACCTTTCAAAATATGTCCAAATCTGCACTGATTTAGGCAAATATACAGTAGCCTAATGGGACTGTAGACCAACACCTAGACCCTGTAGTGCCTGGATGTGCCTCTCGTTCACATGATTGCAACCCAGCTATTGCTGCAATGACAATTTGTTGTGGGCTGTATTTCTTATTTTTGAACTTAGTTATCATTTGATTTATATATAAGTCAAGTACTTAAATTACTGTTTAACTTGAAAGTCGCAAAATTCCATTTCCAAAAAAGGCATTGTTGTTTTTTACAAAGATGTGCACGTTTTCCACCGTTTCAGCACCTGCACTGTTTTTAAAGTACTGGTTTGGTACTGGTATCGGTTCAAATGTACACGATAGATATCCCTACTGGTGGATGTAAGTGATAGGAAGAACAACTCTGACTACCTAAGGGAAAAGTCATTTAGCATTAGTAAATCACTAAACCCAGAATATACTGTAAACAGACTTGGTGTACCGTCCAACACATTCAACTTCCTCTTCCTACTTTTGTTCCAATATCTGGTTTTATTTCTTCCATCCTAATTGTCTCTACAAGCTTCTTCATCAGCTTTTAACAACATTTATTCCCCTTCTATTCCCTTTCTCTCCCATAAGCTCATTTATTTTCCTTTCAGCTCACATGTTCTCTCCCCTTCCCTGTACTGTACGCCATTCTTTATGATTTGAAGGCTCATTTGTTAGAGGTGAGCTAAAAACACTTCCTCTTGTCTCACCTCCTCCTGTCCCTTTTTTTGTATGCTTTGCAAATATAATTTTAAATTTTTAATTTGATTCATTTAGATTTGATCATTAATCAGCGCCGAGGGAGAGTTAATTTGGTGGAAAATAGATGAGGTAGTTAGAGAGTGCTCTTTATGAATTGACTGTCGGCTCTTTTAAGTTAGAAAGGAGGGAGGTGGGGAATTGGACATATTCCACTCAGTTGGTGTGGGAAAAAGGCTTTAAATTGTGGTGTAGGTCAAACAGAATGTTTTTTTTTGTTTACCTCCTGCTTTCTTGACCGCATTTCTTGACCGTTTGCTGACACTGCCCCCCCCCCACCCTTAGCTAAACTGTCAGCCCTTCTGTCTGCTTGTTTCACGCACACGCACACATATATATATATATATATATATATATATATATATATATATATATATATATATATATATATATATATATATATATATATATATATATATATATATATATATATATATATATATATATATATATATGTGTGTATATATATATATATGTGTGTGTATTTCTGTATGTATATATATATATATATATATATATATATATATATATATATATATATATATGTGTGTATAAATATATATTATATACTGTACACATTGACAAACAGTCCTTACATAAATGCATTTAAAGTATTTATTTATTGACTGCAGTTTTAAGCATTTTACATGTATGAATTATTTTTGCATCATATTGCACTTGAATTGGTGGTGTAATGGTATATACAGCTGCCTTTCATGCAGGTTTGATTCCCGCTGGTAAAACGGGAGTGCTGTGTCAGGAGGCCATCCGGCATAAAAAAAACAAACTATGCCAAACAAATCGCGTGACTGGCTGGCTGTGGTGACCCCTGATGTAATAGCCGAAAGAAAACAACATCATATTTCATTTCATTTCATTTATTCAATTACCTTTTTTTTTATTCTTTGTGGATTTGTATCAATTGAAAACATTTAAGGTAATCATTTTTAGTGGTTTCAACAACAACAACAAAAAATTTAAAATGTACTCTAATATTAATTTTCTACTTAACTAACCAAAAAATATTAAAAATAATAATATATAAAATATGACTTACTGTAATTTTTGTAAGGAAATACTAGCTAATATTCAAACATTAAAACTGTTTTTTCTCTCTTATCTCTGAGTGAATTATGGCATTTTTGTGGCAAAACCTTTTAGCCTAAAAATGTCATGATTTTTCTTTCTTTATGTAAAATGTTATGTGTCACTTTTTTGACAAATTTCTACTAAATTCAAGAAGAAAAGTTGGCGAGTTAGATGTTTCTGTTTTCTGCTTCAAAGTTTATAGTGTGTCGCTGCTCAACATGATTTTTTGAGTGTGGTGTGCTTGCGTGTGTGCGTGTGTGTGCATGTGTGTGCGTGTGTCTGTGTTTGTGTCTGCAAGATACCAAGTGTAGCTCTTCCAGATTAGTTGTGTTTGTTGGGCTAAGAAAGTAATCTTCACTGGATTATCCTTAAAATGCCTTTTCACACTGGCTCTTTACTTTTGTTTTGCACATACACATACATAAACAGTATGTCTTAATTAAACAAACGTGTGTGTGTGTGTGTGTGTGTGTGTGTGTGTGTGTGTGTGTGTGTGTGTGTGTGTGTGTGTGTGTGTGTGTGTGTGTGTGTGTGTGTGTGTGTGTGTGTGTGTGTGTGTGTGTGTGTGTGTGTGAGTGCGTGAGTGCGTGCGTGCGTGCGTGTGTGTGTGTGTGTGAAAATACTTTTAAAATGGTTACGTTAGTCATCATGGTCGTACTCATTCTCCAGTGCTTTGTACCTCATTAGTATCATTTCAAAATGAACTAAAATAAGATCTACAAGGTTCCCTGAATATTATTATAATCCTAATCCTTTGTTATTGTTTTAAATCAACTTCTTTCTCAGGTTCTTCTTATTCTCCAGGGTACATAACACCTATGTCTTCCTTATCCATCTTTAAGTGGTAACCACGGTAACATCCAATACCCTGAGAGACAAGCCTAATCAAATTAAGGCTCCTTTGTGTCAATTATTAAGGTGACACAGAGAAAGAGAAAAAAAGAAAGGGAGCGAAAGCAATCGGTCCTATAGGTACAGAATAGGGGAGTGAGGCCTTATACAAAAAAGATGTGTTGAATTTGCTTATTTATCTGGATTTATATACTATTTATTTGTTATCAAGAAAATAAAAAGCAAATTTGATTACTATTGTTATACATTAGCTTTAATGGTAATGAACCGTATTTATCCATGCTTCTTTCCAACTGTGCGTTACTCCAGTAAGTACTATTGTGGACTTTAACCACTTTTTTACATAGATGTACTGTAACACTTGTCCAACACAATAAAGGTTGTGAGTTCAAACCCCGGCCGAGTCATACCAAAGACTATACAAATGGGACCCATTACCTCCCTGCTTGGCACTCAGCATCAAGGGTTGGAATTAGGGGTTAAATCACCAAAAATGATTCCCGGGCACGGCCACCGCTGCTGCCCACTGCTCCCCTCACCTCCCAGGGGGTGAACAAGGGTGATGTGTCAAATGCAGAGGACAAATTTCACCACACCTAGTGTGCGTGTGACAATCATTGGTACTTTAACTTTAACTTTAACTTTAAATACTACATATCACATACTATTAGGGATGGGTACCTTTCACATTTGCACCGATATAGTCCCAATTTCTGGTACCTGGAAATCGATACCTCTAGTGTTTAGACTATAGTGTGTGGCCTAGCTAGGAAGTGCGAGTCTAGTCTCATGTTGCGTCCTACAAAGTCTTTATACTGCAAATATTGTACTTACCACACACTTGCTGTTTGATTGTAACATGTGTCTTTTGAGTTTATGATGAAATTTAGAAATGTTAAAATCACTATGTAAAATTGCTAATGCTAATCAGTAGCATGTACATGGCATATCCAATGTAAGTTAGTACTGAGTTAGCGCATTTTCGAAGATGGAGCCTTAATTTACGTTTGAGCGTTTCTATATCTGGCATACTTGCTTTGTTGGCATTGGAATTTGCAACATTGTCTTGAGGCAGTTTGGCTGAGTCCACTCTGAGTGCTGCTTCAATGATTGTTTACTCGCCAGGTGTTTGAGCCGGTGCTTAGTCTGCAAGTTAGTACTGACAGAAATTGATTGGTGCTTATAAAAGTTTTGAATTCAGTAACCATCCCATTTATAGGACGCCGTGGCTCAGATGGTTGAGCGGCCGAGCTAGCAACTAACAACAAAGTTCGAGTCCAGCTTCCAATATCCTAGTCATGGCCGTTGTGTCCTTGGGAAAGACACTTCACCCACTTTGCTCAAAGTGCCGCTCACACTGATGTATGAATGGTAATGAATTTTTGGTGGTGGTCGCAGGGGCCTTAGGTGCAAATCGGCAGCCATGCTTCTGTGCAACTGTGTCTTAAAATGTAGATTACCACCATCAATGCTATGTGAGCTATAATCCTAACATTACATTACATTTTAACAGTGACATCATGCTAGGTTATCTTATTCACAGTAGAAAAATAAAAACGATCAAACTGACATCTCCCATGTCTATAGCTGATTGGCGGATTGATGCCAGAGCGCTGGACTTTATTTCAAGATGTGTAGGGAAGCCTATTTTTTTGTTTATACTTTGTTTTATAAAACTGTCCTCCATGAAATAATGCATTGCAGTATCATGTACTTGAGGAAGGAGGTTTTTTCCTTTATGGCTGTTTGAGCACCACTTGTTTTTAAACTAGAGCAACATGTAACAAGCAAACAAATGATAGATTTGTCTCACGTTTGTGCTCATGGACAGACTCTGGACACACATCATTAAATAGTGACTTTTGCAAAAATATGGGACCTATAAACAAAGTTCATCTGACAAAATGAATCATTTAGACTCTGAAGGTTGAGAATTTGTCTCTGCATTGTTTCCAGGTGTTCGTCTGGACAGGGTTCGCGGTGGAAGGCAGAAGTATAAACGCCGGATAGACGCCGACAACAGTCCTTACCTGAACCCCCAGCTGGCTCTGCCCGCCAAGAAGCCATGTAAGAGCACACAAGTACATTCACTCTTGAAGTGTAGAGAATCAAACAATTCCTTTCATGCATGAGACAACTATTTCCTCGCCGATATTGCATCACCGTGTGCAGGCAGGGTTCACGTAGACGACAACAGTTGGACCCTAAAAACAGCAACACACATAAATGGAAGCAGGGTGGCGGGGAGCCCATCTGTTTGGAACCTAGTTTATCTCCCCGTTTCTACTGCTACCAGTTTAGGGTCATAACATTTTATACGTGTCGTATTTTACACTAAAGATGTTCATTTAGCTCTACTGTCAAATCCAGTCTCAGCCAAAAGCTGATGATTGGAAAATGAACGAGAGCACAGAGGCAGTAAGAGTGAAAGAACTGAGGTGAACACAAATGTTCTGATGGAGAAGAAGAGGAGAAGGAGGAGGTAGGGTGGGAGGGGCCAGCCAGAACTTTAATCCGGATTAAATCCAATCTGGCAACCACATCAAACTAGAGTTAGCTCTCTAGCTAACTGTCTTGTTACACACACACACACATGCACGCGCACATGCATACTTCCAGTGCAGATTGAGAGTATTTAGCAGCTTGCTCCCTAAAGCCCATTTTGCTTAAAGCCGGAGCATATTCTGACTTAGTCCAATATGCTGAATGGCTGCATGACAGCTCAGGACCACTTCTGCTACTACTAATCATGGAAATGATTGGATAAGGCAATTGTGGCTACTGGTTATGCACACCCACACACAAACTCGGTTTTAGAAAGATTCCACTGACCCAATGACCAATTTTACTCTAGAAATACCAAAAAAAAACATATATTTTTGTAGTCCAATGCATTGCTCGCAAGAAAATGAAAACCATAAAATACAATAACATTAAAACTATTTAAAAGTTAGCCAGCATTATTTATTATTTTAATTTATTAAAACACCACTCAAATACTAACTTTTATTTAAACAACTAAAAAGGGGCAAAATCTGAACAAAAAGTTGGGGTTGTTTTGTTCTGTAATGAAGGTCTTTAGCCAACTACGATGATTTACGTACTTCAATGTTCTTCCAAGGTTTATTCAATCACTTCAAAATGGAGCCACCTTTATTAAAAGGACAGTTGATTTTAAATTGTGGAGCTTTTAACTTTTCCCTATATTTTGTAGCTGGAGCATGGAGGCAAAGTTTGGCCATTTGTGGTTAAATCTAAGCTACTATAATTACGCTTTAATGGTCATAGAGTGAAACCTCAATTTCCAAACTTAATTGGTTCTTGAACAGGGTTCGTAAATAGAATACTTTTTTACATTAGAGCAAATTTCTGAAACAATGTAAACATAAATAATGGGTTTCAGCGTCGACAAAAGTCCATCCATCCATCCATTTTCTACCGCTTGTCCCTTTCGGGGTCGCGGGGGGTTGCTGGAGCCTATCTCAGCTGCATTCGGGCGGAAGGTAGGGTACACCCTGAACAAGTCGCCACCTCATCATATTTCAGTAAAAATGTATACAATTTGAACACATTATAAAGTGCTATACAGTACTGTATATCAAACAAAAATAATAAAGGGGTGATATATCAACTTTGTATTTAATAACAATGTCAAAACAACAGAAAGCTGAACTACAATTTTCATATGTAGCCACCCTGCCAACACAAACACACACACACACATACACATACACACCAACACAGACACACACAGTTACTCATCCTGTAGTGCACTCACAGTTTGAAATCACAAAACTCCTTAACTTTAACAGCCAGATTTCGACAACCATCCGAAATGAAAAAATAAAATAAAGTCCACTTTACCTTGTCGGTTAATCTTCTTTGCATGCAGCGGAAAGAGAGAGAGAGTGGGGGAAGGTAGTGTCGACAATGCTGTAGATCAGAGGTCCCCAAACTACGGCCCGCGGGCCGGATCCGGCCCGCCAGCGTCCAAAATCAGGCCCACGATAAGTCCCACGTATAAAAAATTAAAAAATAAAATGTATTTATTTATTTTTTTTCTGTCTTTTCTTATCCACTTTGTACCGCTTGCTACTCACGGTGTCTCCTAGCCGCTCAGGCAAATCATATTGTCTAAAAATGCATTTTCTCATCGATAACGTGACATCATCGCGCACGCGGAAAGTGCGCTATATATATCTTATATATATATATATATATATATATATATATATATATATATCATATATATATATATATATATATATATATATATATATATATATATATATATATATATATATATATATATATATATATATATATATATATATATATATATATATATATATATATATATATATATATATATATATATATATATATATATATATATATATATATATATATATATATATATATACAGCCCGGCCCCCGGCCAAATTGTTTTAACCCAATGCGGCCCCCGAGTCAAAAAGTTTGGGGACCCCTGCTGTAGATACTTCCTGAATGTTATAAACCACACATCGCTTGTCCGTTGCTTTCTATGGACTCATCATGAGCTGAAAAAAACTAGAACAATGCTGTAACTTTGTTAACAGTAGCTAACAACAGCACTGCTGTGCTGACTGCACGAGCACCGAGATTGATCAGCCTGCCCACAATCGATGTGCTGCCGAGCACAAAATGGCGAGTTGAAATGTTCATACACAGAGACAAGGTTCGTACAACAAAGCACATTTTAACGTGGTCTTTAGTTTGTAAATCTAAAAGTTTGTACAATGAGTGGTCTAAGTCTAAGAAAGTCTTAATTTCCAACAAAGAAACATACTTTTATTTAAAATTATTAAATGGATATAAGGGTTTGTTTTTGTGGCAGGGGAGAGGAAAGTCTGGGCTTCCCTGCTTAGGCTGCTGCCTCCGCGACCCGACCTCGGATAAGCGGAAGAAGATGGATGGATGGATGGTTTGTTTTTGTTGTCCAATAAAAAGCTTGAATAAAAAGAAGAAATACAATTAGGGGTTTCTGGCTTATAACAACAAGAGGACATGGGAAAATGTTTCTTACTGGACAGTGATGCTGTGTACTATTTTTAAATGTCCTTTATAGAAGTTCCATAAAAACTGATAAGCTTACAAATATTGATATAAGTGCCATCGTTTTCCCTCCCACACAATCCAATAGAATCCCTGCATATCTCTGTGTGTTTAATCTATGTGGCCTATCTCTGTGGCGCCTCAGCGTCCACATTGATTGTGTGAGAATAGAACAATAGCTCAGGCTTTGGAAATGGTCTTTCATTGATTCTAATTAGGGAAACGTTAAATAAGATTTACCTGCAGATACAGCTGTGGCTGCCTTTGTGACCCACACCCATGAGTTGAATAAAAACAGAATATAAAATGATATTTATAAAACATGTTTTATACTTCATATTCCTTATTTTCTGGTCTTTGCTCATCTTGTGTTGTTATTCCAGTGCTTGATTAGTCAGCGGATTAATTTGGGAGCAGGGTATCAGTGTGTTCCTAATGGGCCATAGAGATCTCATCACCACATGTCACTATTACCAGCTGAGCTGTTTGGCTTTTAGTATTATCTCCCCCTCCCACATTGTTTGGGCAACCTGGATCACACGCACTTGGGAGCATCTCTACACAAACAAATCTTTTTTTATTGTAAAATTAATATGTATTTTTATGTACATGAGTAAATACCAGGTTAAAAAAAAATTTTTTTCAACTGTGCTCTTCGTATGTGCTACAATTAAGCAAATGCTCTCTGACTTTATTGTTCCACAGTACATAAAATAATACTGTTGCTCAGCCTGGATTCCTTCTCTTATTTTTCTCCATTCATATAATTTTATTTGCTGTTAACTCATTAGTCTATTTTCCACTGTCTATAAAATTGACTTGAGCGAATAAGGAGTGTTTCTTTCGAACATTTCATGACTAATCAGACACGTTTGCGACTAAAGACCGAGTTATTGTTATCTTTATTATACACTGTCATTTGCATGTGAAATATTGAATTGTATTTGAATGCTGCAGCCTGTACAGCAGGGCTATTCATCTGGCGGCCCGGGGGCCAAATCCACCACCACCCTGGAGTTCAGTTCATTTTTGCATCAAATTTGTAAAAACACAATAGTGCTCCTCTTGTATAGAGGAATTTGGACCACTGTAAACACATTGGCAGATATTTGCATTGACATTTTAACATTGCTAGCAAACATTGAACACTGGGATCCCAACTTGTGATTTACATAACTGAGGCGTTCTTCAAGGCACCACTTAAAGTCCTCTCCTTTTGGATTTGTTTTAAAAAAAATTATGTGATTTATGCACTAAGGTCTTGCTGTAGCTCGTTTCGTTCAGATGCAGTGGTCATTTGTTCAACTTCTTTAGTTATACCAGTAGTGTTCCTCAAGTTTCTATTGTAGGTCCTCCCTTTTTCATTATTTGGGCTATTCAACTGTTGGCCTGCGAATTGAGTTGTACGAGACTCCCATTTTTGCAGCAGATACTTAAAAACAATTGAGTGCTGTTTTAGGGATGTTCTTTTACTAGTTTTTTTGCAAAAAGTCCATAAAAACAGTGGAGCACTGGTGTAATGTTGATAAATAAATATACCAAATTCAAATACCTCCTAGTTTACCATAATATACAAATACCTGCCCCCGGTCCTTAGCTCTCTGCAAATGTGGCCCCCAAAACAATTCAGTGGAATAGTCCTGCTGTACAGTATGTTGTTTTTATCATGTAATGATCCTGTGTGAACCTTTTAAGATCAAATTGTGTATTAATAAATGTTATATTTGTGTCCCACACACATGTAAGAAAACAATATATTTACCCTCTCTCTGTCTTTGTCTTTCTCCTTGTCTGGTGGTCATGTCAGTTGCCTTTGGCTGCCTTGCAGATAACAAAATTGTCTCTCACCTGCTGGTGGCCGAGCCGGAAAAGATATACGCCATGCCCGACCCGACGGTACCAGACAGCGACATTAAGGCCCTGACCACGCTGTGCGACCTCGCCGACAGAGAGCTGGTGGTCAACATCGGCTGGGCCAAACACATCCCAGGTAGGAGAAATCTGCTGACCTCCCGTCCATGCTGAGATAGTATACACACGCGCACACACATACACACACACACATATACAGAGGTCACGGAAACATGCTTGCTGCTTGTACGTATGCTATGACCTGACCTTTCACCCTAATCCCTGGACCCAGACAGTTTTGACATCTCCAACTGGCAAACCAAATGCCCTCACATACTGTACATGCACAGGCAAGGAAATTGTGACCTTTTGAACCCATGAGTCCATTCCACCCCCTCAAACTTCTCTTAATGTAAACTCACTGGCCTAAGCTTGTTTAAAGTTAAGTTTATTGTTATCTTATTTATTTAAATGGACAATGCATATTGATAAACACAATAACACCTAGGATGTTGTGTAAATATGCCTATTTATAGCAAAGATGCATATTTCCATTTGTAGTTAAGTGAGTATATAATGGATTTTGAGCCAAAGGTGACAAAATCTACAAATGTTGTTTTAAAAGTTGGTATTCATAGCAGCTTAAATTCCATTCATTATAATTAACTATAGTACACCTTCATTACTGCTGTTATCTGGTTCCAGGCCTGACTGTAGTAAATCAATTTAGACAAAGTAGTAATTAATAATTATAAATATAATATTTTCGTAGCTACAACATAAAACACCCGTTTACGACTTTCTAAATATGTTTTTTGACATTATGGGAACCCTCTAGAAAGGAAATAGTCACCTTTATACTCTATTTGAACCAATATAGGGCTCGAAAGTGCACGTGATATTGCAATGCATTGTGGGGGCTAGGTAGTTGAGTTGAGTTGAGTTTGAGTTTATTTCGAACATGCAAGCATACAACATGATACATCACAATTTCCAGTTTCTCTTTTCAACATGTTCGAAAAGGAGTATGAAGAAGCAGAGCTTATTTAATCCTACCCCTTTTCTTTTACATAAAAGTTGCTAAAACTTTTGTTCACTTCCTGTTCTCAATTTATTCACAATATACTCCATGAGTAATCACAATAAAAATAAATAAATAAAGAATAATTTGTGAAGTAAGTTATATTTCATATGATGAGATAAGTAAGATTATTTTGAGAATGAAAGAATGGATGGATGAATAAATTCAGAATGTTTATCATGGTTCATGGTAGCCATTGTTGCCGGCCAAAGCCAGCCGAAACAAACTGGACCCTGTTTCAAATATTTGCTACCTTAAAGACTAAGTTAAATTGGTTCAATTGAGCCATATGACCGCATCCATTAAACGAGATTTGAGCAAGCTGCCGAACGTGTCCTGTATTTCGGTCGTCAAAGGAGTCAGTTGTTACACATGCCAAACATCTCGGAATGCCAAATTGGTAAAAGGCTCACGGACAAACCAACTTTGGGTGTCTGCAAGACCTCGGAATTTTACATTCGAAATAGAAGACTGTCGTCTTTCAGAGGTAAGTCAACAGTACAGGTAAATGCACTAAATTAGTCAAATTTTTCAAATAGTGTGGCTCTAAATAAGCCTCTAACAACCCATGGAAACACCTTAATCCGATCGTGTTCGGTTTTTGAAAAGTCGGACTAACACACCTGGATTATGAGATTGGAAACCAGATCCCTCAAGAAAGTGTGTGCTCCGCAGAGGCGCCCTTTGTATCGCGTATGCGCCAGTCTCAATGCACGGGACATAACCCGGAAGCGTATACAATTCAACTGTTGACTTAAAACAAGTCGCAAAGATGCCTACAAGGAAATAAGTGCCCTCCAGTGTACGGGAGGCACACGGCGTATGACCAAAAGTCTTATTAGAGAGAGTGCATGGACAAGTGGACTTTTTACATGTAGGTGTGGAGGGGAAAAAAATTTGACTAATTTGTACAACATTTTTAGAAAAGTCAGATCTGTGTCACTTGGGAGCAAAACATCTGATTTGGTGTGCAGCGTAAACAAGACCTAACTTTCCAATGAAACCTGTTATTAAAATGACATAAGCTATACATGGAATGTAACACAGTTTTCCGAAAAGTTCTTGAAATTGGCTTTGGACTTCACTTAACACAGTAGAATTTTTTTTCCACTGTTGTTTAACCTACCTTGTCTGGCAGTAGCAAACCACTGGACAGTTCATGGTTTAAGAAGGGTCAGACAAAGAGCAAAGAGAGCACCGTGATAGAAGAATTCATGTAATATTTGCTGGGATTAGAAAGTCTGATTGGAAGAACCTGGGGATGAGCAAGTAATAACACTGTTAATGGTGATTGTAATAACTGCAAATGCACAGATTTGCCATAAAGATGGTGATAGGGAATGGGGGAAAACATTTCTGAGAAAGAATAATGATAGACATTGGTAGTTTTGTGAGGCGGGAATAGATATGCCATAGATTAGTGTTATGATAGAAGCAAAATTGAACATTACTCGTCTTACTGTTTACACATCATAGTGGATGGTATCAGTTCACACAATACTTTATGATCTATGATAATACCGTCAATGGCATGTCACATGATGCGCATTATTTCATCAATACAGGTGAAAGATGGAAATAAATGAAAGGAAGGAGGCAGGAGATGAGGCTAGAGTATATATGGCTTGCATTGATCTACTGTATGTGCAGACATACACATGGTTATTGATCCCCATGTTACTGTACGTTTGGCCCAATGACAGGTTATTTTTACTTTATTGTGCGGTTTGGAACCAACTTTGCTTTTTTTTAACCTCTCCTTTTAAGAGAAGCCAGGCTGAGTTAACCTGGTTATCATAGGCCACAGCATGTGTGTGTGTGTGTGTGTGTGTGTGTGTGTGTGTGTGTGTGTGTGTGTGTGTGTGTGTGTGTGTGTGTGTGTGTGTGTGTGTGTGTGTGTGTGTGTGTGTGTGTGTGTGTGTGTGTGTGTGTGTGTGTGTGTGTGTGTGTGTGTGTGTGTGTGTGTGTGTGTGTGTGTGTGTGTGTGTGCGTGCGTGTGCGTGTGTGTGTGCGTGTGCGTGTGTGCAGAGAGAGCGAAGGCCAACGATTGCTTGGCGGTAGAAAGAAGATGGCGTGATTAGATGAGCGAGAAAGGCAATCCACAGCTCTGTTTACAACACTGAACACTGATCTAATACACACACACACACACTTCTAACGTGATCTAGTGTTGAGTGGAAAGGATTGTCAGAGTGAAATGCAGGAGCTCAACATTTGTTATCCTCTCACACGTCAGATTAAAAGGTTAACAGGTATATTCTTGTCAATACATATAGTGCATATGTGTGTTATATTTATTTGCATGCAGGGTGTATTGGTGCACACACACTTCTTTTCTTGCCATGGTACAGTAATTTTTTAATCAAATTGATGGAGAGAGACAAAGAGAAAAAAGACAGAGGCAAAGTGAGGAGAGGTGAAGCCAATTTATGCTTCATGATATGGTTGCGCTGCGCTGCTCACATGCGCGCGTGCGCACACACACACGCCGTCACACACAGTGGTAACAACGTGTCAAGGCAAGCGCCAGGCAGCTAATTTGAAGTCATTAGATGTCTGCCGTAGTGGCAACAATTTGTTACGCTCACACATGCACAAAGGCACGCACACAACAACACGACACGGGCGTGCACACTGAGTTAAGAGCCGTCTGCAGATAGCGAGGAGGCTAAATTGTAAACTAATTTAAACATCACTCAGCGTTAGAGAGGCTGCCTGCAAGACAGGCCCCCGGATAACAAGGCTGTGCTGTGTGTGTGTTTATGTGTGTGCTGCGATTCATGTTTGACACACAGACCGGGCCAACCTTAGAGGCTGGTGACACGCTCACACACGCATGGCTTTGATTGCTTCTTTTATTCCAAGGCTTGCCTTGTATGCCTGTGCACATTTCCATACTGATATGGCTATATGCAAACATTTGATATGTCATTAGGGGAGGAAAATGAGGTTTCAGCAAGTGTGTGTCTCTTGATATCCCACAAAGAATATTAAAGCTCACACTAGTGCATGAAAGAGTGTGTGTGTGTGTGTGTGTGTGTGTGTGTGTGTGTGTGTGTGTGTGTGTGTGTGTGTGTGTGTGTGTGTGTGTGTGTGTGTGTGTGTGTGTGTGTGTGTGTGTGTGTGTGTGTGTGTGTGTGTGTGTGTGTGTGTGTGTGTGTGTGTGTGTGTGTGTGTGTGTGTGTGTGTGTGTGTGTGTGAAGACGTTTTGAAATTGATATTGACAGAAGTCTTTTGCTGTGTAGGACCCACATCCATAGACAAGCATGCAGTGTCATGGAGACAGTCAGGAAGTGTGTGTATAGCAGGTCACAGTTTTGTTTGCATCTTAATGCCCGTGGTTATGGTTTTGGTGTTCGTTTATTTCAAGCATGCGTACAAATTGGGATGCCTTTTAATGCTGATCACAAACGCAGATCTGTCTCAGTGCATTTATTTTTAGTTCACTGGCTAACAAGCTGATAGCAACTAATTATGTGTCTCTATACGCAGTGTGGAGCCACTCCCCTAGGATAATAATAATCACCTGCATCACACCTAATAAAGAAATATATCAAAAACTAAGCAATTGTTCCCATAATGAATAATGCAAATCAAATGAATCCGTTCGAGACACCCAAAAATGTATTTTATAGAAAATAATTATAGTTTTACGTGCAGAAAACAGTGTGAAATGCATATAAATGCTGACTGAAATGGATCAATGAACACTGAACATCACTTTATTGAAAAATCTTCTAGACGGCAATGAGCAAAGAAGGAAGAGGGTAGAGCCACACACACACCAACTTCATACACTTCATATGAGTTATTTCTTGAATTCAATAGGGTTTCTCACCTTTTTTATCAAAATGTTGGCACTTTTAACTTTCTTTGACCCCATGGTGACCTATTTTGTAGCCGTTGAAAAGACAGAGGTAGCTGTCTTAGTCAGCAAAAAACTACAAATCCAACCAGCGATGACGTCATAGAGTGGGGACGGAGCTGTGGGGGAATGACTTCCGGGTGGAGAGTTGATAACAGGGTAACTCGGACAGGTTTTGTAATAAAGAAATATCACAAACATGGTTGGACTGCTGACAACATTGACACTTATTCCATACAAAAGATGTCTGCAGGTAAAATTCTCCCAAAATAAACACAGTAGTGATTTTAGGTTTGTTTTCTGACAAGTTTCATCACATATGCATTAGCATTAGCCTGCAAATGTCTCCTACAGAAGAATTCAGGCAAATTCACATTGCAGAATATGTGTTTTGGTAGCATCTTCATCCTGAAACACAATATTTTTGCACAGAGTTTGAAGGAATTAGCAAATATTCCTGCCAGATGTACTGATGCAGATTGTAGCAATACAACTAAAGAAAGGGTCAGCCTGCATAATTTCTTAATGATGGGAATATGAGAGAATGGCCCTCTCCAGTCTAATTGATTTAAGCAAAATGGGACGAACCAAGCTGGAGAAACACAATTTTCAGCAATCTTTTTACAGATTCTGGCTTCGAAGGAAAGGGTTTTGGTCAGTGTTTGTTTGGGAAAAAAATAAAACACTCAAGCTAAATGCGATCACAAATATCAGGAACACCATTGAGAGGAGAAAGTCAGAACCTGCGGAAAAACGGCCAAAAAAGAGCAGACACGGTGCTCAAAAACTAGATTAAATAATATAATGTAGTGTTCTAATTTGTGTCCTCTTCTACTGATGTTTTGCACGAGTTGCTTGAGAAAATACTGAACGAGGAAAACAGGAAACACAGACTCTGGTGTCTATGGAAAAGGAGATAAAATCTGGAAATGGTGATTAGTTGTTTTTTTTTTTTTATCATAATGTTAATCATATCAGTTTTGAAGTAATCATGGACCAAGGCAACAAAGACATGCTATTAAGTGATGAAAATAATAGTTGTATATGCTTTTATCCACACTGTCTACACAGAGAAATGGGCTCCAGTTCTGTAAATGGCATATTAAGGTTGGCGATAAAAATGGGGAGTTCCAAGTACAGTTGGTTATCTACGATTACTCAAAAACTAATTGGTGTTGTAGGAAATTATTCATTTTCAGGAGCAAAAATACATAAAGACAACTTGTTAGTGAAATGTTGGCCATCTGGGCACTATGGGTTATATTATGCTAGATCAGGGGTCACCAACGCGGTGCCCGCGGGCACCAGGTCGCCCGTAAGGACCAGATGAGTCGCCCACGAGCAATGTTCTAAAAAAAAAAAAAAAAAAAAAATTTTTTTTTTTTTTTTTTTTTTTTTAAAATTAAATCTACATAGAAAAAACACAAGATACACTTTCAATCAGTGCATCAACCCAAACAACCTCCCCCATGCACACTCATCCACACTCACTCACACAAAAGGGGTTATTTCTTTCTGCTACCAATATTCTGGTTCCCACAACATAGACAACACATCTGCAAGGGACACAGTCCCTGAAGCACACATGATTGTATAGGCTGCTGGTCAACTAACATTTTCATTAATTACTATTTTTTATGTAATTATTTTTATATTGTTTTACTTTCTTTTTTATCCAAGAAAATGTTTTTTATTTATTTATCTTATTTTATTTTTTAAAAAAGGGCCTTATCTTCAACAGACCAGGTTGTCAATGAAATTAGATTTGTTTAAAGGGTTTTTTAAACCAGGCCGAGTCCAGATAATTTCCAAGTCGGACTCAGCAACACACACCTTCATTCATGTACACAGAAAAAAATTAGGGAACACAACAGATTGCATATAATTTATAAACAAAATTACATTTTCAAAATAAGCATTTATGTACAGTCCAGATTATGTCCAGGTCACTCAAATTAGGGAACACAACAACAGATATCATATAATCTATAAACATAATTATACTTTCAAAATAAGCCTTTGAGGACTTCTCATCTTTTTTTTAATGTTTTTTGGCATCATTATCGTTTTCAACCATGTAACTTTCTAAAGTTAGAAAATACTGAATAAATGTTTTAAAGAAAGTAATACTAAGTGAATATCTGTTTTTGGCCTTAAAAATAAACATTTTACCGAGTACTATAATTAAATTGACTAAATCATGATTGTCAATGAACTCTCCTAAAATAACAGAAACCACATTAAGCTTCATAAACAAACCAATCCTTAAACACATTTTTTCAACTTCCACCCAAAACAAAGACACAATATGACAATACCAAAACAAATGCAGGGTGGATTCAGGCTCCTGACAACAAAATCGGCAATCATCTGACTCTGTCATATTCCATAATTTTAACATTTTCCCTGTGGGTAAGAAGTTATAAATAGTTTTAATTTGAAAATTACGATTTTGCACATCGATAGTGGTTTTATAGATTAGTTTGAATATGGCATCCCATGGCAACGGGCAGTCAAAAAAGTCCTCCCATTTTCCATTTGTGTTGTATGAGGCAGCCTTCAAAGATTTCTTTATTAAATAGAAATTATATATTTTTCTATTTATTTTAGTTCCTTTTTGCCAACTAGAATTTCTTATTAGAGGTTTACAAACTAATAATTTAGTAGTTCCATAATTAATTATTTGTTTCCATCTTTTCCCAGTTACTCCAGTTAGTTGATAAAATGAAAAGCTTGAGCAAGCATCACCATACATAGCTCTAAATTCATCATACTTCATAATTTTACCATTCTCATTGATAATATCATTGACAAAAATGATTCCTCTTTCAAACATATTTTTCCAAAAGAAAGGCTTTCCATCTATTACAATATTAGAGTTCATCCATATTAACTGCTGCAAAATATCGTCTCTTTTTTCTGGCACATAAAATTGAAAACATCACTATGAGTGGATTGTTTCCTTTATGAACCCCGGCATGTTACCCAGCAGACTCTCTGGGAGGGGATCACTTGTAAAAAAGGATACAATTTATTTTGATACAGTACATGTTTTTTGTCCAACAGGACATTTGTGTACCACTCAATGTTTAAATACATCTTTGGAACAATTGATGCTTTTAAAGACAGACACATAGCTTCAAGGTTGAGAAGTTTCAGGCCCCCATATTCATACTCTTTGTACAAAACATTTCTTTTAATATTTTCTGGTTTGCCGTTCCAGACAAAATCGAAGACCCTCCGCTCATAAATCTTAAAAAAGTTTTGTGATGGAGCTGGTAATGACAAAAACTAATAAATAAATTGAGGAATAATTAACGAGTTGGCAATAGACATTTTACCATACAAGGTTAGGGATTTCCCTTTCCATAATTGCATAATTTTGTCCAGCTTTCTTAGTCGATTATCATAATTTACTGAGCCTAGATCTTCCAGATTTTCTGGGACAACAACACCAAGTATGTTAACTGGTCCATCTGTCCACAAAACAGGCACTTTGCATTCCATTCGAAAGGACGTTCTCTTTAGATTTCCGATCCTTAACATTTTACATTTATCATAATTAAGCTTAAGGCCAGATTGCTGTGAAAATATGTCCAAAAGATTAAGAAGGTTCCGCAAACAATGAGGAAAAATCTTATCTTTGGGAATCAGCCTTTTCTGACATGAACTTCATCAAGAACAAACACAGAACACGCCTCACTGATGCACATCTGCAAGACTCACTCAGAGTTGCAGTGTCAAGTTACACACCAGAGTACAACACACTAGTTAACAGCATGCAATGCCAGGCTTCCCACTAACTGACAAAGAAACAGATAACAGATTTGGTGTCCAGTTCAAAGTGTGACATGATTTAAAAATTTGAGAGTTTACTTTTGTATTTTACATGAGTTATTATTTGTACAAACATGGTGCAAAGTAATTCATGATTTGTTAAAAAATGTTAGTGGCTAGCTAGTTAAAATGGGATATTGTGATTTCACAAGACTGTCTTAGAAGTGATCATTTGAAAATGTTCAATTTGAAAAATGTGCACTTAGAGAAAATATAAAAATAAAGTGTTGCATATTGATATTTATCTGTTTCTATATATATTTATTGTGAGAAATCATTAAGATGATCAGTGTTTCCACAAAGATAAATATCATTAATTATTAATAATAACAGAGTTAAAGGTAAATTGAGCAAAATGGCTACTTCTGGCAATTTATTTAAGTGTGTATCTAACTGGTAGCCCTTCGCATTAATCAGTACCCAAGAAGTAGCCCTTGGTTTCAAAAAGGTTGGTGACCCCTGTGCTAGATCCACTCGACGTCCATTGCACCGGTCGCCCAGGGGGTCTCCACATCTGCGGTCCCCTCCAAGGTTTCTCATTGTTATCCCATTGGGTTGAGTTTTTTCTTGCCCTGATATTGGATCTGCGCCGAAGATGTCGTTGTGGCTTGTGCAGCCCTTTGAGACACTCGTGATTTAGGGCTATATAAGTAAACATTGATTGTGTAGTGGATTGTCCGAAGCTTAAACAGGCAACAAAAGTAGTTTAGTACAACAAATTTATTTACCCATTATCAGAAGTGCAGGTTGAATTAAGTTGGCCGTGCAGACAGACCACATGTTACTCCGGAGCCAACAAGACACACACAAGCCAAAATCACTGTCGAGTTCCGGTCTTCTGCCATTTTTTATATGTCTGTTGTGCGTCATTGTTCCTTATCGAGTGCGTCAATGTCTTGTTGTTTTTCCTATCTGTTCCATAACAACTCAAATCCTTTAGACAGTCAACACATTCTGTAGACAGGTTGGCACGACTTAATATTCACTTTCGTCCCACAACTGGTCCATTCAATGGCACAAAATACAAGAGAATTGAAAATGAGCGGACATTCTTAAAAGACACGAAATATAGGTCAAAAGGTCAGAAATTCTACGACATACCCTCCTTCCAGGGTCTTAAGACCCTGGACCAAAACAATTTCTGATGTAGACCACTAGTTAAATCTCTACCACAGATAGAGGCAAAAACCTCAATGTTTTTATACGAGGCAAAAATTCCGTCTATGACCCTCCTTCAGAGCGATCGCTGTTACCAGCCTGCAGTAAAACCATCTCACAGAACACAATTAGTGGCCTACCCTTTGATTTAGTAAAGGAATAACAAATACTTTGATCATGAACATCATTGAACATAAATAGATGAATGTATATAGACTTACGACTGTAAGACATTTGCAAAAATATTTTTCCCGGCATTTGCAATGAATGTAGTTACCAATATTGTTAATTATCAATTGATTTTGAACACACAACTGAATTTCGTATGAGTCCATGTTCGATTAGTGCTCGTATAGATGGCTCGGTGGTGCCTCAGGCTGATGGCCTGCCGATACCTCGTTGGGCTTTCGGCTGCCCTGGTGAAGAAAGAGATCCACTCAAACAGTCTGTCTCTGTTTCTTCTTGGGGTGTGGTTCAGTCCATTGGGCAGACTGTGCAATGGGCCGAAATTGGGGAAAACTCAGGTAGAGTTGGAGCTGTGGGGGCTTTGGGGAAGGCTGGGGCAGAGTATGGGGCGTGGGGCTTTGGTCCAGGCCCTCGGCTTGCTTCAGGCCTCCTCGCTGCTTCGGCACTCCCAACACTTCTTTCCACAGCTGCTGGAGTCCCGGTGGACCCATTGGCTGGCAACCTTAGTTGTTCTCGTCATCGCTGGCAAGGTGTTGTCTCTCCTCTCGGTTCCTTCCAGTCAGGTATCGGGTGTTGGTCCTGGATTGGCTTTGACCGTGCCCCTCTTAGCGAGTGCAAGGGAATCTGGAGTGGCTGCTTTCATCCTCAAATCTGCACAGAGGAACTGGCACACAAATTCTACATTTTGCAAACTTACCATTTTGGTCTCATGGTCTTTCCACCTTCCTAGGAAGCTGCTGGTCCTGAGAAGTGCTGATCTTGTGACTGAAGAAGATTAACTTGTTTTCTTAAAATAGGTGCCGTTGTTTGACCTAATCTTTTTGGGGAAACCATGTCGGGATATTAGATCATTCACAAAACATTTAATTACTGAATTGACACCCTCCTTTGAGGTTGGGGTTCCTTTCGCCAACCACTGCAATTGTCAATCTAAATCATTACGTTCCTTTATCCTTGTACCGGATTGATCATATCGATTAGATAAAACCTCAACACGCTCAAACTTGACCCAATCCAAACTCACCTCCCCCCTCTGTCCCTCTCACAGGGACAGTGTTAGTCGTAGTAATAGTAATAGTAATAGTAGTAGTAGTAGTAGTAGTTTCAGAAACATCCAAGAAAAAGAAAAGACAGCTGATAGTCAAGCGCAGCAAGAACAGAGGCGGAGGACAGGTCATGTTTGAGGTCACTGTTCGCTTTTGCAATATTACTTTGATATTTTACAACACCTAGTGAATTATTGTGGCCTCAATAATTCACTAAATAGTTGTATTTAATTTAGTCTATCTATGATGGACAATGCACAGAAACATTAAGTTCAGAAACAGATATGTTCTGTACCAGATTATATCTAAATAGCTACTTTCCATCTGTAGTCCCTGGCTACCTAAATTAAAGGGATCCAAAAATCAAGCAATAAAATTATGACACTAATTAATCATAATGTATATATACATTCATAATAATCAATAATTAATCAAAAAAATAATCATACTGTAGCATGTAATCAATTATAAGAAAAGTCACCATTTATGTAGTGAATTGTCCGAAGCTTAAACAGGCAACAAAAGTAGTTTAGTACAACAAATTTATTTACCCATTATCAGAAGTGCAGGTTGAATTAAGTTGGCCGTGCAGACAGACCACATGTTACTCCGGAGCCAACAAGACACACACAAGCCAAAATCACTGTCGAGTTCCGGTCTTCTGCCATTTTTTATATGTCTGTTGTGCGTCATTGTTCCTTATCGAGTGCGTCAATGTCTTGTTGTTTTTCCTATCTGTTCCATAACAACTCGAATCCTTTAGACAGTCAACACATTCTGTAGACAGGTTGGCACGACTTAATATTCACTTTCGTCCCACAACTGGTCCATTCAATGGCACAAAATACAAGAGAATTGAAAATGAGCGGACATTCTTAAAAGACACGAAATATAGGTCAAAAGGTCAGAAATTCTACGACAATTGATTGATTGATTGATGGGTCCTTTAATAACACAGCAAGACATTGTCATAAAGGTGTAGGATTTGTTCTTTGCGCACTCAAGTCCACGGAATTATCCATAAACGGACTAGTTTATAAGGCGAGATGTTTGGTCGTACGATAACCGTGACGTTATAGGAAAACTGAAGATTTGCATTGAAAACCAAATCCGTACAGAAAGTGAGGTACTGAGGTATTTAGTTAACAATAAGGAGCATCAGTTATTATTACCAAGGCGTGACGGTTCGGGGCGTCCAGTCATATGGATTAGCGAAGAGAAGATGTCATGTTAATAAGAGACAACTGCATAGTCAAGTGTGAATAAGGAGCAGCCAGGTGAGAGAGGAGTAGGCCTGGCAAATATTTAAACAGGAGCCAATAAGAGTGTGAACGAAAATAAAAGACCATTTGTACGCTAGGAGAATTAGTCTTTTCATCCTGTCTCTCTCTCTCTCTCTCACCATAATAGCTGAATGACTAGCAGCCAGTCATGCTAGCAGCTCTTATCTACACACAGCCACACAAAAGGCCAAGACAGGCAGGCAAGGCGAGCACTTGACTTGACGAAAAGACCAAGGAACCGAACAAATGAACCAATCAGCGGACAAGAAGCTCTAGTGCAGTATTTTACCAAAACCTGAGACCTCGTCATAAGAGCTTTTTTTTTCTTTATTCAAGAAAAGAAATTACTCTTACGCCCGCCCCCATTTTCTTGTGTCGCTATCTGCTGATACTTCCTTTCCCCTCATCCTCTGCTTTCTTTCATTCCATTTCAATTTTGACACTCTGAAGGATAAGCGGACTGTAGCGTGTTGGCCACGAGTCATTTTGATTGAGCTGTTAAAACGCTACAAGCGAATATTCTTTTAATCGGCCCCTATGAAGATTTTGGAACTTTGACGTTTGATTAGTGTGAATTGAGGAAAGTTGATGGTCTCTTCTGTATGTCATTCAATATTAACCCATTATTGGGGGTTGTTTTTGACAATGCTGGAATGTGCAAGGTTAAATAAATGTTGATTGTGTAAATATCATAATAAAGTGACTTTTAATAGAGTTTGGTTCCCCACGCTGAAGCACTATCTTTGCGTTCTAAAAATTAAACTGATTATAGGTGCTTATGATTATGTATCTTCCAACCACACAGACTAGTGAACGGAGTTCGGTCCCCTGGGCTAGAGAAGTCTCACTTGGGCTGTCCCAAATCAGATGATACCGGTTTGCATGTAAAATCTCTAATATAAGCTATGATACGAGCAGTCATTTACAAAAAGGAAACATGCTAGGTTATAGACTACAACAAGCTGAGCAGCTACACAACTACTAAGCACACACTAGCACACAAGTTAGATATACGTAATGAAGATTCTAAATGTAACAATATCGGAGTCAAAAAAAAAATCGAATTTGTCAATATAAACAAGTATGAAATAGTTATAGTTGCATATTACTTACACACACAAAGTCTCTAAGACAGAAGAGTATCCAGTAACAAACGTGTCTGCATCATTAATCTTGCGGTATCATTAATTATTGTGACCTTAAGGTGTTGCCAAAAAAAAATTAAGACTCCACTTAAAAAAAACTAAAAAAATTTAATATTTTTCTCAAAGAAATTTAACTTCATCAAGCCTTTACTGTCATTCCACACTAAAAATGATAAAAGTATGTACTGTGATTTGCGAATTAATATCGTTCAATATATCAATTATAATGTTCAAAGCTCCAATATCAATATTGTATCGGAAGTGAAAAGTTGTATGGGGACAGCCCTAATTAGCACTGCAATATTTCTGCATTTTTATAAATAAACATGTTGATTGTAGTGATTATAATGTTTCTACAACCACACAGGCTGATAGCTACTTAACAGAGTCAGGTTCCCTGGGCTGGAGAAGTTGGCACTGAAATGTTTCTGCATCATAATAACCAAAAACTTTGATTGTAGCGCTAATAATAATGTGTCTACAACCACAGAGACTGATAGCTAGTGAATGGGGGAGTCAAGTTTCCCTGGCTGGAGAATTTAGCACAGGAATATTTTGGCTTCCTAATAACTAAAAACGTTGATTGTACTGCAAATCAAAATGTGTCTACCAACCACACAGACTTGTAGCTAGTGAATGCAGTCAGGCTCCCCGAGCTGGAGAAGCGAGCACAGCTGAGTTTATTTATTGTCTAACTGGTAACTTTAGTTGTGAAATGTGAATGACTGCTTTCACATTTTGTGACTAATAGCTTGTGTAATTTCATTGAGAAGAGGTTTACCTCTGAACCACAGGCACTGTGCTTTCAAGTCTCTTGTACCAAATAGTTTGATGGTTAAACTTAAAATTGAGACAATAATTGAACATAATTAGCAAGGTAAAGTTTGCTAAGGTGCTCTTTATTTGCGCTAAAAATGCAACAACATTGATTATAAATATCATCAGAATGTTTTTACCAACCACACAGACCGGTGGCTTTTTAGATAGAATAAGGTTCCCTAGGCTGAAGAGGTTAGCACATCCACATTCTTGCATCTTGGTCATTTTAGTTACAATCATTAGATGCTTTCACACTTATAGCTTGTGTCGTTTTTGTCTGTGTCCCATTACCAGTTGATTATAAATATTTATAGAAACCACATAGACTGCTGTCCAGTAAATAGAGTGAGGTTCCCTGGCTGGAAAAGTTAGAAAATCAGTGATTCTGCATTCTGATAACTTCAGACCTATCCACTTTATGCTACTTTCACTTTTTTCTATCTGGTTTATACAGTATATATGTAGCAAAAGAGGTCTAGCTTTGAGCCTCAAGCACTTTCTAGTCTTTTTATTAAGTAGTTTTAATACCTCAGAGTGCTCTTTAAATCGCTCATTGTGACCCTTTGTAGCATTTGCAGTTAATTTACCAGATAAGGTATGTTACCAAGCCTAATTTTGAAATATGTTGTTATGAAAGTCACTTCTATTTCTTTAATGCATACCACAGCTTATCGTAATTTCCTATCACAATATGTAGAGTATATTGTGTTATAGACACGCACACCATTATTCCGAGCTCAAAACAAAGTAGAAATTGAAGTAGAGTTCTAAACGAGTGTGTGTATGATTGAATGGAAAGTGATGTGTGCTGTATGAGAGGTGAATGAAAAGAGTGTAGGGTCACATACATTAGCTCCGATACCCCCAAAGAGCCTTTAACACAATAATATTCTGACCCCATGGCTAAGTACCACCACACCACCCCTTCAACCTCTCATGTGACCTTCCTCGCTCTCGTTCCACTCGCTGCAATCTGACCTTTCACCTTCTTTTTCTCGCATATCTTTAACCCCGTCATTATAAAGCCAACCTCATCTCTTACCTGCAGTGTCTCTGCCTTCTTGGTGGCGAATGCATGTAGCCATTGGTCCACATACGTCAATAGAGATGATCGCAATAAGGAACAATGACTTCTCTGGTTGTTACATAGATAATCGTGCGAGCCAATCAGTCAATCAGTGAGACACTCAGAAAATATTGATTCTTAGAAGTGTTCTGCTCCTTTTAGCAAATCAAATGTTGAATCTCAGCACACGCGCACACACACACAGATATTCACATCCATGACTGCACTTGACTTAAACACTGCGCCTCCCTGAATTAACTCTGACACTCATTATAAGACTTCATTGTGTGTGTTTGTGTGTGTGTGTGCGTGTGTGAGTGTGTGTATGGAGGAGACTGGTGGTGATGATGTCATCAATACATAAATAGGTTAAGCCAGTGTACATTTGTCTATTAGCTGTTCAAGTATCACACTTGATTTGGCTGCTGGCTCATATCTGATTCAGGGGCGGAGCTATACGGGGGGTTAGGGGGGAGTCAACCCTGGACATCGCCATTAGAGACGAGCGCGCTGACGACCAAGCTAAAAGCCCGGGCTTTTTTGCTTTATTGCATATGGTTTAAAGGGCCTGTTCATATGCCATGTGCCACTGCTGTGATAGGTTAATATTTTGAAAACTTTTTTCCAATTATTTTAATGAAGTTAATTTTATGGTGCTTTTTATGTAGTGATTTAAAGCTATTCACATTGAGAAAACCATTATCTAGTATATCTACATTTAAGCTACTTTCCCACCAGTGTGGGAGGAAGTGTCTTGCCCAAGGAGATAACGGCAGTGAAGCTGGATTTGAACCAGGAAACCTTAAGTTTCTGGCCGGCCGCTCTACCATCTAAGTCACACCGCCCCTTTTGCAACATGTTGCTGTCATACAATGGTAAAAAAGAAGTGAGCCACTGTGGAATAAAACTAACCACCCGTTGATGATGCATTATAGATCTAGCATGTGCAGAAGTGAAAAGAGAGGCTTGACGAAGACAAGTCAAATTCATACGTCATGCTCATTAAAAATTCTAAAATACAAATGTAATAAAATTAATTATTAAAACTTCAAATTGTATACTTCCATTTACTCACATACAGGACACATATGAATGTAACACAGTGACAAATATGCAAAAGAACTTCGGTATAAGACCTCAGTTTTGTATGCGCCACTTTTTGTATGATTAGTTTTTTTGACGAAAATCTTCGCACCAGTTTTTGTATACCGCCTCAGTTATCGTAAGACCAAACCAAATTGCATCTAAGAATATTGTTTGTTTGCCCCCACAGCGTTCCGCAGACTTGAGTGCCCAAACAAAAAAATCCCATGTGTTGGCGACTTAATGTTTTTTATATTGGGTAAGGCTGCAAATAAAGCCACCAAGGGGCCAAAAAAAGTTGCAAATGCCATCACCTTGACAAAGAAGGTGAGCAACATTATCTAATTTAAGAAAAAACTTGCAGCGTGACTTTTCCCTCCCCTTCTTTATCTCTGCTCATCACCATTTATTTATCCATTTCAGTCATTTATATATTTATTATTTATTTATTTATATATATGTTGCATTGCTCTATTGCATGGAAAACTATACTTATTATTTTCAAAATATGTTTGTATTAATTTGATTTGGATTATTTACTATGGGAAAAGTTGTTTGTTTTTTGTAAAATCCACCTCTTCATTGGACATTTTGGGATGGATTACATAACCAAAACTGAGCTACCACTGTACTGCATAATTGGCAGGTGAGTCTTTTTACCTAAACACTGTTTCGTAAACAGTGGGTATCCGATTCAGCCTGTCTTTTTAATTTAGTGACATTATTTTCAACGTCAACCACAAGACACTGAGCAGCCAGAACAAAGACTTGTGTACCACTTCTTTATGTTCATTCTTTAGGTGCTATGGTTATTGGCATATTTTTCCTCTTTGCCATCACTGGACCCTTCTGTTGTGGCATCACAAAAAAGAAAATACACCTCTTGACCTAATTCTTTAAATGCTCACTGTGATGAAGTTTCACACAAAGAGTCTTGTTTGACTTTTGAGGCATATTTTTTCCAGAAAATCTTTAGGGTGTTAAAATATTGATATTCCACTCCGCAGTGCCTATACTTTATTGTTGTAATCAATAAAAGAGGATAATGCTATATTGTTATTATGGTTAACTCATGTGGTTAATCACAAAAAAATATTGCTTTAATTATTTACACACTTAGATTAATCATGTAATTTATTTTGACACTACAAACTTTCTTACCATAACCGCTATACGGTCAGTGCATACATCAATACAAAAATGAGTAAATTACATTTCACTCCGAAAAACAGCCTGAAAGAACTTTAGACCAATTGTTACCAGGTTTTGTGCAACTAAATGACATGCATTCCTGTACAACGTTAAAAAATGTTCTTGGATGACATTCTGACAATAAAATTGTTTTTGTGTACAAATATTGGGGTTATTTTGAAACACATTTTAATCATGCAAGGGACTAATCACCTGTGATTAAGCAGGATTAATCCAAATTCTAAATTGTGGTTAATATGGTAAAAAAAAAAAAGGGGCATTTGACAGCCCTAATTATTATCAATCGTGGGGGTGCGAGGACACCTAGTACAGTACGAAAAAGAGTCATATGGCCCCATTCGTTGCGGGTTACCTGACACATGAAACGTGACAAATTAGGAGAAGGGAGGGTGCACTATCCACTCTACGCCAGTAGAGTGTTGAATATCTCAAAATGTGTTTTGTGGTAATCCCAACTTTGACCACAGCATCAGTTGCTAGATAGAGTGGCGCTTACCATCATTTTCAGCAGACTACATTGCAAAATGATAAACCACCCCTCTTCCTCTCATGCAAAATCCACCCAGGAATGGGACCATATGAATCCCTTCCCTACTGTACCAAACATGGACAAATGCACATGAACTGAATTTTGATGAGTGGGTTTTGTCTATTCAATGGCTTCCTCTGTGGTCCGCACATGCATTTGATCTCTTAGTGCCATGACCTCCTCTGCAATTGCTAAAATGTCAGGTGTGTACACAACATGCACCTTCTAGAAAGTCAGTGGCAGCTTTGGCCCCATTCTGTCTGCTAACAGTAGCTCACCTTGACAATCACAGCATGCTTGCTGCCTTCTCACACACGCAAACGCTCACCTTGACACACACTACTGTAGTCTATGTAAGTCCCAGACTACATTTACACTGCAGGCCCAAGTGGGCCAAATCTGATTTTTTTTTCAATCTGATTTTTTTCCAGCTGACTGTTTATACAGCAAGTAAAATGTGATTTTTATCAGACTCTAGTGGAAACGCGCATTTGGGCCCAAATTCGGTCCCAACGTAGCCTCGACATTACTTGCATATGCAGTGCGATAAAGTGAAAACAAAGGAAATTGACCGAGAGGAAGTCGCTATTACTACAAAATGTAATAAAAGTCGCAACACCCTAAAATGTGTGTTTTATAAGTGAAAATAAATTAAAGTAATTTAATGTATGAATGGCTGTATATAGTGTAATATACAGTATTTGAGAGGGTTCTAATCTTTTAGTGTCTGTTAAGTAGAGGAGACACGGACAACATCGTGGATCTAAGTTAGCTTTATTTTTCAACTCAAATGTAAGCAAATGCACCACAGCATCAATTCCGGTCTTTTAACAATCACAATTCTTTGGAATCAAAATATATATTCATATATTACATTTAGTCTATTATTTGCGTACTATTGACAAGAGATGCACCGAAAATTTGGTCGTCTTAAATAGACTTTTCTCACCGAAACCAGAAGTTGTGATGAAATATCTACTTCCGCTGGAGATTGCATCTTTCCCCACGCACACAAGTGACATAGCTCACACAAAGCTGACGAAAAAGTCACATACGGGTCGCATTCAGGTCGCATTGCATTTGAAAAGATCAGATTCCATTCGGATTCAGGACTACCTCCTGATGTGGCCTGAATCTGATACCAAAAGATCAGTTTGAAGCACTTTGAAACGTTTAGACTGGCCAAAAAAATCTGATCTGTGTCACTTGAGGGCAAAAAAATCCCATTTGGTGTGCAGTGTAAACAGGACCACATTTTGCACCAATAGAATATTTGGCTATTTGTGGAAAGAGAAAAGTAGCCTCATTGTGATCTACCACTAGCCTAATAACATCTAAGACAACGAAATGAAAGGTGTCTATGATTCTATCCATCCATCCATTTTCTACCGCTTGTCCCTCTCGGGGTCATGGGGTGCTGAAGCCTATCCCAGCTGCATTCGGGCAGAAGGCGGTGTACACCCTGGACAAGTCATCTATGATTCTAATCAAATTAAATAAGTGAATCCAGTCCAGAAACTTTGTCAGTTGCATTAGAATGCTTATCTTAAAGAATGTGTCTTCACTTGTTTTTTATTTTTTTCACAGCATGTTTGTTTTTCATTCTTGTTCTACCCTTGCACAGCGTAACACACTTAGACACTACTGCCTCAGTTTTGACGTGTGTGTGTGTGTGTGTGTGTGTGTGTGTGTGTGTGTGTGTGTGTGTGTGTGTGTGTGTGTGTGTGTGTGTGTGTGTGTGTGTGTGTGTGTGTGTGTGTGTGTGTGTGTGTGTGTGTGTGTGTGTGTGTGTGTGTGTGTGTGTGTGTGTGTGTGTGTGTGTGTGTGTGTGTCTCGTGCTCCGTCTTCTTATCTTTGCATTAGAGACATCCTATCTTCCAGTGGCGGTCGCTTATTGCAGCCCGCACAAACAAACAAATCGCTGTTTGCAGATGAAAACAAATATTGGTGAAATCAAATTAGTGCTGGAATATTTGATATCTGATCTTTGTTTGGATTAAGTGGGGCTTGCTGTATTGGGTTAAAGGCTGCAGCAGGTATTGAAGGCATGTTGTCAATATGAGGAAACAAAGGAGGGAGAACCTTCTCATTTGATTTTGAATATGTGTATTTTTACAACATTTGACAGTATATTAAGATCCAATACTTATAACACTCAGTTTTCATTGAACATGTAAGAGGTAAAACAGGGACGTGCAGACTTCAAAGTCATATCATACTTTAAAAAAGTATCATTTATGACATATTGCAAGAAGTCTTTACCTATTTTGGGGCATTTTTTTTTCACAAAACATGAAAGGTAACCATTGACGTCAAGGAAGAAAAGTGTGATGACAGCCATTGACTGTAACTTGACTGTTTTGCACCATGTTAGACTAGGATAAAGAACATACAGTAGCTTTATTAGCTGCAGTAATTCATAGGGATGGGAATCGAAAACCGTTTTTTGTTCAGAGCTGGTTCCGAGTCTATCAATTCCTTGGAATCGCTTGCCATTTATTCAAGCGGTTCTCTTATCAATCCTTCCGGGTGCGGATGACTTCGCGTAGGTAAAGGTGCATGTGAGGTAAAAATGTCTAATCTGCGGATGTACATGATTAATAACAATATCATTCACTTTTTGTGATTAATCACGTGACTTTACTCATTATTTTTGTCAGTCCTAGTTTATTGCTGTTGTTGTAGTTTGCAGCACAGCATCACACTTGCGGGGGGTGTGGGGGGAATTCCTAATATTTAGTCATGTTTTATGTTTATGATATGAAATGCGACAGCCCATTGGTGCAGTGGTTAGCACTCATTCCTCACAGCGAGAAGGGCCTGGGTTCAATTCCCATGCTCTTGGTCCTTCTGTGTGGAGTTTGCATCTCCTCCTTGCATGGGTTCTCTCCAGCTACCCCATTAATAATTGGATGAATATGAAATGCAACCAAAATATCAGGTAGATCTCTCAGTTGTAAACATGCTTTTTTGAACTTCACCTTTCTGAGTGTCAATGCAAACACAGTAAGTTTTTTTGCAAGTGTATCTAATGAGGTGTCTAAAGGGTGTTTAATATTAATCTAAATTAAAATTGAGTTTCCAAGGGCCAGATAAATCTGCCATGTGTACAAACACAAACACACACATTGCACACTCACAAAAGCATCACGGTGACACGTGACTTCATCAGGTCACACGTTGGTGGCGACACAATTTAACGTCTCTGCAGCAAAGCGAGTTGGCACATCATACAGACGCGCATATGCACACATGACCCGTATTTTCACACCTGCTACCACCTGCCACAATGGCTGTAGTCACCTGCGTCGCACCGTGTTAGGGCGACACCTTTTCACACAGCAGTCACCTGATTCACTGTAGCTAAAGTAAGATATGTTAGCTTGTAACAGTCAGAAAACACTGTAAGTATGTTGTTGTTTTTTATTTTAAAAAAAAGATTTGCACTCAGCAGCCCATTGCTGTTTTATCTTGATTGCATTAGCAAATCAAATCAATTTATCTATCAGCCTGCTATGTGAGTACAGCGTCTAATCTGCATCAAATACTGTCTGTCACACGTCCATTGTGTAGACGGGTACATCACACAAACACAAATACACACACAGGCAAGTGGAGTCTTAAGAATTTAATATGATGAGTAGTGACAAATAAATCATCATCCGAGGCCATCAGCCTCATAGAAGTTGTCACAAGAAAACAGTCAGCTTTTACTACTTTCAATTTGTGTGTGTGTGTGTGTGTGTGTGTGTGTGTGTGTGTGTGTGTGTGTGTGTGTGTGTGTGTGTGTGTGTGTGTGTGTGTGTGTGTGTGTGTGTGTGTGTGTGTGTGTGTGTGTGTGTGTGTGTGTGTGTGTGTGTGTGTGTGTGTGTGTGTGTGTGTGTGTGTGTGTGTGTGTGTGTGTGTACGTGCGTGCGTGCGTGCGTGCGTGCGTGCGTGAGAGAAAGATATGGAAAGAGAGAAGATGTGACGTGATGTGATATGATATGATGGCGGGGCATAAAGATAGATGATCATAATTACACACAGGCCAAACTCCATTTCAAATCATCATCCCATTCTGTCTGCTGCTAGACTGCACACGCACGCACACACACACACACACACACATGCACCAAAAGCCAAATGAAAAGTTCCCACATACAAAGGCATTGACATACATGTAATGGTCACCTATGCATGCGGCAAATCTAGTTGAAGAAGAGAAGAGGAGGTTGTCATGACATCACATTATTTCTGTCGGTTCATGCAAAGTTCACAGACAGCCATGAAATGGTTCTTCCCGCCCTCCTTCTCTTTTTATATTTATCAGTTTACTTTTGCCCTTCTTCTCCTCCTTCTTCTATATTCCTCCTTTTTTCCCTCCTGTGTCGCATCCCCTCTCACCTATTTCCTCTCCATTGTTCTTAAATAACAGTGCGGAGGATTCATCCATTCCATCAGGGGATAAGCAGGTGGTAAAATGGGATTAGAGAGCGCCTGTCAGCTGCTGAGGAGGACGTATGGCCTGTGCACCGTACAAACACACACATCGGGAAATAATTTAAGCATCATAAACACACACTGTTCGCAGCTGCTCTCCTCATCTGTATGTCTGTTACTGTCATCTATAGTTAACCAGTTAATGTCACCAAATAAAGCAATGAAGCAAACCTGCAGCAAAAACACTACTCAAAGATCCTCTATAAGACAAGGAGCATTTGTTGTTTTGTAAAGAACATTTGTACTGCAAAAACGCTATTCATTAAGATCCTCTTTAAGACAAGGCGCACTGTGTTGTTTGTTAGAGAACATACGTATGGAAAAAACACCAGTCAAAGATCCCGTATTAAACAATAAGCACTGTGTGCGTTGTTTTTTAAGGAACATACATACAGCAGAACCTCGATTTACAAACACCTTTATTTGCGACCTTTTCTGTTTATGTAGCTTTACATCGCGCCAAATAGGCCTCTGTGTGCGAACCATGTCTCGATGTATGTACGCTTCATTCATTCATTCATTCTGCATGCCGCTTGAAGTAATCGTGGGCCGCCATTTTGATGACATCACTTTCTGTACACGCAGGCCCCTACGTCACATCCTGTTTACATTCTTATGTTGGTTTGATACAAACTGTATATACATAATAGTTTCTTCAAAGCGTGCATTGTTTTTGTTAACAAAATAGGGAATTTGTCGAGGCTAGAACCAATTATTCATGTTTACAATAATTCTTATGGGGAACTCTGCTTCCGTATACGAACTTTCTGGTTCACAAATCATGTTCAAGAACCAGTTAAGTTAGTAAATCGAGATTCCACTGTACTGCAAAAACACCCGTCAAACATCTTCCATCTTCCTGAGCCAGCATTCTCTGAATTGGACATTTGTGTTTTGCCATAGCAAAGCTTTTTTTCCACAAAATGTGTAACTCTAACAAAAGAAATAGACCAAAAGCAAATGTACGCTTGTTCCTAGGAGGCTCTACAAAAAATGTCCTTCTCATTTTAGGAATTTGCTGCAAATTTGCCAGTTGCTAGTTGGATTCAAACTCACAAGACGGTCTGACGTCTGAAATCCTTGCGCGTAAAAACAATCACTGCAGTGTGGTTTTGTGGTTTTCGGTGTGTTTTCAAATGTGTGTGGCCTCTCTGCACACACTCTCATTTTGCGCGTACGCAAACTCATTTTACGCTCAGCGGATCAAAAAAGAGAAAGGCGCCCACCGCACACAGGAGTCAGGCAATCGTAAATGGAGCCTGCGCGCTCACAAAATTAATCCACACGTATGCAAAATGAGTCAGCGCACCCATAGAAGCCACACCCACACAGAGTGTGCTTTTTACGCGCAAGCAATTTGCCGCACATTTGGCCTCAAGTTGAACAGTTCTGTTCTGAAAGAAAACTGATGGCAGTTTAAGTAAAACTTACACTTTCTAAATCAGCCCTGACTGCCATTGAAACGGTCCAGTCGGGTCAGAACCACCGTCGTCGCCAGTAGGGGCTCTAGCTCGCGGGGGCTCTAGCTCGCGTCCATAAAAGCTGTGGCCACACTCAGGCGCTCTAATTTACGACAATAACGCACCATAAACCTTCTACATTTTCTTTGTGTTCGATCTGAGCGCGCCTTATAAGCATGCTGATGGGATGTTTCATCTGCAGGCTGCTATCACAGCTGTCTGCCTCATTGTCTGCCCCAAACGGATGGCAACACAAGTATACGTGTGTGTAAGTGTGCATGTTTGCATGCACATTTGTCAAGTTGTTCAAATAAATACACACAAAGGTCATCACATGCATTTTGTATTGCTAAACACAACATGCCAACATAAAGAATACATACATACATTTAGTGTGTGTGCGTGTGTATGTGTGTGTGCTGTCCATCAAGCCACACGCTCAGCCGAAGCAAACCATCGGCTTGCTTGCTGATGATGACATATGAGTTCCTGGCCGTGGTAATGGCTGTTAAATCTCATAATTACACGCTTCTTTATTGCGATGCATAATGACCCTGCAGCACTATTGGACAATTAATTAAGATTTTCAGCCCGGGCCTTTTTTTCCAGGCCCGGATGAGGACGTGGAATGAGGTCTAAATGTTCTTGTCTCCAAGCTAAGACATTACAGCCCCAGTTAGAAAGCTCTGTGTGTACGTCACTTTTCATCGCTTCCCTCATTGTGTCCATCTTCAAGCTTTCCTCTCACCGTCCTCAATAATGATGATGATATTGAAGAGCGTATCTCTGATCTGTCAATGCTAAATTAATCCCCCAGGAGTGTGTGTTCTTGTGGCTCCATGGGAAGCTACAGGGGATTAGGGAGATGGGATCAACATGGCTTCATGTCCAGGAAACAGGAAGCCATTAGAGTTTTTGTTTTAAAGTAACAATCACCCATATTTCATCTTATCAAGGCATGTTATATATAAATTGTATGCTCCCAAATTTGTTGGAACTATTTGGGGAAGACCCTTTTCTGATCCCAGTTCACAAAAGCGGGTTTTGATGAGCTTGGAAAGAACAACACACTTTAAGGATGACACACAACAGAGAAAGTCTTCCTGAAACAGTCATACGCTCAAAGTTAGTGCGGCCCCATATACACAACGTTCTATTAAATGCGATCGTGCCGTGGACCCCAAATGTTCTCCCGTTTTTTTCCATCAGTCAATCGCATTGTTTTTCACCAAATTATTGCGTGGCCTATGAGGGTAGTTGATCAACGAAGGCTGGAGGTCTTCGTCAATGACTGCCGCCGCATCTTACGGTCGACATCTGAATCTACGACCTCTTCCCGCTCTCTGCTGTTGCAATGGCAGTTAAAATGGTTTGGCCATGACCAGCTCGACGACCAGTGGGTGAGCTGGTTCGCAATGTAATCCTTCCACCTCCATTGCCTTCTATATACATGATCTAAAGAATAACGCGAGTGGTATTTTATTGACCCCAACTTTGAGTAGAGTTGTTATTTTCTTCTTGTAAGTGCAATGGCTAAAATTCTTGGGGGGATGCTTGCGCTCCTCTTCAGGAAAACATGTTATTGCAGGGAAATTGTTGCAAGAAGTTAATCCCACAAGCGATCAATAGACAGCCACAACACAGTTAATTGAACAAACTGGGAAAATGAATTCACTCCAGATCAGATTGATACATAGATTGCTGACTGGCTTTAAAACCCTCTGCTTGAGCTTAAATCCTCTCACAAGCCTCATCTGGGGTTTAGATGGATCTACATGGAATTCTTGCAATAATTGCATTGTGGTGCACTGTATCAACAATCAGTTATTAGCCAATATCTTCTGTCTGGGAATGCATTGTACTAAGGACCGTAGTGTGTTCTCATCTTTTCATATGACTGTAAATGTAGCGCCCCCTATGGTCAGTACTCAAAATGCTTTGGAACACATGCCAGCATACATAATCCAGATACTTTATCCTTAAAAGGTCCCTCTAATAGCGACAACATTGGCACTTATTTCATCTGTTCTTAATGGAGGTAAATTAGGTAAAAACCCCAAAAATAGACACAATTGTTTTTAGGCTTGTTTTCTAACAAGCGTCAGTAATGTCGGCGGAGCTACATCAGCCTGTTGACATCACCTAAAGAAGACTGGAGGTAATTTCATATTGCATAGTATGTGTTTGGGTAGCATCTCATCCCAAATCATGTTTTTTTCGCGCAGAATTTGCCAGATGCATTGTTGCAAATTGTAGCGATTCAACTAAGAAAGGGGTAAGCCTGCATACATTTCCAAATGATGGGAATCTGAGGAATGTATGGACCTCTCCAGTCAAATTGACTCATGCATAATAGGACAGACCAATCAAGAGAGGTGCAATTTGCAGCCATCGTTTTAATGATTATGACTTTGAAGAACTAGGGTTTTAGTCGAAGTTTGTATGTAAAAAGTTTAAAAGGCACAAGCTAAATAGGATCCTGAAGATCAGGAGCACTCTCAAGGGGAGAAAGACTGAGTCAGAACCTGCAGAAAAACTGAAAAATGAGAAAAGACCCAGGGGGGAAAAAAAACGAGAGAAAAAGAAGTGCTTGAGGAAATGCTGAAAAAGCATGAGGAAACACACTCTATGGTGTCTATGGAAGAGGAGATGGAACAGCATGGAAGTTCAGAAATAGCGATTTTTTATTTATTTTTCTCAAAATGTAAACCATATCTGAGAATTTCAGTGTGGTTTGTGAAGACCCTTCAGGCACTTGTGGTTAAGGGATTTTGATTGATTGATTGATTGATTAATTGATTGATATCAGTTTTGAAGTAATAATCGACCAGGTTGCCAAAAACATGCAAGTAAGTGATCAAAATAATAATTGTACATGTCTTTGTCTACACTGCCTATGCGGAGAAATGGGCTCCAGTTCTGTAGATGAAGCACACCGAGAGGGTGAGGCATATCGAGTCTGGTGATGGAAAGTGGGCGTTCCAAGTACAGTTAGTGATCTATCGATCACTTATTAACTAATTGATATTACGAGAAATTATTGTGACATTCACTTTCAGCAGCAAAAAATATATAAAGTCAACTTGTTTTTCATAACCTCGCCAAATTTGGGGTTCAAAGAGAATTTCAAACATTTAGAAATGACACAAAAATGTCATGAGAAGTTGTGTCAGACATATTAAACGTACTATATATGTTGACTCTCTTCCTCTCCGCCATCAGGCTTAGTTTAAAGTAGCTTAGAAAGTTTGCAAAAGAGGGCAGCACGGTGGTACAGGGGTTAGTGCATGTGCCTCACAATACGAAGGTCCTGGGTTCGACCCCGAGCCCGGGGTCTTTCTGTGTGGGGTTTGCATGTTCTCCCTGTGACTGCATGGGTTCGGCTTCCTTCCACCTCCAAAGACATGCACCTGGGGATAGGTTGATTGGCAACACTAAATTGGCCCTAGTGTGTGAATGTTCTCTGTCTATCTGCTTTGGCCCTGTGATGAGGTGGCGACTTGTCCAGGGTGTACCCCGCCTACTGCCCAAATGCAGCTGGGATAGGCTCCAGCACCCCCCCGTAACCCCGAAAGGGACAAGCGGTAGATGGATGGTTTACAAAATATGTTTTTAAATTTTTTCTCTGTCTGCTGCTCCTCCTCGCCTCTCACTCAGAGGAAATCCCATTTTTCGAACACTTTACTATAAAATATAGAATATACCTATACTATACAGTACATTTAAAACATTGGATATTATTGTGCATGATACATGATTATGAACATTGAACTATTTATCAAAATGGAAAAAAGACAATGATAAATAAAGCAAATATATTTTCTATATATCTGCAACACATTTGACAGTAATTTTCCCACTAAATATTAATTTGAAGTCAAATAACATGTATAATATTGGTCTTAACAGTATTGGTCTTAACAGTAAGTCCATCCATTTCTATGTACTATATATTTTCTACAAACAGAACCACTATATCCCCTTTAGTCCTGCCGTCTTAATTCCGTTTTTCTTCTCTTTCTCCTGCAAAAATGTCTGTCAGCAGTGTCAGTGTGTGAGACCCACAGAGATTTAGCGTGCCTGAGCTAACACACACACACATAGACACACACACACCCACGGTGGCCATTCTCACCTGCATCAGCAGTGAATCATGAAAAGAAGAGCAGAATGCAGCAGGAGATACACAAAGAAAAGAAACGTGTGTCCATTCCAAAGCAGTGTGAAAGATTGTAAGGTAGACTGAACTGTTCAAAAAGAGTGAAGAAGACCCAAGGGCCACATTCCTACATGCACATACACACAGCACATTGGTGGAGCTGAAAGAGGGTAATTAAAATGTAAATATTGATATTTTATTATTTGAAATGGCTCCACTGCAGTGCTCTTAATGTCACTCCATCTGGCGTCTCCGCAGAGACCCGGGTTCGCCCCCGACCATCCACACTGCCCCCTCCGAGGCGACCCGGGCCCACCGGCACTCCACAGCCACCTCAGTGTGGCCACACTCCCCAATGTGGGTCTAATTAAGTATTAAATATTAGCAGCCACAACCAAAGAGGCAGCACACTTGACACACAAAGCTGCTCTCTATTGCACACACACACACACACACACACACATATCCACTAAAGCAATGGGAAGATTTTAAGTGTTAATCTGGCAGTGGTGCTGATGGTGTCTAATGTATGCAATTAACAGTCAGCCAGGGCTGAGGTTTGGTAATTAGCTGGCTGTTCACACTGATTAGAGGCGAGCAGCCCTGTGACTACTGCACTCTCCCTGAGGCCGCCAGCACAGAAAGGGTGATGGTGAGGGGGGGCTACGTGGTCCAAAGAGAGGTGGAGAGGGGGTTGGTAGGCTAAGGAAATGGAGAAAATATATTTTCGCCAACAATGGGCTTGGTGGCTAAGGTGATTATGTGCATAATTAATGTGTTTCCAAGCAATAAAAGTGACTGATGTGGTGTCACTTTCCTCTCAATGTTCTTCCAAAAGTCATCAGAGGAGACCACCAACCAGCACCTGGACATCTTCTACTTGCATCTCCTATACAAACATGAACATGTTTTCTATATAGTGAGGAATATGACAAACATGCATCTCAATGACTTAAAAGATTATGGTACCTCAACTGAAGAGTGTTTTGCGATAACAGCTGTCTCTCGGCTAATTGTTATGCTTCAAATTGCAAGCAAAATTTTTTGTTACAAGCATCTCTGTCATTAGTCGGCGTAGCAAATGTCAGAGTGAACCCCGTAAGATCCACCCAAAACATCTGGGTCCTCATGTAGTCAGTCAGTTTCAGTTTATTCCGAACATGCATAAAATACAATTACAATGTCATACAAATCACATATATATATTATATATAATAATTATTATAATAATTAATATAATAATAATATATATGAATTATATTTATAATTATATTTGTTATTAATTATAGTTATAATAATTCATAACTAATAATAATTATATATATATATAAATTCATATTATACACATTACATATGCACAATAATTAAAGTACTCATATTTAAATAGTAATTTTTGTGGTTCACCTTGGAGTAATGTAACTAGACTTGCGTTGATTTCTTCCTAAAAATAGACGTACGTTCGGAAAACTACGTACGCAATTAAAAATCCAGAAGTATTAAAGTGTGCTCACGCACAAATCCAAGCACATTTCTTTGTTACATCGCAATTAACGTGGAATTGATCTCAGGAGTTGGCTTGACATGGTACGCCCAGACCACGCCCACGCCCCCTCCAGCTCAATGCGGACCTGAGACTGAGTAGGGACAGCCTGTTCTCACGTCCGCTTTCCCACAAAATAAACAGCTTGCCTGCCCAAAGACGTCATAACATCTAGGGCTTTTATAGAGTGCACAACTGCGCACACAACAAGGAGACGAAGCAGAAGAACGAGGAAATTACAGACATGGCGGCCGAAATGATATACTCATCATGAACGGAGAAGTTAAACAGGACAATACTGCCATCTAATGGATAGCCACTGGAACACTGAAATTCAAGTATTATTATTTTTTTTCTATGTAAATAAAATTTCAAAAAAAATATATATATAGCTCGAATTCACTGAAAGTCAAGTATTTCATACATATATATATATATATATATATATATATATATATATATATATATATATATATATATATATATATATATATATATATATATATATATATATATATATATATATATATATATATATATATATATATATATATATATATATATATATATATATATATATATGAAATACTCGAGTTGGTGAATTCTATTTTAGCTAGTGTTGATGTTTTTTGTTCATGTGGGTTGGGTTTGATGTCAGTTTTTCCCATGTTTGCAAACACACCATCCGTGCCTGAAAGGTGATTGGCGGATAATGAGGAAGTGTTGATGTTTTTTGTTCATGTGGGTTGGGTTTGATGTCAGTTTTTCCCATGTTTGCAAACACACCATCCGTGCCTGAAAGGTGATTGGCGGATAATGAGGAAGTGTTGTGTGTCTGGGAAAGCGCGGACTCACGGAGACGGAAGTGTTTACACAGGAGCTAAAACCTGTTGGAATTGTGCCGTTTGTTATCGTAAGATTGGCAATGAAAGTTAAAAATAGCGTCAGACTTTGTGTAATTTCTTCTGGGGCTATAATATCGTACCGAGGATGTCGTTGTGGCTTGTACAGCCCTTTGAGACACTTGTGATTTAGGGCTATATAAATAAACATTGATTGATTGATTGATTGATATATTACTTGAAAAAATATATATTTTCAAGGTGTGGTGATAATGAAAATGCAGTTAAATTAATTGCATGAAAATGCAATTAAATTAAGGGGAAACCCTGATACATATACTGTAGGGCTGCAACAAATAATCAATTCATTCCGCGGCACCGAGAGGGACAAGCGGTAGAAAATGGATGGATGGATGGATGGATGGATGGACGGATGAAAAAAAAGTTATATTTTGTTGTTTTGATTATTGTTTAAAGAGCTAAACTGATTTAAAAAATTATAAAATCCCGACTGCATTTAGTAACTACCTGTTTTTTTTCTTATTTTTTAAATTGTATTTTATAATTAATAAACACATGTTAAAAGTGCCGTTTATTTTGTGATGATATACATTCATAGAAAAAAAAGTATGAAGGTCATGACAAGCAGAAAAATAGTTGTTTGCGCATTGAGGCTATAAAGTGTGTTGAATCAAATTAATCGAACAAACTAATCGATAGTTTGCTCGAATACTAAAATAATCTATGGCTGCAGACATACCCACAGGTGTCTTCCCACCTCTATTGTACTGTAGCTCTGAAATGAGCTCAAGAGACAGACAAATTGCTGGGTGGACTTCATCCCACCATCATTCTGTGTTGGTGCCACTCACAAAGAACTGGAAAAAGTGAAGGAAAACCATTAAATACATATACAGTACAGCAATGTTTTTGGTAGGAAAGGCACAAGCCAAAGAAAAAGTAATTCTGAAATGTTCGCTTTGGTCAGTTGTGTTTGAACTTATTGATTGACTCCAAAGGCCTATTTTGTACTAAAACACTTTGGTTGTAGACAAATCTACACCTAAAAGTAAGTGTTTTCTTTGGCTGTTTGTGAGTGACGTCATCTATAAAATTAAATGCCTATTAGGAAGTCGACCGACTATATACGTGTGTGTGTGTGTGTGTGTGTGTGTGTGTGTGTGTGTGTGTGTGTGTGTGTGTGTGTGTGTGTGTGTGTGTGTGTGTGTGTGTGTGTGTGTGTGTGTGTGTGTGTGTGTGTGTGTGTGTGTGTGTGTGTGTGTGTGTGTGTGTGTGTGTGTGTGTGTGTGTGTGTGTGTGTGTGTGTGTTTGTGTGTGTCTTTAAAGCTTTCCAAATTAACTGGTTCTCTGGGTAGATTTGTTTCCATCTCGGTGCGCATCTCTGTATAATTGGGTCAGCTGGTGAGTGTGTTTGCGTGTGTGTTTGGGTGAGATGTCATTTGCCACTGTGCTTTCCTGAATCTGTGTGTGTGTGTGTGCGTGCGTGCGTGCGTGCGTGCATGCGTGCGTGTGTGTGTAGCTTGTTTGTTTGAGCTTGGCCAAAGCCATCACAGGGGGTTCGTGTTCATTTGGGCCGACGTCTGGCCGTATGGTACCAAACAGTTTGAGGTACACACACACACACACAGACACACACACGCACGCTGAAATAACTAAGCACTAAGGGAACGCTTGCATCTTTCTTTACACAAAATGCAACAATGAGCCTTTAAAGCAAAACTTAAACACAAACACATTCAGCAACAGTGTGTGTGCATGCAGACACACACATGCAGTGCTAACTGTTGGGAACTTCACAAGTCTTAATGCAATCTCTATCTCAGTGGGCCAGCAGACTTGAAATATGTCCCCTGCAGAACACAACACTTGGACTGACAGCCTGACTCTAAGATTACAAAAATACATACAGCAAGTTTTAACCCTTTTTGAAACATGTTTACCTCCCAGTGTACTTTGTATGTTCAGCATTTGCTTTACATTACATTTAATAATAAAGATCAATTGATGTGGATTTTTAACTAAAAGTAACTTACCGTGCACAGGTGCAGGTCAATAAATTAAATAATGGTAAGTATGGTGTACAGTTTATTATCAATATTATTTTACAAGTTAATTTCTGACTAAGAGACCAATTAAAAGCTCAGGAAAGTTTTGCATGTCATTTAAGTAAAGCTTCAAGTAGTTTACCATATTTTCCTTTTTGACAAGTTTTCCCATTTTATGAGATACTCAAATTGTTTGTTTGTTTGTTTGTTTGCTTTTTTTATTGGTTGCAACATACAATCATTAATTGGACTTTTTACGTTTAACTACTATACAGTTTTTAAAAGATCATTTAATTCAGTGGTTCTTAACCTGGGTTCGATCGAACCCTAGGGGTTCGGTGAGTCTGCCTCAGGGGTTCGGCAGAGCCTCCGCCGCAGCGGTCAAGACACACCAGACTCATGAATTGATTAACGTGGACCCCGACTTAATTAAACAAGTTGAAAAACGTATTCGGATGTTAACATTTAGTGGTCAATTGTACGGAATATGTACTGTACTGTGCAATCTACTAATACAAGTTTCATTCAATTAATCAATCGTGTAAATAAAAACTTCTCCCTATCGGCCTATCTGTACTGTAAAGTTAACATTTGAAAGACAATAAAAAGGAAGTCTAAGTCTAAGTATTATGGATACCCCCAAACAATGTTCCCTCTAATTTTCCATCTGATTTGCAAGTGTGTAATTTATTGTGAGTTCATGTTGGTTTTGTTCTTTGAACAAGGTGATGTTCAAGCACGGTTCATTTTGTGCACTAGTAAAAAAAACATATAACTTTGTCTTGAATTTGAACAAAAAAAATAAAACATTAAATTTTTCACTAAAGAAGGGTTCAGTGAATGTGCATATGAAACTGGTGGGGTTCGGTACCTCCAACAAGGTTAAGAACCACTGATTTAATTTGTGATGCATAAACTGTTTTGTAATTTTTTTAAAAAAATTAAAGTTTGTTTGTAGAATTTATGAAAAGTGAAAAAAATTTAAATAACACAAAATAATAGTTACGGTAAAAATAATTGAACAGGCAAAGTTGAATTTTAGCATTCATACACATTTTAAAATTAGTTATCCACTCTTAACACGCATTGATCCATTTTTTATTAAGTGTCAAAAAAATATATATATATATAATATATTTTATTTGTATTGGCGCCTTTCAAAACACCCAGGTGACTTATAGGCGTTAAACATAATCACATTTAAAAATTCACTAAAAAATGATTCATTAATAATAAGAAAACAATGTAAAACAGTAATTAAGATAAGTAAGAACTATAAAAAACTATGTTTGAAAAATACTGTAATGAAGAGTTGGCACTTTTAACTAGTAAGCTGTGCTTTCACTACTATTTAATACACTAAACTTTGTTCTGTCAGAATTATATAGTATTTAACTTCTACAGGTACTTAATTGCTACTATGCATTACTCTCTTCCCAGTTTCCCCTAAAAGTGATTAGTGTGCATTCCGATGATTGTGTTACATGTGTGTGACAGCGTGTGAAGCTTATTCCTACTCTGCTGGTGTCTCAGCTGCTACGTTGAGACAGCATGATGGAGTTTTGTGTTATTGTGTCCCGAGGCAGTGATCTAATAGGACAGAGCTCAGTGTCATTGTTAGCACAGAGAAGGTGCTGCGAGGCACCATCACTTTATATATGTATTCATATTGCTAACCTATTTTTCTTCACATGGAGGGCCAATAGATCTTTTAATAGAAAGAACATTGGCTGCAAGACACCTCGGTTAAAATAGAATAAGTGGAAGGTTTGAAATAAAACGGTTGAATCTGTGAAAGTGCAAAGGTGGAAGGTATTGTTATGATAGCTTGTATAGTGATATATGAGTTGCTTTGGATGGAATTGTTCTTCCCACACCGGAAGTCCAATGTAAAGGCCTGTCCATCAAATTCTTACGCGGTTCTCGATGAACCAGGAAGTAGTCAACTAACGAACATAAAGACAAACAGACACAAATTGTTCTCCTTAGAGAAATTTTTTCTCTTTTTGTCACTCAAGTAACTAAATTAAATTGTTTTCCTCATTATGGTACACATGTTTTTTTTACATTGTTCCCAGGAATTACTTGGCTAACAAACAAAGTGGATGCAGACCCAAAGATTATTTAGTTTTAACCCACTCTCCTTTACAAATGTTACACTTTTTTATTTGTTAAACAAGTTTTATACTTTTTTAATAAAGCTTGAATTTAATTTGATGCATGTCTTGTACAAAAACTAATTCATGGAAAATAATTGTTGTTGGGCTTTTTTTCAAAATGACAATTTTAACGTAATTAAAACATTAATGTTTTACCTTCCTAACTCATTTTTGACCGGGATTCAAACACACTCCTACTGCCTTTGTGGACACGCCCTAATGCTGTGCGCCACAGGAAAGCTTGTATCATTTATGATGACATTTTTCATTAGATTCTTATTAGTGATGGAGCGGGAAATGGCTAAGAATACGTTTGTGGTACAATTTCATATAAAGTGCCCTGTGATTCATTATTTGTCATTTTACATTCCTTTTTTCACGGGGCCTCCTATGGATTGCGGGGCCCTATGCAGAGCGCACGATCATGCGTATGGATGAGGGGCCGCCCTGCATAAAGGCCACAGTTGTTTGAGTTACAAATTAACTGTTCCTATGCCCCATAATAAAAATGGTACATTCTCATTGTCATATCATGAACCAGCTAACATACGTATGCAACGGATATGGTGCTTTGCAGTTTTCCATCGTATTTGGTAGAATCCTGCCATAGAATCCAAAATAGTACAATCCAACCTTCTTACATCAGCCACTGGAAACCAGGAAGTGGCCTGCCAACCAATAAACAAATGACAGTTCGTCACGCTTGGACGATTATTTTCTATTCTTTGAATTATGATTGAAACATTCCTCACCCCTGATCTTGTATCATAAGTGGTGTGATCCTATTACTTATGTCATCATCCTTTAACCAAACACACAAAATATGGTGCGCCATGATTTTTAAAGAACCAAAACTGGTCTGATCCCATTGCCTTACATCATCATTGGTGAAACACAAAGTAGCTTGCTAACATACAGATGGACAAACACACTAGAATATGGACTGTCTGGTGGAAAATGTCTTTTTCATATTTGAGTCAGCATTAAACTGTTTTTCCATCCCAGAATCAAAAATAGTATGGTCCCATTGTCTTACACTATCCTGGAAGTGGCTCGCTAACAAACAAAACAACCTTTTTTTAACATTTACACCTTGGCAGATGTTTGCGCCTTGCTGAGGGATATCCTAATTTTTTGGTCTTTTTTTGGTCTCTTGCTGGTTTTGGAAACATTCAAATGTCCTCCAAATGTCCACATTGAGTTGGAGACAATGTGCGACAATAAGTCGTGTGTTAATAACAAGGGCCAGATCACCATTGCAGACGGTTTTCACACCTGTCACATTATTCCACACTCACACCATCACCTTCTTGGATGCATTACTTGTAGCCCAAGCCATGCCAATGCACACACACACACACACACACACACACACAACCACAGGTACTTAGAATCATCACACAGTCCTCACTGGTTCTCATTTGCCCTGAAACCACCAGAAAACAAATACTGGTGAATGTGTGTGTATCTGTGTGCAGCAACTGAGGCATGAGAGAGGGCTATCCTGCGTGTGTCTGTGTGTGTGTGTGCTTGTGTGTGTGTGTGCCAGGCTGTTGTGCGGTCTCGGGTGTAAACGTGCAGTCAGGACTCATTTGGCAGACAAACAGGCCGCAGGCTGGCGAGGGAATCTATGCGTGTTTGTGTGTGTTTTTCTTTCTTTTTTATGTGTGTGTTTGTATTTGATAGACGAGCGGGGGGGGAGCGCGTCAGAGCAAGCAGTGGAGGTTAAGTCTGCCTGACTGCACTTCAGCCTCTTTCTGTCACACCATCACACAGACACACACACACACACACATGCTGCTGTTTACCTTCATAGCTGACACCTTCACAAAGTCCAAAAACAGTCTTTACTCTTTAGTAATTTAGTCGTTTCATTTGAACAGTGCATGTATTTTTGTGCATCTTATTAGCTACAGTATGTGAGGGGGTCAACATATGAGAAACATTTTCTCTGTGCAAAGCTGGACAGCCAGTTAACATCTAATTGTCCACCAATAAGCACACAAGTTTGATCTTGTATTTTAGTGAAATCTTTTACATAATGTAAACATGGTAGGCGATAGGCTACAAGGAGCTAGCAGCTACACAACAACTCAGCAAACAATAGCACACCAGCTAGACATACATACACAGTAAGTATCCTTAATTGAACAATGTTGCAGTCTAAAACACAAGATGTGTCAATTTAAACAAGTATTAAAGGGGACTTATTATGCAAAACCAACTTTTCCTACCTATCGGTACCGATTTTTGTGTTTTTGGGATCTGCATAAGTCCCGAAAATTTTAACTCAAACCATGTATGCATGGCAGAGATATTTATAAAACAATCTTGCCTTCCTTCATACTTCCTCCAAACGAACTGTTTTGAATTTGCCCAATTTGTGAATTTTTTCCAACATGTAACATCAGCAGATATCTCCATGTATGGTAAAGATGTACCCTCAAAGCTTTGTATGAGTCCGCCATTGTAGTCCGACGTTGTAGTCAATAAGTTCCTTCTTTTTCTCTATCCCCTTGTTGTGGTGCAGACTGGCTCCTACATGTACATGCCTCCTCCGCTGTTGCCATTTCTAAGACAAAGTGGCACAGGGGTTCTTAACCATTTTGACCTTGGGGTCCAACTCCAGTCGTGCTCGTGAAACTCGTAAACAGAAAATCTAAAATGGCATTGCTGAGACAGGGAAAGAAGCTGAAGGGAACAAATGTGTACATGAATGAGCATCTCACAAAACGCAATGCTGGAATCACCAAGAAAGCACGCGACTTGAGAAAGCAGGGAAAAATCCAGGGAACTTGGAGCACCAACTGTAAAATCTACATCAAGCTGAATGGAGGTCCAGAAGCAAGAGTAATTGTTGTCCATGACATCAAGGACCTGGACAATTTTTAAAGTTTACACAGCTACCACAACAACGATGATAATGGACTCTGACAGAAAACAAACACCCAAATTCAGCATCGACACTACTATGTTCCAAGGGACGTCTAAACAAGAGGACCTACATTCAGGATTACATCCACCTACACTTATTGAGATTATTGAAACAACATCAAAGATTGTTGAACAAGAAAATATGGAACTAAAAAATTTCTGCAACAAAGATTACAAAAACCAGGATTTGGAAAATGATATAGATCCAGGTACAAATTTTTTCTCCCACATCAGTAATAATTGTTTTTATTATACAGATGATCAATATAATAGCAACATTACATGCGATAACAAATTGTCAATTATTCATTTTAATAGCAGAAGCTTGTATGCAAACTACAACAACATTAAGAACTTTTTGGAACACATCAACGAACCATTCAAAGTGATTGCTGTCACAGAAACATGGATTGATGATAAAAAAAGGAATAGATTTTGATCTGGAAGGATATGAACTAAACTACATCAACAGAACCAACAAAAATGGAGGAGGAGTATCTGTGTACGTGATGAAGAACCTGAACTACAAAGTGGTAAAAAACATGTCATTTGCTATAGATAATATCTTAGAATGTATAACCATTGAAATATGTCAGGAAAAAAGCAAAAACATTTTCATCAGTTGTATATATAGATCACCTAAGTCAAGTATAGAAACATTTGAAGAATGGATCAAGGCTACTTACATGGATAATGGTCAAAGAATAATGTTCTTATGTGGTGACTTTAATATTGACTTATTGAACCCTAACAAGCAAAAGTCTATTGATGACTTCATTGATACAATGTACAGCATCAGTTTATATCCAAAAATCACAAAGCCAAGCAGAATCACAGGACAATGTGCCACGCTTATTGATAATATTTTTACCAATGAGTTTGACAATAACACTACAAGTGGTCTACTTATAACTGACGTTAGTGATCATCTGCCAGTTTTTACAATATATGATGGACACTACAAGAACAACATGGAAGACAAAAGGGCATTTCGAAGACTGTGCACAGAGAAGAGGGTGACTGCTTTCAAAAGTGAGCTACAAAAGCAAGATTGGGACAATGTGTACAATGAAAAAGAGGTTGATGAAGCATATGAACATTTCTTAAACAAGTTCATAATACTTTATGACAAATATTGTCCATGGATACAACTCAGTAACAAGCAGAGAAAGAATAATCAACCATGGATGACAAAATGATTAAAAAATGCTTGTAAGAAGAAGAATACACTATATAGAGAATTTATAGCACAAAGAAATATAGAGGCAGAAATTAAGTACAAAAAGTATAAAAACAAGTTAACAGATATACTATGATCACATAGGAAAGAATATTACAGTGAATTATTGGACAGGAACAAAAATAATATGAGAGCAACATGGGGCATCCTCAATAGCATTATTAAAAATGGCACAAAGAGGGACTACCCTCAATACTTTTTAGACGGAAATAAAAAGAAATGACAACATAAAGGAAGTAATTGAAAGCTTCAATAATTATTTTGTAAATATTGGACCAAAATTGGAAGAAAGCATTCCAGACACAGTTCCAATTGAGGAATATAATGATACCATAGAGTGAAATCCCAACTCCATGTTCCTCAGTAATGTGACACAGGAGGAAATAGTTACAATCGTTAAAAAATGTAAATCTAAGACTTCAACTGATTGTAATGGAATTGATATGGAAACGATAAAAAAGGTTATAGAAGAGATCTCAGGACCATTAATGTATATTAGTAATCTATCATTTCAAACAGGTACATTCCCAAACAAAATGAAAATAGCTAAAGTTGCACCAATTTATAAGACTGGAGATGAACATCAATTTACAAATTATAGACCTGTTTCTCTCCTTCCACAATTTTCTAAAATCATTGAAAAACTGTTTAATAACAGATTAGAGAGTTTCATAAATAAAAATAGAATACTAGAAGAGAACCAATATGGATACAGAGCTAATGTCTCAACTTCAATGGCTTTAATTGAAATAACAGAGGAAATTACCAATGCAATAGACAGTAAAAAATGTGCAGCAGCAGTTTTTATGGATCTAACTAAAGCATTTGACACAATTAATCACAATATTTTAATCAAAAAACTAGAACGATATGGCATCAGAGGGTTAGTCTTAAACTGGATAAGAAGTTATTTAACGAACAGGAAACAATACGTGAAGCTCGGCGAACACATGTCTACAACGCTAAATATATCCTGTGGTGTACCTCAGGGATCAATATTAGGACCTAAATTATTCAATCTCTATATAAATGACATTTGTAAAGTTACAAAAGATTTAAAGTTAGTATTATTTGCGGATGATACAACAGCGTTTTGTTCAGGAGAGAACACACAGGAGATAATACAAATAATAACAGAAGAAATTAACAAATTAAAAAGATGGTTTGACAAAAATAGATCATCGTTGAATCTCAACAAAACTAAAATAATGCTATTTGGTAACAGTAGTAGAGAAAGTCAAACACAAATACAAATAGACGGAATAGAAATTGAAAGAGTAAATGAAACCAAATTTCTAGGTATAATGATTGATGATAAATTGAACTGGAAATCTCACGTAAAAAATATACAACATAAAGTAGCAAGAAACACGTCAATAATGAATAAAGCAAAACATGTTCTAGACAAAAAATCACTTCATATTCTCTACTGCTCACTAGTGTTACCATATCTGAGCTACTGTGTAGAAATATGGGGAAATAATTACAAAAGTACACTTCATACATTAACGGTGTTACAAAAAAGATCAGTTAGAATAATACATAATGTTGGATATAGAGAACATACAAATCCTTTATTTATTGAATCAAAGATACTGAAATTCCACGACATAGTGAATTTGCAAACAGCTAAAATTATGCACAAAGCAAACTATAACCTGCTACCCAAGAATATACAACAATTATTCTCAACAAAAGAGGAGAAATATAATCTTAGAGAAAAATTTAATTTAAAACATTTGTACGCACGTACAACACTTAAGACCTTCAGTATATCAATATGTGGAATTAAATTATGGAATGGATTAAGCAAAGCAATCGAACAATGTACTAATATGATCCACTTCAAGAAACTCTTCAAACTTAAAGTGTTTACAAAGTACAAAGAAGAAGAACCATGACAAACATTCTCAATTTATTTCATCCATCCATTCATTCATTCTTAAAGTAATCTTACTTATCTCATCACATGAAATATGACTTACTTCACCAATTACTATTATTAAATTCTTACTATTACTTATGTATTTATTTTTATTGTGATTACCTATGGAGTTATTGTGAATAAATTGAGAACAGGAAGTGAATAAAAAAGTTTCAGCAACTGTTATGTAAAGAAAAGGGGTAGGATTAAATAAGCTCTGCTTCTTCCTACTCCTTTTTGAACATGTTGAAAAGAGAAACTGGAAATTGTGATGTATCATGTTGTATGCTTGCATGTTCGAAATAAACTCAAACTCTAACTCTAAACTCTAACTCTAACTTTTACACTACAGAGGGGCCCGGGCCCACTCAAATATTAACACTGAGTTAGTCACTTTACTCTTGATTTTAATAATATTCAATAATTACAGTGTAACAGGATAAACCTTGTCAAATGATATGAAAGCGTGTGTTAATTACAAATATTATTATTAAGGCTTAGGTCAGACTGACAAAATATATTTAAATTTTTTTATTTTTTTTTAAATTTATTTATTTATTTATTTATTTTACCAAGTGATAATATAAATAAAGTAAATAAATAATAATATATGTCTCCTAAATAAACTGTATGAATGCAGCTTCACCACTTTAGTCATAATTTTTGCACTTAAAAAACTTCTCTATAACTGTAGCTCCTGACTTTTCTGTTTGTTTGAGATTGTCATTACTGCCGCAAGTGGTGGAAAAGTGTATTTCAACTAAATACCGCTGTGGCTCGTACGAACCACAGCTGCGAGACAGATATTTTTTGGCTACCCAACAATGGGCCCCAGCCCTATGGTTAAGAAACACTGGTATAAGTATAGTTCAAATCTATATCTGTCTTTTGACTCCATATGAAAGCGCTAAAAAGTACAACATAACTGACGAAGACGCAGTCGAAGTGGAGGCATGTAAATAAGACCGCCCACAAAACAGCACATCCTGAAGAGACGATCAGAAAGCAGCAAAATTTTGACCAGTATTGGTAAATATTGGTACCAAATCAAAAATAAATAATATATATATATATATATATATATATACAAATTATATATATATATATATATATATATATATATATATATATATATATATATATATATATATATATATATATATATATACAAATTATATATATATACAAATTAGGTACAAACAAATGGGATAAAACTGCTATGGTATTAATGCGGTATATGGAGGGGAAAAAATTATATACAGTATATATATATATATATATATATATACAGTGGGGCAAAAAAGTATTTAGTCAGCCACCCATTGATTGTCAAGGGGTGGCTGACTAAATACTTTTTTGCCCCACTGTATGTGTGTGTGTATATATATATATATATATATATATATATATATATATATATATATATATATATATATATATATATATATATATATATATATATATATATATATATATATTTATATATCCATCCATCCATTTATTTGTCAGCAACATAACTCAACCAGTTATGAACAGATTTAATGTCCAAAAAACAATTCATGTTATCTACGACGAGTACGAACACACTTCACTTCCTGCTTAGGGCGTTCAACGCCTTGACGGTCCCACGCTGGGCAGAGGATCCTGGTAGATGTAGTTTATTTACAGACCTGGCAAACCCTAAAACGCCAGAAAAGAACTACGCTCACCAAGTTTTTGTTTGATACCGTCACTCGTCATGGTATTGTTGAGAATACTTTTACATTCCTAATTATTATCATTATTAATATAATTGGTATTATTTTTAGCAGGTGGTTGGTGAGTAACTCTGTCCTCATGTGGTTAGCATCATTTAAGCAGGCTACAGCTGACAGGAAAGGGTTAGTTAATTAAAAGCAAGATTAAATGTCATTACTGTAGCAGCACGGACACAAACACAGCATGTGATGCCTTTTCAACAATGAACAGAAAACATGTAATTAGAGCCCAATAAAAAAGTCACAGGTATGAAATAAAGGTCTTCAACACCTCAGTTTTACTTTCCTCCCCTCCTTCCATCTCACTCATCCTAGCGCTCTCTCGCCATCAATACCTCCCTCTCTCTCTCCATCATCAGCACTAAATTCCCATTGATGTTTCTTTTCTTCTGCCGTATCGATCGCTTCATGAGAAGGAGGGAGGGGTTGGGGGTCGAGATGGCGTTATCTGTTAATTAATTTGTCCTGAAGCTGGCCGCCTATTAATCAGACAGATAAGAGGCATTGGATGGCTGAACGGCGCAGACAGGCCATGGTGAGGAGAGGAAAGGGGAAGTGGAGGGTCTCGTATTGGCCTCGCATTTGCACACTAAAATACACACACACATGTGCACTGGGTGTTCAGTGATTACAAACATACGGATGAAACACTCACACACACACACAACAGGAACAAGCGCAGGAAGTGCTTGTACACCACAAGCTGATAAAAATCATTGAAAGGCCGCACTTGGCCTCAATAAATTAATCATGAGGCTTTTAATTATTGCTGTTTCCCTTTATGCTGCAGAACATGTCTGTTTGTGCATATCAGCTGTAATTAGGCCACAAATTTGTCAACAGCAAAGTGTTTATGTGTTTGGCTGTTGGTATTCATCCACAACAAACCATTAACTCTTTATTGCATCACAAACTGTGTATGGTACATTGGCAGTTTGTATAGTACATATGTTGAGCGTTGTATGTATCCCAAATTAGGAGCCTAATTAGTTCTGTCACGGAGCTCTTAACTCAAAACACTTGTATCCCTAATCATTGTCTAGCACTGAAATTAATGGATGTCAATTTTAATTGGTGCTTTTTCAAAGTAAAAACAAACTTAGATAACAAATATTGTATGAAGAACAATTCAATCGAATGTACTAATAAAAACTGCAGTACTTTTTTTAAAGTAATGTAAAAATAATTGTGGAAGTCGCTTCCTAGCGGTTCCGCTGATCACACACGTCACAGGAAACCGGCGTCCAGAGTTGAACAAAGTTTTAATGCACATCAATAGTTTTCGCTATTTTGACTTTTCAGTCTCTCAAAAGTCTTTCCAACTCTCCCAGTCCGTCCTCCTCCTGCTGTTCCCGACCGCTACTGTTAAAGAAAACAGGTGATTAGACAACTCGTACCACCTGGAAAATCTAATCACCTGTTCAACTGTGTCTCGCCGTTGGCACTGCCACACCCCCGTCTGATGGTGCTCTGTCCTCAGCACCATGGACAGAGGCGGTGACCTTTGCTCCTGCAGGCAGCGCTGGCCACACCTCCCTCCACAATAATGTACATAGTTTACCTTAGAGAGAGGACATCTACGGTATCTCTTTCCAGCGGCTTCCTTGTCAAACACACCATCAGCAGCTTTTCCATATTTTCATGGCTATATGTTTGCAACTTTAAGCAAAACAATCAGCCAAGAGACAGCCCTTATCTCAAAACACTCTTTAAGTTGAGGTATCATTGTGTCTATATGCAACAAACCCTTGGAAATTTCTCTTAAAAGGTCTTGAAGTGCTTGACTTTGAGCTTGGAAGAACCCTCTTAACCGATTCGTTAAGTGTGTGTGTGATGTTGTGTTAATTTTAGCAATGCCATCACTTGTTTACTTTGCCCGCCGTGAGTGCTGAAGTCCTAAAGGATGCCCTCAAGACGTCTGCTTGACTTCTGTTTATGAAAACAATAACGAACACCTACAGTATGTCATCCCTGCTGGAGATGTCATTGGGTAGACAACACTTGGCAATGGTACATACGGCCCACCTTTTACTTTACCGCTCTGTATATTTAGATGTCTTTACGGGTGCGTGCAACAGTATGTGTGTGTGTGTGCGTGTGTGTGTGTGTGTGTGTGTGTGTGTGTGTGTGTGTGTGTGTGTGTGTGTGTGTGTGTGTGTGTGTGTGTGTGTGTGTGTGTGTGTGTGTGTGTGCGCTAGGGATGTCACAAGATGTAGATGGACTGAATTAGAGCACATTTCAAGCAACAATAGCCTGCAACCTGGACATAATGAGACGCCTGCCATTAGCCGTCAACACACTGTGAGATAAGAGCACACACACACTGGCACACACTCCACCGTCTCAAGAGGAGGCGCGTGGCAGCAGATGTTGTCGAGGAAATATCTTGCTTCTGGTCTGTGCGCTCCTACTGGCAGGATGTGCTTGCAACACACACATTGGAGTGCTGTGGTGCAGTCTGACAGGTGCGCTCACATGGGCCACCTCTCTTATGAAGACACACACTCAAGCACAGGTGTGAATGGAGAGGTGTGTGTGGAGAGGACAGCTGTGAGTGTGTTGCATTAAAGCTTTCATTGGGCCAAACAATTTTGGACAACTGTATGCTTCTAACTTGTGGGAAGAGTTTGGGGAAGGGTCTTTTTCTGTTACCTGTGCAGGAAAGCTTAGGTCTGTCAAGGCATGCTAACACCTTTGGGATGAACTAGAACATCTTGTAAAAAGTATTTTCATGAGAGTCTGTTCTGCCATGTTCACTTCCTGTATTGCGTCATCATGCATAACTAGAAACGACATGTATTGGGAGTGAAGTAAAAAGGAAATTTGCGGCATGGCTGCAATTAGAGAGCATGTTTGAGAGGTGCAGCGGCAGCATTGATCCATGCAGGTTGTGTCAGGGGGAGATAAGGCTTACCTGTCCCTAGAGAACAGCCCTCAGCACTGGGGGAGGGAGGACAGGAGGAATCTACTGGACAGGAGGTTAGGGAGGAGAGAGCACTTTTGATCCTTTGAGACGTTTTTTTTTTTTAACTGTCCACTTTTACTTCTAAAGTGTGGTTTTATGTCAGAAAAAAGACTAAATAGGACTATTTATGGATTCGATTACCAAATAGCACAGGAACACATTGATCATCATGTTGAGTGTTTGTGAAGAGTTAAGCATGTCCATGTGCACGCGATTTCTCCCATACAAGCGTTCTGTCTCCTCACGATGACAACATTTCAGTTACATTGCATCAATTTCCGTAACTTTCCACATTTCATAATAGATTACGTTGTTATTGGCCAGGTCATTACGTCCGCCAATACTGTAATTCCGTCCGTCATGGCGCTACGCTGGAGGTTTATGTGTGTCTTTGTTACCAAAGCTTTTTTTGACACTGAATTTATGGTACTGAATTTTTTGTTTGAATTTTGTGAACTGATTGTTTTTTTTACACCAAATTATGCAGACGATTTCATTGAATTAAAAATAGAGAACAAAATGTGTGTGCTTAAATACTCGGTGTGTTAAGATACAGTGTTTTAAAATTCCGTTTATATTTTTTTTAATAAACTGCCTATTTGCTGCTCAAGACAAGACCCGTGTTATGTGACTGCAACATTGACACCCCATTGGCTGGTTTTGAGACACCATCAATTTCTTCAGTCTTAATTTACCCGAAGTGGGTCTCATATTTTGGGCAACAAATATTTCTGCACTGAATTTTTATAAAGGGAATTTTAAATCACTGTATTTTTAAAAACTTCATTTTTAAGCGCATGCATTTGCTCACAAAATTTTATTCAATGACTTTGTCAGCATAATTTCATGTAAAAAAAAATGTGTTCACAAAATTAAAATGCAAAAAATCCAGATAGCTAAATTTAGTGTCAAAAAATGTTTTGGTAATAAAGACACATTAAAATTCATATTCAGAAAAAAAAAAGGCGTGTTTATTTATAAAGCATAATTCGTACACAAGGCTATCCACAGTGCTTTACAAGAAGGCGTATACAATCTTAAATAAAAAATAAAACCATGTGACCAATATGGTCGCATTTCCTGGTTCTAGTCAGGACACCAGCAGCAGCATTCTGGGTGTACTGCAGTTACTTTGAAGCTTGTTTAGAGAGCGCAGTGAGAAGGCCAGTACAGTAGTCTTACCTGCGATAGACAAAGGCATGGATTAGTCTTGCTTACTCTGCTTTGGACATTGTTCCTTTAATGTTGACAATGTTTGTCAGCTGGTAAAAAACTGCTGATGTTATTGACTTAATGTGACTGTTAAATTCAGGTCTGAGTCTGAATATTATGTTTCAGGGAGAGGCTCTCAAGGTGAATAATAGCATTTTATATTTTGCTTCTGTGGGCCACAGACACTAACTTCAGTTTTGTCGGAGTTTAGCTGAAGAAAATTGATTTGTCGCTGCATCGAACTGATTTGTTCGGTGTAGCGACAAAGTGAATCAACAAGCCGACGTTCACCTGTCGTCAGTGACACGGAGATCTGACCGTCACCGGCTTAGTTGTGGTAGGACACATTGAAGCTGTGTATTAGCTGGCCCAGTGGCAGCATGTTCAAGTTGAACAATGGGGGTCCCAGAGTTGACCCCTGAGGAACTCCACATATCTCATTTGGTCTGAGACAGTTACTATTTCCAACAAAGTATGTCCTGTGATCAAGAGAGGTCCTGAACCAGTTAAGAGCAGAACCGGTTAGCCCCAAAAAGTATGATCAGAACAACATAACATACTTGCCTATTATTTTCATTATGTTCCATCCCTAATGACTATATTGATATGTTGTCTCCACCCACATACCGCTTAATAATATTAGTTTTCTGCTCCATCCATGCTTCTTGTCTTCTAAAAATGAAATTTGTTTTCTTTTTTATTGTTTTTTCAGGCTTCTCCACGCTGTCTCTAGCGGACCAGATGAGTCTACTGCAGAGTGCATGGATGGAGATCTTGATCCTGCGCGTGGTCTACCGCTCGCTTTCCTTCGAAGACAAGGTTAGAAGCGGCTTTTTGATTTGGATGCTCTTGTTTTCTGGAAATGTTACAAGCAGGTTCCTAATTGTCGTTGACTTGTGTTGTCAAGCTGGTGTATGCGGAGGACTACATCATGGACGAGGACCAGTCGAAGCTGGCTGGACTGTTGGACCTGAACAACGCCATCCTCCAGCTGGTCAAGAAGTACAAAGCCATGAAAATGGAGAAGGAGGAATTTGTCACTCTCAAGGCCATCGCGTTGGCTAACTCAGGTTGGTTGGAAGCATGTGTGTGTGTGTGTATGTGTGTGTGTGTGTGTGTGTGTGTGTGTGTGTGTGTGTGTGTGTGTGTGTGTGTGTGTGTGTGTGTGTGTGTGTGTGTGTGTGTGTGTGTGTGTGTGTGTGTGTGTGTGTGTGTGTGTGTGTGTGTGTGTGTGTGAGGCAGGCATGCAAAGAGTAAATCCCAGGGATCACCACTCCTGTGGGAGCCATCAAAGAGCTCATTTCAATCCTCTTCATGCAAACACACACTCATACACTTAGAAATCTCTTCACACACACTGCTAGTGTACAGTACACACATGGACTGTTCGAGCCACCTTGTACAAAAGTGACCATCCCCTTTTTTTTCCCTTTTTTTTTTACAATTAGCATAGCCGTCTCTTCAAATGCCTGTTAAATAAGGTGAAATCATTACAACCCAAAGTCTGTCGATAAAAGGCCCTCTCTGATGTGTACGGCCGCATCGATGGCTGACTGACACACACACTCGCACGCACGCACACACTTCGCCCCTCCCGTGACCCGTCTTTTGAACTTTGTCTTGGATGGCGGCCAGCTCTTCAGTACTCTTTAATTACAAGGGGGAACTGTCAATACAATGTGTTTAAATGGGAGATGCAATGGACGGGAGCTTTGAATGGGGAGGGAGGGCCCTTTTGTTCTTATCCTGTGACACTATCAGCACACTGACCCCCCAAATCTCTCTCTCACACGCACACTTTCTAACATGCCAATTTAACTACACACCAGTAGACTGTGACAATAATGTAGAATGATTGCAAACACTGCGAAAAGTACACGCTGCCATGCGTGGGGGGTTTTTGTGTGACAGTCAATATCTTGGTTTTGCATGTTTGTGCACAAACAGAAATCAAAATGAAAACAAAAAAATCTTATTAATGAAAGGTTTGTGATGAATGATCCAAGATTTGTTTTATTACTGGTATACGTATATATTTTTTTAATTCACAGTATTATATAATATTTTTCTGAATGAAATTGTAAGCTACCGTATTTTACGCACTATAAGGCGCACCAGATTATAAGGCGCACCTTCAATGAATGGCATATTTTAAAACTGTGTTCATATATAAGGCGCACCACATTATAAGGCGCACCACATTATAAGGCGCATAGAATAGACGCTACAGTAGAAGCTGGGGTTACGTTATGCATCCATTAGATGGAGCTGCGCTAAAGGGAATGTCAACAAAACAGTCAGATAGGTCAGTCAAACTTTATTTATAGATTACAAACCAGCGTTCTGACAACTCTGTTTACTCCCAAAATGAATAAACAGCTGTTTTATTATTTTCCCCGAGGTAAAGTCAGTGACGTGGTGTTTTGTTTATCTTTTAACAACAGCAAGGTATAACATGTAGTGCAACATTTATATCACATAGTGGAGGGGAACTTTTCCTTGATTCAATAAACACGTAAAAAACAGTCTGATACTGTTACAGTAAATCAAACGTTAGTGCAATCACAATATAGTAACACTCGAAATAGTGCAGAGCAATAACAATATATCAATAATTCAACGTTGCTCAAACGTTAATGTCACACAACACAACACACAAAATAAACATGTAAAGCTCACTTTATGAAGTTATTCCTCATCCACGAATCCCTCGAATTCTTCTTCTTCAGTGTACGAATTAAACAGTTGGGCAAATACGGCATGCCTTGACAGACCTAAGCCGTCTCGTCGAAGTCGTCATTAATCGAGTCAGTGCTGCTTTATTCCCGTGTTCTACTGCGTGACTGATCGTCTTAAGTTTAAACTCTGCGTCGTAAGCGTGTCTGTTTATAGGAGCCATTTTGGGGTCTTTACATAAACAAACAAATGGAAATGAAACGGCACGCCTCGCGCAGTCATATATCCCAGCATGCACCGCACGCTTCTTCTTCTTCTACGGGGGAAAATGAAGACGGGGGAAAATGAAGTCGGCGGCTGCTTACCGTAGTTGCGATTGATTGATTGAAACTTTTACCTGTTGGAGGCTCAATATTGGTCCATATATAAGGCGCACCGGATTATAAGGCGCACTGTCAGCTTTTGACAAAATTGGAGGTTTTTAGGTGCGCCGTATAGTGCGGAAATTACGATACTTTAAATGTAATCAGCCAAAGCGGTCAGTCAAAATCGTCCTTTCCACCCTCCAGGGCTTCCCCTGCAGTTGGCAATCTGATTGTATTGTTTAGCCACTGTAGTCAACACAATTGGTCAGCAATAAACAACAAAATGAAGTGAAATAATATATGTGACAATTAAACTAACATGAGAGGCGTTATTGCTTGTCCTCTTTTTAAAATGTAAATAAGACATGTTTTTCCTGTTATAATCCAATATGGTACCTTTAACATATTGCTGCTGTAAGTACTAGCAAATAACTAAATATTACAACAATATTTCATAAACATTACATTACGTGATTCAGATGTCAATATCATTATCAGCCTGAGTGAGATTTTCTGCAAGATTGTCTCATTATTTTGGACCCCGAACATGTCCGTCACAATTGAAACGGTAAATGACAACAACATGGCACCGCAATCCACTCATAGAGACAACGGAATGTTAGCATTAGCATTTTGAAGGGCACTGACACTAATTAATGCACAGGATGCTAATCGTCTGCATTAATGAAGCCCAGCCTTAAGAAATGTTAGCAAACGTGCCCCACATGTAAAGACACTTCAACTAGCCATGGGAAACAGGAGGCACGTGTGTGTGTGTGTGTATGTGCGTGTGTATGTGCGTGTGTGTGTGCGTGTGTGTGTGTGTGTGTGTGTGTGTGTGTGTGTGTGTGTGTGTGTGTGTGTGTGTGTGTGTGTGTGTGTGTGTGTGTGTGTGTGTGTGTGTGTGTGTGTGTGTGTGTGTGTGTGTGTGTGTGTGTGTGTGTGTGTGTGTGTGTGTGTGTGCGTGCATTGTTGCATTTTTAAACATCTCACGCTCATTAAGTTGTGCTGTTTAGCTGCTAAGTGTACTGCGGGTCACAGCGCAAGCAGCGGCCATGTCTAGTAGGCAAAACACTAAACACACAACATTAATTACACCATGCATGTGTGAAATTAATCTGGCTTCATTTATTTACGTTCAGGAAATCTCAATTTCCATAAATGCTGTCTCATGAAGCTAAGAGGAAACCGTTTGCGTGCTGAAGTTGCGCGTACTCTTAATACGGTATGTTGTAATAATATGATCTGGTAAATAAAATATGAGCCACTGATCCAAGTGGACCACCCAGTCTTTTATAAACTGATACAAGCTGAGTTTTCTATTGATCCTTTATAGGACAAAGCCAAGTGGTCTGCTCCTGCATACTGATACATGCATTACTCTCTATAGATCCAGCCTTGTGTGTAAATGTGAGAATGCGTGCATGTGTGCCATTGTACACTAAAGGATCAGATAAAAACACCTAATTCAAGCAAAATTATGTTGTGCAATTGTAATCATATTTTAAATTGATTACCTGTCTTTGATTGCACTACTGTACATTATATTGTACAGGTTTACTTAATATTCTGACCTTTGTCATACTCTAAGGACCTGATCTATTAAGATCCAAATACCACGGGTTAAACAGCGTGTGCAAACTATAAAATTGCGTGTACTATTAGTGGGCGTGTTGGGTGTGATCTACTAAGACTGTGTGAACAATTAAAGTGCGGCAGACCGTCTCATTTAAGTGAGTTTTATGCATGTACTGCTGGCAATATGTGCCCTCCACATTCACGTTAATATGCTCTCCAACCTTTGTGTGATATTAACTAACATTTTTGATATGTTATACCTTTTTTGCAATATAGAATTGCAATCTATAGACAGCAGAAACAGCTGACGGTGATCTCTGGGTCGTGGTTGACCAACACAACAGCAGCGCATTCAAGCGTCTGAAAAGATCCAAAAGCAAGAAAATACATATTGAAAGACATTTTTTTCAAATAAGAGATACATTATAATAATACATATACTAAATGAAAAAAATGAACAACATTAAAAAAAAAAACTGCAGCAGACACCAAAATGCATTAATTTAATTTGTTTTAATCTTTCCCTTAAATCATCCAATAGTTATGAAATTATAAAACGATATTGCTGAATAGAATATTTGAATATATTTTATTAAATTGTATTTATGCCAGTCCAAATATGTTGACACACACATGTAGGACGGAGGATTATCCGTTCATTGTGTCTTTGCAGCGCGAGCACCTCCTTTTCAAAGCCGTGTGTGTAACTGTCAGTTATGCACATATTTTTCGGACGTGCTAAATAAAGACGCAAAATGGCGCCCATAGAACAGCAATGATAAATCACATTGCATATGTGCCAAATGATTAGATTTGCATCTGTTCTTCCTAGTATTGTGGGCGTTCTGATGATCAGCATATAGTCTACATATTCATGAAGACAGATACGCTAAATGGATTGCGTTCCTTATTCTGCTCACGAAAGAAGCGTAATCCTCTTTGCACAAATTTAGTAGATCAGCTTTGCGCGTGCTATCAAGTTTGCATGTTTTACTACAAGCAAATCTTTAGTAGATATGTGTGTGTGTGAATGTGTGTGTGTGTGCGCGGGTGTGTGTGTGTGTGTGTGTGTGTGTGTGTGTGCGCTGGTGTGTGTGTGTGTGTGTGTGTGTGTGTGTGTGTGTGTGTGTGTGTGTGTGTGTGTGTGTGTGTGTGTGTGTGTGTGTGTGTGTGTGTGTGTGTGTGTGTGTGTGTGTGTGTGTGTGTGGCTGCATGGATCAGTAGTTGCCTTGTGATTATTATTTAACATGCATGTAGCCATTGATCGTAGCCATTGATCAGAGGTTGGGAGCCAAAGGCCAGCTGGCATTAAGACAGGTCTTCCCCAAGGGCCAATATGCAGCATTATTATTGAGGGACACTTTACACACAAACACAACTCACATGCCGCCAGCAAAAAGAATTCCACACATACACAAGAGGTTTAGATGTTAGCAAATCTCTCCATCATCCCACAACTCCCATTTTTTAAACTCCGCCCACATGTCTGTGTGTCTCTTCATTCATCACACCCACTGCTCCACGCTTTAATGACAGATACTACAGGACAAGCTCTGAATGTAAAGAGACACAACTGTTGTTTGTGTTGTATTGTAGCAAGACAACTTGCACCCAGTACAGGCCTGGGAAATTATTTTGATTCGGGGGGGCCACATTTAGAGAAAAAAATGGGGGCGGTATATTTGATTTTTAGGAACACTAATACAAAAACTCACAATAATGTCTGAATGCTAAAAATTTTATGACAGACTACCTTAAAAAACGGAATGGAATTTTACTTTTTTTACTGAATGAGACACCCAGAATGTACATGAAAATAAAGAATGTGGGATTTACAATATTACCTATGAACGATAAAACACTGAATATTGACAACATATGAACGTCACACCCCCTCTCGATCGACATATTTTACAATCAAGCGAAACTCAACAAAAATGCAACAAACACAGCGAAATTTGAACGCAAAGGGTAAAAAAAACCACCTACTATCTGATATAGCTGATATATCACTAAGCTTTAGAACTTTGCTGTAAAAATCTCCTTTCATGTCTGTCTCTGACACCCGCATTTCAGGCTGGCCGCTCTAGAAAAACTCTGTGGAAACGCTCCCCACCCACACTGCTTGGTGCCTCGTCTGAGCTGCTGTGACTTACATTACCATAGTAACCAGTACATCATGCAAAAGTGCACTGTAGTCAGTGATCTACTAAAGGTTTGTGTGGATTAAATCACGTGCAAAGCTGATCTACAAAAATTTATGAGCAGAGGATTGCGTCTCTTCAGCGAGCAGAAGAAGTAGTGCAGTCCATTTAGTGTGTTTGTCTTCATGAATATGCAGAATATATGCCGGTCATAAGAACGGCCACAATACTGGGGGGGGGAGGGGGGGGAGATGCTAATATAATTGTTCAGCAGTGTGATCTATCAAGACTAAAACTCAACCGCGAGCGCTATTTGGCTTCTTTATTTAACACGTCTGACAAGTATAATGCACACTGACACGGTCACACACACGGCTGTAAGAAAGGAGCCGATTGTTTAGGTACAGCAGCAACAAAGTGGCCATTTGTACATATTTATTATGTGCAAAAAGAAATAACAGTTACAATTGTGCGTATCTTCCAAACAAGAAAGAGGTTTTATCACATCAACATCGGACTAACAATAGACCTTTAAATCTCATTAATGCCACAGAAGAGGCAAACTGTCCTTTTTGCAGGCACGATAAAGTCATATATGATGTCAAACACATAGTGATACCATAACTAGGAAGATAAAGTGTTTGTCTTACACTTAGTAATCCGCTGTGGACACCCCAAGCCAAAAATGCAGGTTCAGCGAGCGCTGCGCGCCCCCTCAAAGGAAATACATTTTTGGCAGGTATTCACATTTTGCCACAACACACATGGGGGAAAGTCCTAGTTGAAAATACAGCCGAATTAACTCCTGAACTGTCATTTTCACACACACCTCAAACCATCCGCATGTATCCAATGCTTTGTCGTGCGCACGAGATACATACCGTATTTTTCAGGGTATAAGTCGCTCCGGAGTATAAGTCGCACTGGCCGAAAATGCATAATAAAGAAGGAAAAAAACATATATAAGTCGCACTGGAGTATAACTCGCATTTTTGGGGGAAATTTATTTGATAAAACCCAACACCAAGAATAGACATTTGAAAGGCAATTTAAAATAAATAAAGAATAGTGAACAACAGCCTGAATAAGTGTACGTTATATGACGCATAAATAAGCAACTGAGAACGTGCCTGGTATGTTAACGTAACATATAACAGGGGACGGCGTGGCGAAGTTGGGAGAGTGGCCGTGCCAGCAATCTGAGGGTTACTGGTTCAATCCCCACCTTCTACCATCCTAGTCACGTCCGTTGTGTCCTTGAGGAAGACACTTCACCCTTGCTCCTGATGGGCCTGGTTAGCGCCGTGCATGGCAGCTCCCGCCATCAGTGTGTGAATGTGTGTGTGTGTGAATGGGTGAATATGGAAAATAGTGTCAAAGCGCTTTGAGTTCCTTAAAAAAGGTAGAAAAGCGCTATACAAGTACGACCCATTTACCATTTACCATATTATGGTAGGAGTCATTCAAATAACTATAACATATAGAACATGCTATACGTTTACCAAACAATCTGTCACTCCTAATCGCTAAATCCGATGACATCTTATACGTCTAGTCTCTTACGTGAATGAGCTAAATAATATTATTTGATATTTTACGGTAATGTGTTAATAATTTCACACATAAGTCGCTCCTGAGTATAAGTCGCACCCCTGGCCAAACTATGAAAAAAACTGCGACTTATAGTCCGAAAAATACGGTATGTAAAAAAAAAAAACATTCAAAAAATTTCCCCCATGTCCCTTTAGGGGCTCCGTACCACACACTTCAGTTTTGGGAGTAATAACAATGAATATTCCCTTTCCAGATTCCATGCACATTGAGGACGTGGATGCCGTGCAGAAGCTCCAGGACGTGCTCCACGAGGCCCTGCAGGACTACGAGGCTTCCCAGCACCAGGAGGACCCTCGCCGGGCAGGCAAGCTGCTCATGACCCTGCCTCTGCTCCGCCAGACCTCCACCAAGGCCGTGCAGCACTTCTACAGCATCAAGCAGGACGGCAAAGTGCCCATGCACAAACTCTTCCTGGAGCTGCTGGAGGCCAAAGTGTGAGGGCGGAGTCTCCAAACTACTTCCAGTGACCTCTCCACCTTTAACACACACACACACACACAGTAATATGCCCCTTAACTAAACAAGTAAGCTACTCCTCTTACCTTAACTGTCTAAGATTTAAAAAAAAAAAAAAAGGCTCACTTGACCTTTCGCTTTTGGGAGGTGCGGGATGCAAGCTGACAGACTGATATGACCCCGCCCCCTTTAATGGGGCAGAGACAAAGACGCTTCCTGCTGTTATTGTCCTGAGCAAGAACGCTGACAAGAACTCTCTCATATGCATTTAATAATGAGCTTATTCATACGAGGACACAAGGAAATGTTCATTTGATGACCGGTGAGAGCCCCCCCTACTCCTCCTCTCCCACCTATATTAATTTTGTAAGTGTTTAAGAAGATAACTTAAAGGGAAAAAAAAAACACTAAAGAAGTATTAATGACATTTGTAATCACATTACATGTACATTGACATTGGGATGGACAAAGAAGATGAAGAGATTTGCCTGCCAAAAGATGGAACACTTTCATTACATTCAGCAGATGCCAGCAAACTTTCACTATTATACACAATTATTTGAAGTTTTATTTTGAAAAATCCCTTTCTCTTCCATGAATAATTTCCAACCAACAGGGCTGATTTATCTACAGTTGGATTAGTTGTTAACACTTTTGTGGTTCTTCCCGAATGACGGGCCCGGTTACCCACAATGCTCCTGTGTGTCACGCTTGAAGCGGAAAATTCCAGCAGAGTTAATGAGGGAATAAGAAGTCCGCAGATGTTGCTTTTCCACAAAAAAGCTGTGATAACCAGGCCACCTTGAACGCATCAATCGTAAAAAACCAATGCTGATATTTACACACTTTATCCAACAGGAGACTGAGGGCAGCATAAAAGTGCCACTATAGCAAAGTGGGGACTATGGAGTTGAATACTGCTGGGTCCACAGCACAGCAACAGACTAAATTAGTACATTTTTTATGTAGCCTCAAATGTTACAATCAAGGCTGCAACAATTTATCGGTTAGAAAAAAAATGTTCTGTTGTTTCGATTCATCGTTAAATGAGTGTAACTAATCAAAATGTATCAAATCCAGACAGCATGGAATAGCAGTTTCCGCTACAAAAGAGCGTACATGAGAGCAGTGGCGTGTGGGTGCTGTGTCACATTTGTATTATGCACACATGTTAAAAGTGCAATTTCTATGTTGATGATGTGCATTTATTAGAAAAAAGAATGAAGGTTATGGCAAGCATGAAAAATTGGTGTTTGTTTTAACTATTTGCCCTAAAGTACGCATTGACGCCATAAAGGGTGTTTTATCCGATTACTCGATCAGATAACAAACTATTTGATAGATTACTAAAATGATCGATATCTGCAGCCATAGTTAGAATGTTCTAACCTGCTCAACCAGAACTAGTCCCTCGTGGTCCCTGGTTCTGCCTCTGGAAAAGCGTAAATAGAGCCAAGTGGACACTTGGACTGCTCACATTGTCCTCAAGTCAGTCTGCAGTGTTTCCATCTTCTCAGCTTCAGCCTCACGTGACTCCGCCCGTGTGCCAATAGTCCTTTGTCACCTCCGTGCTTCCCTCCTTGCTCACTTTCCTTCCCACGAGATCATCTTTACAAGATGGCCTCGGACCGGTGGGGACAGAGGGTGCATTGTGAAGCCTCGCTTTATGTTTCATTTCAAGGGGTTTCTATCTGGGACTAATCCTTGCTAATGTACCTAGAGTAGGCGTGTAAATAACAGCCATCTTGTATATGACAAATAACAGCAGCTTTTGTTTTGGAACTTCCTGTCAGCTATTAACTTGACCACGACGCTCAGCTGCTGTCATGTATGTATAAACATAACCGGTAATATCACTTATTGATAAGGATGAGGTCAGGGGTCAGGACACCTCGTCATGGGACTGAGAAGCCATCGTCTAAAGCCGCGTTTCCACCAGATGGTACAGTTGTGGTTGCCATGGTACACTTTGGAACAGTACCCCCTCACATCCTGTGACCTCATAGTAGCAGGACAGGTCACTGACTGCAACAGCCATCATTTTCTGCCTCTTTCCCAAGTCAATGAATGCGACTGAAGTTGTCCTGCCAATATTTGGAGGTAATATCACAGCTAAATGGGAGCCGTATTGGCCTGTGTGGAATGTCGTGAAGTTTAAAAGGGAAGTGCACTGCTTCGGGAATTTTGCCTGTCATTCACAATCCTTATGTGAGACAAGAACACATACATTTTTCCCCCCGCCTTTTTATGCATTCTAAATAGTAAAAAACTGCTAGTAAGAGGCAGCTAACAATGCAGCCAATGGGGATACGATCTATAAGCCTATAAAATGTTGTAAAATTCCATTAACGTTGTATATACATGCTGCAAGTATATATGTAATGTAGAAACAGGAACATTCATAAAAACATTTAATATTGACCTTATTTTGATCTTTTTCAATATTACCTTAACTTCTTTTCTGGGCGCATTGATTTCACAGAGCGCATTGCAATGTTTGCTACTTCCTTCAACAACAACTACTACTAATAATCATGGCAGACTTCATGAGAGCCTAACAACTGCTTTGGGACAAACAGTGATTCAGAACCTTACATTTTTGAGCCTGAATATAGGGAGGATGAGCTACAGGTTTTAGAAGCTGACTGATAAGCAGACCTAACTATAGTGAAACATTTAAGCATCAAAAGCTACAAAATGTAAATGGAGTATTGTTGTCAGTATTTGGATGTTTTCTAGTGGGTTTGAACTAAACAGTGACTTACATTGCTGACTGGTGGGATGTTTATATCTTCAGCACCAGACTGGTGTTCCCCGTTTAGATGACAAATTACTCCTCAGGTAAAAAAACGCTGAGAGAAAACAAGCATATTGCCGCATCTTCCTAGCGATGTCTAAATTGAATTTCAAAGTTGACCTACTTCTTGGCTTATTGCCACAACCTTCTACTTTCCAAGTGTGAGGCATGATTTATAATCAAGCAATAACTTGTCCAAACTCAAAGGTGATTCAGCAGCAACTAAGTAGCTAGCTTACCTCTCTGTGAACAAGGCGCTAAAAGTAGTTCCTCTGAGTTAGCTCTTATAATAACAATGTTGCTAATACTCAGTTAATATGCAGGTCACGACATGTAAATTGGGTATTGTTGGCATTATTTGAATGTGTTTTTAGAGGGTTTTATAGCCGGAGAATGTGAATCTTATAAGCTACATTGTTAGCCGCCTCGTACTAGCAGTTTTTCACTATTTTGCACAGTAAAGAGAAAAATGTGTGTTCTTGTCTCGCATGAGGATTGTGGATGATGGGAAAAATTCCCCCAAAAGTGCATTTCCCCTTTAAAACTCACTTCTCCCCTCCTGTGAGTGCGTTGAAAGCGAACAAAGGATTCCAGATGCAATATTTGCCGGGTTCTGTGTGAAAGACGCCGGCAAATGAATATCAGATCTTCTGACAAGCAGGATGAAGTGCAACACTTTGACAAAAACAGATAGAAATGGGAGAGATGTACCGTAGTTGTTTGGCTTACCTTCCTGCTTAGGAGGTACAGAATTATCCGAGGTTGGTCCGTGCAAAGTGGGATGCCTTATTGCACTCAGCTGTTGGAAGTAATTGTCGCTGTCAAACGAGACTAAAGATGTAATCAATTATGCAAAGCTCATTCACATCCTGCTTTCCTGCGTTCTGCGTGTAAGGCACGGGCCAATGAACGTAGACGAGTGTTCTGGGGCGGCAATTTTACAGGCAATCTTCGTCAAGTCACAACTTTTGACAATTAAAACTGCTCCGTTTGGTGGAAACAGGCGTTAATTGCGGTGCTAAAACAAATTAGCATCGTTATCACACAAGTGGTTTTGCTCTCTAACTTCCTGTTTTAAAATGCAATACCATAATAAGTCAAATAAACTAAAGTTAGAGCATGCTAAGGCCGATTTATCAGACATCTGCTTGTATTTTCTTCACATATAACAGTCATTGCATCATTTTAAACAAACAGGAAGTAGGATCCAGAAAGCTTTAACAGTTAAACGTCATAAACGATCGTGTAAGTGATTGGTTCTTAAAGCTGGATAAAGATGTCAAGTTGTTTGTCCAAACTACAAGAAGCTGGCAGCGGAGGATTTAAGTGTAGTCCGCCATCATTATTTAACCTTGTATATTGTAAATAGGGGAAAAAACAGAATTCTAACATAAGACATTTTATTGGGAGGGCAAAAAGCAACAATAACACAAAAAAAAGTTATTTAACCTTTGACTTTTGCTTTTTAATCCTCAAGTCTTCCTTTATTTTGAGTTGTGTCCCTGTCCTTGTGACGTGGGGGGTGGGGGGGGGAGCGTTAAAACACAGCGCTCATCTCTTACAGACTTAATGAATTATTTAGTATCTAAATGATAACAACAAGTATGTACATGGGAGGAGGGTAATTTGAAGAAACAATATTCTGTATTATCTTTTGAGGTTTCACTAACCTGAGGATGCGCCGAGAGACATTTGAGTAACTCTGAGGGGACTTTTTAAAAATAATCTCACTGTACATACATAACTACCTTCCACGCAACTCCATCATTTTGCCCGTTTTATTACAATTATTTGATGATTTTTAAATCGTTTCGAAAATAATTACAAGGCCTTTCAATTAGTTATGTTGAGTTTGATCACTTAAAAGTGTAGCATTATGTCGAATTTTGAAAAGGCTTAGAGGCATCGTAAACTTTAACATAAGTGTTATAATAGGAGCAAAAGTACCGCTATTGTTGCAAAACTAGTCCGGCTTTACAAGATGTTCTGCAGTGAAACCAGTGACAGATGCTGCGAGTGTCCCAAATGGGCACTTGATTTGACTATGATGTCGAAATTTAATAGGGGACAGACTTGTGTATTTGGCACAGGCCAGCTAAGTCAATAAGAAACCACATTCATGGTCCAAAAAAATGTTTTTGTCATTTCCGACAAGCAATATTTTGTTGCACTCGATGACTTCCAATGTTATTTCTAGTGTTTTCCATGAGGTGCAATGGGAAAATGAGTTGCACTTTAAGCACCGCGTTTTTTTTTTTTCCTTTCATCTGTTATTAACCTGCAAATATTGTACGTAATCATCCCTCATGCTCGACTACGACTATGAAGGGTTGTCCATCATTTAGTTGTATTCACCATTGGCTGCTGCCTTCATGTGAGGGAGCAACAACTTTTAGGGGTATTCAAAAAAAACAAAAAAAAAGACCCTTTTCTTGTGAAGCGTCCTGGACGAAGATATGAAAACCCTCCTGTTGTTATTAAAAAAATATGTTCTTAGATTATAGATGTGCTTCACATCAGTAAACTGAAAATGACAAAAAAAAAACAACTACCTGTATATTTTTGTGATGTGTATCATACAAGTGTGCTCCAATGATAATGTCCATTTGTGTAAATGTATTTATTTCACACTGTATATATTGTTCAATGCAAAAAGAGAGAGCTATGATTCTGTAAGTTAAACAAATATTTGTTTGAAACATTACATGTGTTACTCCAGACTATGCCTTTCAGGATTATTACAGTAGAGCAATATCGATTAAAACCAGGCTTCCACTTTTGACACTTGTCGTCTGATTACTCATTCATTCGCTCATTCACGTTCATGCACTTTTTAAATATGTAAGTCATAAATGTTAATATACTTCATGGAGCTCAATAGAAGTCATGAAAAAATATTTAAAGGCCTACTGAAATGAAATGTTTTTATTTAAACGGGGATAGCAGATCCATTCTATGTGTCATACTTGATCATTTCGCGATATTGCCATATTTTTGATGAAAGGATTTAGTAGAGAACAACGACAAAGGTCGCAACTTTTGGTCGCTGATAAAAAAAAGCCTTGCCTATACCGGAAGTAGCGTGACGTCACCGGAGGAAGGACTCCTCACATTCTACCATTGTTTACAATGCAGCGAGAGAGATTCGGACCGAGAAAACGACGATTACCCCATTAATTTGAGCGAGGATGAAAGATTTGTGGATGGGGAAAGTGAGAGTGAAGGACTAGAGAGGCAGTGCAGGACTTATCTTTTTTTGCTCTGACCGTAACTTAGGTACAAGGGTTCATTGGATTCCACACTTTCTCCTTTTTCTATTGTGGATCACTGATTTGTATGTTAAACCACCTCGGATACTATATCCTCTTGAAAATGAGAGTCGAGAACGCGAAATGGAAATTCACAGTGACTTTTATCTCCACGACAATACATCGGCGAAGCTCTTTAGCTACTGAGCTAACGTGATAGCATCGGGCTCAAATGCAGATAGAAACAAAATAAATAGATCCCTGACTGGAAGGATAGACAGAAGATCAACAATACTATTAAACCATGTACATGTAACTACACGGTTAATAATTCCCAGCCTGGCAAAGCTTAACAATGCTGTTGCTAACGACGCCATTGAAGCTAACTTAGCAACGGGACCTCACAGAGCTATGATAAAAACATTAGTGCTCCACCTACGCCAGCCCTCATCTGCTCATCAACACCCGTGCTCACCTGCGTTCCAGCGATCGACGGAAGGACGAAGGACTTCACCCGATCATCCGTGCGGTTGGCGGCTAGCGTCGGCTAGCGTCGGCTAGCGCGTCTGCTATCTAAGTAAGTCCTCCTGGTTGTGTTGCTACAGCCAGCCGCTAATACACCGATCCCACCTACAACTTTCTTCTTTGCAGTCTCCATTGCTCATTAAACAAATTCCAAAAGATTCACCAACACAGATGTCCAGAATACTGTGGAATTTTGAGATGAAAACAGGGCTTTTTTGTATTGGATTCAATGGGGTACCAATACTTCCGTTTATCTAGTGACGTCACGCGCATACGTCATCATACATAGACGTTTTCAACCGGAAGTTTAGCGGGAAATTTAAAATTGCACTTTATAAGTTAACCCGGCCGTATTGGCATATGTTGCAATGTTAAGATTTCACCATTGATATACCGCCGTGGTCGGTAGTAGTGGGTTTCAGTAGGCCTTTAAATGGGAGTGGATTTATACCCTCTTAAGAAAAATATTTTTTCTAAAGATTTAAACCATTTATTATCACCAAGACGTTACTGCTACCTCACTTCATTTGACACGCCAATGAAATATTGGAGACACATCATGTCTTTAAATCTGAGGGGTCCACACATTAAGCATTGACACATGAAAGACAAAGTTGGATTTATTCGTGCATCGCTAAGCAGTGGTGTGCCGTCAGGGCCAGCAAGGCCTTCTCTGCTGGCCTAACATAACCAGAAATCATGATCTTAATTAAAGATAAAAGTATTTTTTAAACTACTTTCACTAAATATCTAAAAGTATTCATATTCTCTTTGTGTCAAATTATGCTCCTTCCAGCGCTGTTGTTTTTAGGTCAGTGTTACGGTGAAGGGGGGATGAGACGGCACAGAATGCAGGTACGTCGTTTAGCTCTATTTATTATAATAAACAATATGCAATGAGACGTGTAACTAAACCAAAATGTATATGTGTGCGACTATGTGTAGTGATTATATGTTGAGTGTTACCAGGAGTTGTTGAAGGTGCGTGTTGAGTGAGAGGCGCAAGTCCAAGGGGGCAAGGCAGGCTCGAAGGTCCAGAGACAGGCCGGAGGTCAGAGGCAAGAGCGAGGTGTCTAAAGTCTGTGTCCGGGCGGGAGGTCGAGATCCAAAAAGGGGCAGCCAGGGAACCAGAGGGGAATACGGGGAGACGAGACACACAGCTCGTCATCAGGGAACGGAGGAATGCTGCTGGAACGACATGGGAACACGAGACCAACGAAACACGGAGGAGGAGAAAACAGAGAGAGAGAGAGAGCATAGAGCTTGACACAAGTTGGCTTACTGTACTGGAACAGGTCGCCACGTTCTGGCCCGGAACGCAGGTTGGCTCTGGCTTAAGAAGCCCACACTGCAAAAACTAAAATCTAAGTAAGATGAAATATCTCAAATAAGGGTGATATTTGCTTATTTTCTGTCTGATAAGATCATTCTTCTCACTAAGCAGATTTTATGTTAGAGTGTTTTACTTGTTTTAAGGGTTTTGGTCCTAAATTATTTCAGTAATATATTACAGCTTGTTGCTGAGATTTTATGACCTATATTGAGTAAAACATGCTTAAAACTAGAATATCAACTGATGCAAAGCTGTGTCATCAACACTCACAAGTATAAAACTACTTTTTTAAAGTAATAATTTCAATCATGATGCCGAGCGCATATCATTATGTCAAGATAATGGCACTAGCATTTACTTAATTTAAGAATATTTTCAACATATTCAGCAAAAAGGTCTCTTTTTTTTTACCGAGAAAAGTGCACTTGTTATTCGTGAGAATATACTTATTTTAAGGTATTTTTGGGTTCATTGAGGTTAGGTCATTTTACTTGTTTTGGAAAGTCTTGACAAGCCAAATTTTCTTGTTCTATTGGCAGATAATTTGGCTTAGTTCAAGTAAAATACCCCTAATTTTTGTAATTTTTTTTCTTGTTTTTGAACACTGACTTTTTGCAGTGCAGGGAGCTTATCAGCGACAGGTGTGTTGAGTGCTGACTGATTGCAGATTGAATGCAGCCGCCTGCTGCAGCCGGAATGACTCAGCGCAGCGCACAGATGAATGCGCACTGGAGTGCACCCGGGCTGTGACATAGAGTTTGTATCCAATCAGAATTCAGCCAGCTTATGTTGCCATGCTGTACGAAATCTGCCCGGGGCCTTCAGAGTCAACAATGCAGGCGTCTATGCACTGTAAGTGAACGGGGACATACAGTTGATAGATGATTGCGATAGCCAATCAGATCACAAGTTGGTGAGAGTAGCCTATCTAAGTAGCCTGATGTTAACGAGACTGGGATTGGCTACTCACTTGTCATTCCATAGTGAGTATCCATTCACAAGTTGCAATTTAGCAGGAAGCAGGAAGTGTTGCGCCGTAGCCATACCGGGCTAGCAGAGAAATCCCAGATACTACCTTTTTTAACCCACAAAGAATGAGAACAAAACGTTGATTAGGTGGAAGATATACAGTATATTTGCAAGGCCATTTTCAAGAAGGATATTTAAAGATAAACTACATCTTGTGAGACAATGTCGGCCAACCCCGGACGCTAGCTCAGCTATTCCGTGGATGAAATGGGGAAAATGCCCGCCATTTCCACTCGAATCAGCCGACTACGAGCGGTACCACTGGCTTATACGGTGTCGAATGGGTTCTACAAGTTGTGAGTTCAAATATTTTATTTCTTTACTTTTTCACGTTTAATATGTTTTTTGCAATTTTAATTTTGACAGTACCACACAAGATATGTTTTAATTGCTGATGTGGGTTTATTGATTTTTAAATGTGCCAGAAAAGGGAGGGAAATCTGGGTCCTTCATTTTTATTTTTCATGGAGGTCTTCGAGCTGTTCTTTGTCTGATCCCTCACCTAGGACCAGTTTGTCTCGGGAGACCCTACCAGGGGGCATAAAGCCCCCGGACAACATAGCTCCTAGGATCATTGGGACACGCAAACTCCTCTACCACGATAAGGTGGCAGCTCAGAGAGGAGAGGTTGCTCAATATTAGTTGAAAAAGAGCGTCAGACTTTGTGTGCACTTGTTCTAGACCAGGGGTCGGCAACCCAAAATGTTGAAAGAGCCATATTGGAGCAAAAATACAAAAACAAATCTGTCTGGAGCCGCAACAAATGAGAAGATATTACATACAGATAGTGTGTCATGAGATATACATTGAATTGAGATGACTTAAAGGAAACTAAATGAGCTCAAATATAGCTACAAATGAGGCATAATGATGCAATATGTACATATAGCTAGCCTAAATAGCATGTTAGCATCGATTAGCTTGCAAGTCATGCAGTGACCAAATATGCCCGATTAGCACTCCACACAAATCAATAACATCAACAAAACTCACCTTTGTGTATTCACGCACAACGTTAAAGGTTTGGTGGACAAAATGAGACAGAAAAAGAAGTGGCATAAAACACGTCCTAAAAAGTCGGAGAAAGTTATACACTACGGTGAGTTCAAGGACCGCCAAAATTAGTAGGACAAAACGGCGCTCGCCAAATACTCGAATCAGTGAAGCATGTTTAATATAAACAGTGTGCTTTATAACAATTAGGGAGGTTTGTGTCATGTTTGTCCTCCTACAGAAACCATATTAAAACAAAAACTTTTTTTTTTTCCCCTCATCTTTTTCCATTTTTCATACATTTTTGAAAAAGCTTCAGAGAGCCACTAGGGCGGCGCTAAAGAGCCGCATGCGGCTCTAGAGCCGCGGGTTGCCGACCCCTGTTCTAGACGCTACAATACATTCCTTCTAAAACACAAACACAATTCACATGCAGATAAAGTAACGGCAGATGTACTAACGTGATGAAACTCACTTTTCATGGACACCACTTCAAAATAAAAAGAGCCAGATGGTGCCATGGTGCTGAAGCAGCAATCATTTGGGTAAAACTGAAAAATACTATTTTGCTTGTTATAAATAATACAAAAAAATTCTGTATTGTTTTGATTTGTATTTTTAGGTGTTGTTTATTGTTGTATGTAGTGCCTAATGTAATACACAGTGGTGTTTTTATTTGGCAGTGTTCAGGGAGGCAGATCGTTTTCTGATGCATGTTTATGTAATTAATCTCTGTGAGCTGACTGAGTTCAAATATTCAGCCTAGCTGCTTCTACCTGCTTCAGTGTGTTGTTGCACTTCAACAAACACGTGATTGTGATGCCGTTTTCTATTGGTACAATTTCAATTAAAATGGTTGAGACTTATTTGTTAAAGTTCCCTTTCTGTAATGCCTTGAATTACACTGAAATATTTATACTTGGAAAATAATATCGACAAAGGTACGTTTTTCTCTCCAGAAAAGAAGTATTCTATGTTCAAACTACAGTATGTGTTATGACATTCTACACCAGGGCTGTCAAACAAACAGGTTTTATCCGGCCCGCGGGATGAGTTTGCTGAGTATAAAAATTAGCCGAAATTTTTGAATGAAAGAAACTGCTGTTCTAAATGCGTCCACTAGATGTCGCAATAGCAATTCTTTGTATCTTAGAAGATGATGCTACATATGTTAAAAAAAAAAATTAACCACATGATGTTAGTGCACCAGTCGAGGAAAATTATCAAACTAGATTAATAACCTACTGTAATTTGATTTTGATATAATTTGTTTTATCTTGATAGATTGAAAATTAACACCAATGAGTTGACTGGTGAACATTATCATATAATTTATTCAGAAAGTATAAATAACGACAAAAAAGATATAATACTATTAACCGCAACATGTGAGTGTAAAAAAATTGAAAAAAACATCATGATTTGTACATTTTCAGAATGGGCTTGTTCTATTTTTAAACAAAGAAAACAATCTGAAGTTGTCTTTATTTTTAAGTTATAGTGCCGTGATTTTACCAGTCCGGCCCACTTGGAAGTAGATTTTTCTCCATGTGGCCCACGATCTAAAATAAGTTTGACACCCCTGCTCTACACTGTTAAGCTCAAATACTGACCCGAGAGAACACATATTCACAGACTCATTTTAAAACTCTTTCACTTTATAGGTATTTATCCAACAGGAGAAGCAGTTTATAACTTTCATTTTCCATTCTGGAAATACTATTGTAAAAATAAAAAAGAACATTAAAAAAAGTGGAATGAGGTGAAATCTAACAAGAAAAAGTTGCAATGTTGACACAAAACCTGCCATGCAGGCTGTTTTTTTTTCTTTTGTCTTTATTCATTTTCCTTTTTTTGCCATTGCTCAAAAAAAAAAAAATAATGAAAAAAATCCATGTTATAATGAATTCTTTTCAGGGCTCCAATTACTTCAAATATTTCTTTTTAAAATGTTTTATGTGGTAAATATTGCCTATATTGTGTAGTAGCCATATAAAAACATCAAAGATTTCTTTGACAAAAGCGCATAAAACAAACAAAATAATAGTTCCAGCATAAAATCGACAGATATATCTGAAGTTGATCTCGTAACTTAAGTGTTGAAAGTAAAAGAAAAACCTAATATAAATGTATCACTTTATGAGTGGGGCACCTTTTGGATCCCAAATATATTTAGTGATTTTTTATTTATCTTTTCACTGTGATTACTCAAAAATATGAAAGTATTAAAATCAATGGTGTCCTGCATTATTGATCTTTTAGGGCTCTAATTACTAGATATTGCATATTTCAGTTTTACTATAAAAAACTAAGTTGTTTTTGACAGAAAAGCCATAAAACATTTTTTTTAATTTGTATTACTTTATATCAACTTGAAGTTGGTATAGAGATTTACTGTAAGCGTTAAATAATTTAAAAAAAATAATAATTTGACTTATTTTTAACATTTTAATGACTGAGACCCTTTATGGTCCCCGGGACCCCTAAAGGTAAAATAAATAAAAAATGCATATATTTTGTTATGGTTTGAAAATGAAAAATATCAAAATGGCCCCCACATGCTTTAATTTTTCCGTGTGCGGCCCTCAGTGGAAAAAGTTTGGACACCTCTGATGTAGGACAATGATATATTATCCATAAATCAGGCAAAATACAAAAGTACAGGAAAGCGTGCTGATAGCACGGGAAGCTAAGGAAAAAGCGAGCGGGAAAGCTTAGCATAGAAACAGGAATCAGAAGCTAGGATTTACCAACGTAATGTTAAAAGTTAAAAAGTTCAAGTACCAATGATTGTCTCACACACACACTAGGTGTGGTGAAATTAACCTCTGCATTTGACCCATCACCCTTGTTCACCCCCTGGGAGCTGAGGGGAGCAGTGGGCAGCAGTGGTGGCCGCGCCCGGGAATCATTTTTGGTTTAACCCCCAATTCCAACCCTTGATGCTGAGTGACAAGCAAGGAGGTAATGGGTCCCGTTTTTATAGTCTTTGGTATAACTCGGCCGGGGTTTGAACTAACAACCTACCGATCTCAGGGTGGTTTCTCTGAGTAGGTTGATGTTGCATGAAGCAAACAAAACAGCCAGTGTGGTGAAAGGCAGGAATAAATAGCTCTCTGATTAGTGCCTGGGAGCAGGTGAGCGTCCAGAACACTAATCAGAGGCAGGTAAAAATAATCAGCAACTAACAAACACAAACCCAGGGGTGCTGAAACAGAACTAAGAGAGTCTTAAACTAAAACAAAACATCCGGGCAACGGATCATCACTCATGGAGGATAGCTGCCTTTGCTTCGGTGAAGAAGACGCTACGTTCATCTCCCAACGTAAAGTTTGTACTTCTCTTTCCAGCGTTATTGTGGATCACCTCATCCAACGGACAGATTCACAGATTCGATGATTCGACAGAGGCGGCGAACTTTGTTGACAAAAATATTAAAATAGAAGTTTCCCCAGGTTCGGTCTAGGAGGCATGCTAACATATTTGCTGGCCGCTGTCATTTTGGAGCTAGAGAACTACAAATTGTCATGATCCATGGTCCGGATCATGTTTTGTTTAGTTATGCTGTTAGTTTTGGACTTCCTTAGTTCCTGGTTTCACTTCCTGGTTTTGTTTTGTTTCCATGGTTACTCATTAGTTTCACCTGTTCCACGTTTGGACTCACACACACCTGTCTCACGTTTTCACATTTTGAGTCACGTACCTGCTGTCACTATTATTTAAGCTCCCAGTTGCCAGGCTGTCTTCCTGGCAACATCACCTTCTCTGCACATTTATTCTCTGCCCTCTTTATGATCGCGTCTTCATGCCATGTTCTATGTCAAGTAAGTTTGTGTTTATTGTTCATAGTTTTTGTGCCCACGTGCATGTCTTTTGTTTCATAGCCAAGTTTGTTACCTCCTCTGTGAGCGCCTTTTGTTTATTCCTTTTTATTGTCCTTATATTAAATAATGTACTCACCTCCAAGCCGTGTCCAGTCAAGTTGCTTTGCACCTCGGAAAAACAATCCACGCCAAGGACCAAGTCGTGACAGATGTTGCCAGCAATCCATTTTTCCGCAAGCAACTTGGCGGATGGAGGAAGGAAGGTGGGAAGCGCTAGGTGCCATGGGGGACCGAGATTTGATGTGGGGGCCAAATGGCAAGCTAATTCCGCTCCAGACAGAGGACGTCAGGGAAGGTGAGCGGACAGAACGCGGCGCTCCTGCAAGCTCCTCCCCCTCCGGGCGGAAATGGGCCGCAGCCTGCCCGGCTTCCCCAGGATGACATCACAGACCAGGATTTTTTTTTTCTGAACTCTTTTTCTTTTGGTCACCCGCCCCCAGCAAAAGACTCTAAGTCCAAAATAGAGCACTATCAAAACATGTTTTTAGAAATAAGAGCATGTCAATCACAGTCACCCAGTTTTCATGCCCCGCCCCCCAGGACTCAAGTCACGCCCATGTCACAAAAAAAAAATTTCTCACTCACAAAGTCCCAGGTAGAAAAAGAGAGACTTTTTGGACAGTTTGGAGGGGAGGATTCTACCCCCCTCCCGACCTCCCTCCACCCACCCAAAAAGACGGTTCCAGACCGCGGGGAGCGCGTCTGGGATCCGCTCCTTGAGGGGGGGGCTAGGGCTGGGAATTGTTCAGGTGGGGCGGGTCAGCTTCGTCACGCCAAGCCACAGCCACCAGCACGACCCCCACCACCTGTCTTTCGACCTGCCAAGCCACAGCCACCAGCACGACCCCCACCACCAGTCTTTCGTCACGCCAAGCCACAGCCTCCAGCACGACCCCCACCACCTGTCTTTCGACCTGCCAAGCCACAGCCACCAGCACGGCCGCCACCACCAGTTTTTCGACCATGCCAAGATCCACCTGCTCCACGCCCAGCTCCACGCCAAGCCCCACCACGCCAAGCGCCACCAGTACCTGCTCCACGCCAAGCGCCACCAGTACCTGCTCCACGCCAGGCACCTGTCGTAGCTCCACGCCAAGCGCCGCCAGTTGCAGCTCCACGACGCCAAGCGCCGCCAGTCGCAGCTTCACGACGCCAAGTGCCGCCAGTCGCAGCTTCACGACGCCAAGTGCCGCCAGTCGCAGCTCCACGACGCCAAGTGCCGCCAGTCGCAGCTCCACGACGCCAAGTGCCGCCAGTCGCAGCTCCACGACGCCAAGTGCCGCCAGTCGCAGCTCCACGACGCCAAGTGCCGCCAGTCGCAGCTCCACGCCAAGACCAAGACCCCGACCAAGACCCCCCACGCCAAGACCAAGACCCCCCACGCCAAGACTAAGACCAAGACCCCCCACGCCAAGACCAAGACCCTTGCCAGACCCTTGCCAAGACCCACCAAGCCAAGACTCAAGCCAAGACCCACCAAGCCAAGACCCACCAAGCCAGGACTCAAGCCAAGGCCCTGACCCAAGCCAAGACCCTCCAATCCGCCAAGAACCACGCCGCCAAGAACCACGCCGCCAAGTACCGCCATGCCAAGACCCCCCAAGCCGCCAAGAACCACGCCGCCGGGACCCAAGCCATGACCCAAGCCATGACCCAAGCCATGACCCAAGCCATGACCCTTCAAGCCGCCAGGACCCAAGCCAAGAACCACCATGCCAAGACCAGGACCCCCCATGCAAAGACCAGGACCCCCCATGCCAAGACCAGGACCCGCGCCAAGCTTCGCCGCCTGACGCCCCAGGCCAAGCTTCGCCGCCTGACGCCCCAGGCCAAGCTTCTCCGCCTGCTTCGTCGGCTGCACCCGCGCCTGCGTCATCTGCTGCTACCACGACGACAACGCGCCTGCCTTCTCGTCAGCCACGGATATGGCCGCTACCTGGTCGTCCGCCACGCCAAGTGCGCCGATCTCCTCGTCGGCCACGGATGTGGCCCTTCCCGGGTCGCCCACCTCGTCAGGTACAGCGGCGGTCTACGCGTCGCCGGCACCTGATTCTGCCCCGGTGGATTCGGGGACACATGGTCTGGCGACCCACCGCCATGTCCCCATCCCGCCCTCCCATGACTCTTGTTCATTTTTTTGGTTTTGGACATCTGGTATCTGTCCTTGAGGAGGGGGTTCTGTCATGATCCATGGTCCGGATCATGTTTTGTTTAGTTATGCTGTTAGTTTTGGACTTCCTTAGTTCCTGGTTTCACTTCCTGGTTTTGTTTTGTTTCCATGGTTACTCATTAGTTTCACCTGTTCCACGTTTGGACTCACACACACCTGTCTCACGTTTTCACATTTTGAGTCACGTACCTGCTGTCACTATTATTTAAGCTCCCAGTTGCCAGGCTGTCTTCCTGGCAACATCACCTTCTCTGCACATTTATTCTCTGCCCTCTTTATGATCGCGTCTTCATGCCATGTTCTATGTCAAGTAAGTTTGTGTTTATTGTTCATAGTTTTTGTGCCCACGTGCATGTCTTTTGTTTCATAGCCAAGTTTGTTACCTCCTCTGTGAGCGCCTTTTGTTTATTCCTTTTTATTGTCCTTATATTAAATAATGTACTCACCTCCAAGCCGTGTCCAGTCAAGTTGCTTTGCACCTCGGAAAAACAATCCGCGCCAAGGACCAAGTCGTGACACAAATACCAGAACTATCTTGCCCTTATTGATTATATTGTACTTTATTCAGATGGTATAATTCCTGTGTGCTGTCAAAATTATGTTTTTTTTATTATCTTGTTGACTAATGTTCCGGTTGTATATCGGTCTTATATGTTTGCACATTCAGTTAAATAAACGGGTTTTGATGGAGGGGTGCAGTTACACAGGTTTTATTTTCATTTTGTTCAAATGTATACCTTGCTGCACTAGAAAATACAATTTCTGTAGAAATTGTCTGTGAAGGCCTCAATTCTGCAGCTAAACTGAAATTCAGAAGAAATGTAAAATGATTGAAAGAATATCTTTGAACGTATAGTAGGAATGGTTTGAATATTGAACAATACTCATCGAAATGCTAGTGGAATATAGAACGAAGGATAAAAACACTGACAGTGAAATAGTTGGAATATACAAATACTTTGACAGTAGATATCATTTGAATGATAATATCTTTTGAATGTTGAAGATCGAATACTGTACTGAAACGTGTTATGAATTCAAATGGGACCCATTACCTCCCTTCTTGGCACTCACCATCAAGGGTTGGATTTGGGGGTTAAATCACCAAAATGATCACCGAGCGCAGCCACCGCTGCTGCTCACTGCTCCTCTCACCTCCCATGGGGATGGGTCAAATGCAGAGAGTAATTTCACCACACCTAGTGTGTGTGTGACTATCAGTGGTACTTTAACTTTATGAATAAAAAAATTATAAATGTATGTCGTAATAGTTGGAATTAAACTATATGACTCAAAGATTTTAAATTGTCCAAAAAAATATTTGTGCTTTAGGCATGTGTGTTATCCTTTTTGCCAAACAGCCCAGCTGCCATGGTGACGTCCAAGTTTGGATGTTAAAGGCAACGATTCAGCGGTTGAAAGCTGCACAGTGTTGGGGCCCTTCAGTTGTCTGTGGCTTCATGTCAGTATCTGCCTATACTTATTTGACTGATATTTTGTTGTCTTTTTTATGTGGGCTACTTGTTTGTTTCAGAGGGAAAACCATTTGACATGTTGTACCACTGCTAATTGTATATGTCTAAAAAACCCAATCAACAAATGTTTAAAAAGAAAAAAAAACACTTCCTTGTGGTTTAAATAATATGTAATTAATACGTTTCGGGGTTAATTTTGCTCCACAGTCACTTTTACAACCTACTTTCTGAGTTTGTCTGCAAGATGTGTGTTTGTGGAGGCAATCCCAGATGATTGTTTTTTCAGTTATTTTTTTTATTCCTTTTTTTCCAAAAATGTGTATACTTAACTAAGTAAATCCAGAGAGTCCCTTTTCACCACAGCACCATCTGCTGGGTCATTTAGTTTACAACAGGGGTGTCAAACTCATTTTAGATCGGGGGCCACATGGAGAAAAATCTACTCCCAAGTGGGCCGGACTGGTAAAATTACGGCGCGATAACTTAAAAATAAAGACAACTTCAGATTGTTTTCTTTGGTTACAAATAGAACAAGCACAAATGTACAAATCATAATGTTGTTAGGTTTTGTTTGTAATTTATTTGTCGTTATTTATATTTTCTGAATAAATTATGTGATAATGTTCATCAGTCAACTCATTGGTGTTCATTTTCAATCTATCAAGATAAAAAAATGATATCAAAATCAAATTACGGGATGTTATTTATTCGATAATCTTTTGCCTCCTCTGGTGCACTAACATCATGTGGTTTATTTTGTACATACAGTATCTACAAAGATACAAGGAATTGCTATTGCGACATCCAGTGGACACATTTCAAATGGACAAATTGCAGGTACATTTTTATACTTGGCAAACTCATCCCACGGGCCGGATAAAACCTGTTTGCGGGCCTAATCCGGCCCTCGGGCCGCACATTTTTCACCCCTGGCTAACAGCAATCAAATCCAATCTTTCTGCATAAAAATGTAAACATTTTACCGCAAACATATTCCTAGCCCTTGCATGAAGTTTGATTTAAAAAGTCTAAAAATCATTTTACCTAAATAAAAAAATTGTAGGGGAAAATTTTAATGGGGGTTAGGAGTTTGCCCCCGCAAATATTTATGTTTGCGCCCCCAATTTAGGCAGGAACGGCATCATGACCCTACTGTTAATTGAGGACAACTTTACAGGAGCAGAGGAAGACAAGTATGAGGTAAAAGTTAATTTCCCTCACATACTGACCACCAGGTTGGAGTAGAGGGAGGTTTTTTAAGAGGTGAGAGGAAGTGTGAACAGCTTGCTCCAGTGGGTGGCTAACTACTGTCCATTTGGAGGGGGGAAAAAGGTCTATCTACTCCTCTTGCCAAGGGCACTACACACACACACACACACACACACATGCACAAACAAAGACGCACACACACACACGACATGCTGCGTGCAGCACTAAACAGACGATAACATTCAGCCATGTCTGTTGTCTCCTCCTCTTTTTGATTCTCTTCTTGTGTTGTCTCTAATAGCCAGCAGCAGTAAATGGGATGCAGAGGCCAAAGATTTAATGTAGCGGAGCGCCATGAAGCCTTTTAAGAAGGTCTGACCTGCAGGCAAATATTTTTCAAACAGACATAAGATTTCCACCCAACATGTGCAACATTTTATTCCTAAAACCCTGATTAGTTTTGCACCTTTTTTTTTTCTTTTTTTTTTTAACGTCGGTGCATGTCTGCCTCATGGTCACATATGTTGCCTTTTACATGCTCGCCTTTTTGGAGTTCATTTATTTTATTTTATCTTTGATTCATTATTATGATACGATAAAAGCTACTTGAGCATCTCGGCTGCCGAGGGGCTCTTATCGTTAACCTTGTGGAACGCCTGTAAGAGTGGGCGCCGCATGCCGCATCGCTAATGGCCGACTTAGCTCCTCTTCCTCCTCCTCCTCCTTCTGGCTTCATCTACATCTCTGCTTCCATCTCCATCTCTCCCCCAGCATGTCTCAGTCTGCTATCGGCTTCCTCTGTCAATACACGCTGCTTTTCTGCACTTAAAAATCAGCTACACCAAATGTTTTTTACCCATTTATTACACAGTAGTGTGTCAGTTGAAAAATATATGCAGTTTGTTCGGATCATGTTAAATATAAACAGCACAATAAACAAGCACACATGCACTTAAAAAAAAGGAGTAGGAAGAAGCCAAGCTTATTTGATCAAACCCCTGTCCAGTATTAAGTGTCTGTTTAAGACAATGTTCTTCAACTGTTGTTCTTTGTATACATCATATATATATATATATATAGTCCAGGTTTCTGTGGTTTATCTGTTATACAGTGCTCAATACCGGGGTAGAGCGGAATATACATTAGGTCAAGAAAAACACAGAGGCTATTTCATCCCTACAAGCCTGTTTTGCATAAGCCATCATTTCCGAATTGTATTCTACTGTTGTAGTAAACCGGCTTGTAGAAAACTATCAGAAAGATGTAAAGGGGAACTGCACTTTTTGTGGATTTTTTTCCTATCGTTCACAATCATTATGGAAAAAAAAGGGGGACTAAAAAAAAAATGGTGATTCTTTTTTTTTTTTATCCCCCTGAAGAGCAGGGAAACCTGTGAAACAGGCTTGTAGGGATGAAATAGCCTCTGTGTTTTTTCCTGACCTATATATAGATTTAGAATGCCAAAAAATATATATATATAAAACATCATGTCTTTCATAATGATTGTGAACAATAGGAAGAAAATCCCCAAAAAAGTGCAGTTCCCCTTTAAGTCTTTCTGATAGTTTTCTACAAGCTGGTTTACTACAACAGTAGAATACAATTCTGAAATGATGGTTTATAGTTTTGTTGTACCACCACAAGATTTAAAGTAGCCCCATCTGGCAGCCCCTATAAAAAATTTCTGGAGGTGCCACTGCGTGAAGGAGATATATTCATGAACAAATTAATTTTTAAAATGAATGATATTTTTGCATCGTTGCCGTTCTGTTGGGTTAAATCCAGATATATATTTTTTTCAAACTGTGTGGGGGCGTGCTGAGGTTTGGGGGGTGGTTAAAGCGGTCCTGCACTACCCAATGCCAAAACGTGCTAATTTGCAAAAGACAATATTGTGATCGGTTGTATCGAATGCTTTTGATAGACCCATCCCAGCAGGCACAAGACATTGATACAACGTTGATTATACATGGATGTCCTTTAAAAGTGACTTTGAAACAACGTTGCAAAATAGTTGTTTGTAAATTGAGACAACATTGGTGTCTTAATGTTGGATCTATAATGTTAGTTGGGAAATTACCAAATCTCAGTGGTCAAATCAACATCACAACCTGACATGTTGAATAAACTATGTCAAAAAAGCATGTTGTTTTAACCTTGTATTTGTGTTGGAGAATATTGGTTGGGAAATGACCAAAATTCAATTGTCAAATCGATGTCAGAACCCAACATTGATTAAACGTCGTCAAAAAGCATGTTGTTTCAACGTTGTATTTGTGTTGTAGAATAATGGTTGGGAAATGACCAAATGTCAATGGTCAAATCTGTCATGTCTGTGTGATCATGGTTTGTTTTAGTTATGTTCGGTTTTGTTTTTGGACTATTTGTGCACTCTTGTTTTGTCACCATGACGACCGATTAGTTGCACCTGTTTTCACGTTCGGTCTCACACACCTGTTGTCAATCATGTCTGTATTATTTAAGTCCATTGTTTTCAGTTAGTCTGCCTGGCGACATCACACTTGATCATCACTCTTCTTCATGCCATGTTCTCAGTCCCATGCCAAGTAAGTTTTTGTTTCATGTTTATAGTTTTTTGCCTTTGTGCAAGTCTTTTGTTTTCATTAGCCAAGTTTTGTACCTCCGCCATTGTGCGCGCCTTTCGTTTGTTCTTTTTTGATAGTGTTAAATAAAATCATGTACTCACATTCACGTCTTGCCCGCGCCAACTTTCCGTTGCCTTCCGTAAAAACAAACCCCAAGGACCAAGTCTTGACAAAATCAACATCAGAACCCAAAATTGTTTCAACGTCGTCAAAAAGCATGTTGTTTCAACGTTATGTTTTAGTTGCTCAACGTCCACACCTAATTCAACAAGTTCTCAACGTTGTTTTAATGTCTTGTACCTGCTGGGATAAATACTCCTCTCTGGATACTGTAATACTTGTATCTGTTTTCTATACACGGTACTTACTTGACTCAATGTTTACTTATTGTGAATTAGTACTTAAATCTCGCATCTTACCAAATTCTTTGATGATCCCGCCAACCCCCCTAAAATTATCGTGGGTGTTTTATAAGGTCCACAGACCTGTGTAAAAAAATTAACATCATTTTTTACTGTGGGGCTTAAAAAGCAGCGCCACAATGTAATGGATCTGTCATAGAAAATAACAGCACAACAAGGGTGCGTGTTTTGATACATTTTTACCCTTTTATAAAAAAGTAAAAACTTTGAGTTGAGGAAAATTCTGGGTTTTTTGTTCCAAAAAAGATAGATAAGTCAAACTCAGAGTCAGTTACCATGGTAACTCATACTCCGTGAACCTAACCTGGTCGCTGGCAGGTTTTTTTTTAAGAAACCCTGAGTGTCTCCTGCCTCCTGATAAACATGAAGTGTACTTTGTAACCAGTAGATGTCAAAACAAAATGTAATTTCTGAAGATTTGTGTCAGGGGAGGATTTTGAGGCTGCGGTTCGTTATGCAACATGCGAAAAAAAAGGTTATTTATTTGTCTTTTCAATTCAAAAGTGCAAGGAGAGTTGTTTACAGTCGATCCATCCAACAAACCGAAATACAATATGACAGGGTGTGCGGGACAGGAGGCGCCCTGTAAAAGTTGAGAAAAAGAAAAACATGAGGAGGGAGGGAAAAAAAAGTAACTTTCAAACTGTGCTCCTGGTGAGGGTGCAGGGTGGGACTAGTGGAAAAAACTCAGCAAACATAAGCAAATACAAGCACACATTACAACATACAACTCCAGACTTGCTACATGGATGGTTATTACAGCGCAGGCACCCAACCTGGTTGATCATGTCTGTTTATTGTGATCCAGTGTTGGCGCTAGGAATTTTCAGAATGGGGTCCCAGGGACCCCATCAAGTCATAAAAATGGGATCCCACCGTAAATTTTTGGGGTCCCACTTTTTTGTAACCGTTTTGAAAAACAAATGATAAATGTATGCATTTTCCCGTTACATATCACATTTTATATTGTTTTGGAAAAAGGTTGTCATAAATGTTAATTCATTAAAAAAATTATACAAAAGATTTTTAAAAATTATGCATATGTAAATGTATTCAGCTATAAACGTTCATTCACTTTCTTCCTTCCTTCATGGATCTAAAGTTGTCAGCTGCCGCCCCAAAATCAAAGTTCTCTGGCTGACGAGGAGCACTGACACATCTCATCTCTGCATATTTTACCAGAATACCCTTATGGGCATTACATATATCAAAATCAAGGACCTACTGTACTGTTTACTTGTTGAAATACCCTTTAAAAAGCTCAAATCTACCCAAACGACCACTTTGCTGCTGCCAAAAATAGATTTTGAAGGGTATTTTAACAAGTAAACAGTACAGTAGGTACCGTATTTTTTTGAGTATAAGTCGCACCGGCCGAAAATGCATAATAAAGAAGGAAAAAAACATATATAAGTCGCACTGGAGTATAAGTCGCATTTTTGGGGGGAATGTATTTGATAAAACCCAACACCAAGAATAGACATTTGAAAGGCAATTTAAAATAAATAAAGAATAGTGAACAACAGGCTGAATAAGTATACGTTATATGACGCATAAATAACCAACTGAGAACGTGCCTGGTATGTTAACGTAACATATTATGGTAAGAGTCATTCAAATAACTATAACATATAGAACATGCTATACGTTTACCAAACAATCTGTCACTTCTAATCGCTAAATCCCATGAAATCTTATACGTCTAGTCCCTTACGTGAATGAGCGAAATAATATTATTTGATATTTTACGGTAATGTGTTAATAATTTCATACATAAGTCGCTCCTGAGTATAAGTCGCACCCCCGGCCAAACTATGAAAAAAACTGCGACTTATAGTCCGAAAAATATGGTACTTGATTTTGATATATGTAATGCTCATAAGGGTATTTTAGTAAAATATGCGTGTGTAAAGTGTAAATATCAAAATATTACGTTCAATCACTTTTTGTCGGGCGATATTATATTTAATGAAAAGTTTACATAAATGAATACATCCAAACACTTTTTAAATATTTATTATGTGCAGAAAGAAATAACAGTAAAAATTGTTTGTATCTTCCAAACAAGAAAGAGGCTTTATCACATCAACATTGGACTAACAACAGTCCTTTAAATCTCATTAATACCTAATTTTCTGGACACGATAAAGGCTTAAATAATGTCAAACACGTAGCGTTACAATAACCACGAAGATAAAGTGTTTGTATCACACGTAGTAATCCTGTGTTTTGACCCGGAGAAGGCGGGGTCGGTAAAAAGAAAAAAAATCTGCTTCCCGGGGACGCACAGACTTCCAGAAATGTGCGTCCTTTCTGATTTCAATGCGTAAAAAGACACAAAAAGTGCGTTGACGCCAACATTGGTGGTCTTAATTCTGAGTCAACATAATCAGGATTGAACTAACTCAGCAGATCAGCTGTTTTAGAAACCGACACTCAGAGTTTCCCGCCTTGGGGTAAATCAACCTAGACATCAGATTTTTGGACACAGAGTTTGTTAAAGCTTTTACTTGAATAAACAAAACACTATGTCATTTTTGTATTCCTTTTGACCAGTTAGTACGAGGAGTTTTTTTCACATGCTTTGTTTGATTGAAAAATGTGTGTGTGTGTGTGTGTGTGTGTGTGTGTGTGTGTGTGTGTGTGTGTGTGTGTGTGTGTGTGTGTGTGTGTGTGTGTGTGTGTGTGTGTGTGTGTGTGTGTGTGTGTGTGTGTGTGTGTGTGTGTGTGTGTGTGTGTGTGTGTGTGTTGCCTTGTATCAGAAAGGTGGTTCCCATGGGTTTCACAGGCCTTGTGACATGGCCTCAATGTGGTAATGGCCTTTCACATCACTTAGCCTCCCCTGACATAATAAACACACACACACACACACACACACACGTTTCTTGTTGTGAATTGACTCTAAATGCCCCTCATGACGTACATGTCAGCGGGGGCCAAATTTGGATTTGAGAAGTGGGGGGACATAACTGGCCTTTGAAAAGCTTATACTTCTATTTGACACATTTTTTGGAGTAATATGAATAGGAAACAAAATGTTTAAGTATTTATTTTTTGTACAAAATATCACAATTAACGTAACTAAATGAATAACTTTAATTTTTTTTTTCAAGATTGCATTATTATTTAGTTTAATGTTTACATGTATGTCCTGGCTGGGAATAGAACCATTTCCGCAGGAACAAACGACTTGCATTTTAAAGTGTACCTATGATGATTTTAATCCACATTTAAAACACTCCCTTTGTGGTCTGGTGTTTCTTAACCATAGGGCCATTATTGGGCCACGAGCACCCCCTAAAGGGCCACCAAAAATATCTGTATAAATACTGTAGCTGTGGTCTGAATGGTCAACAGCGGTACTCCGTTGTAATACACATTTCCACCACTTGTGGCAGTAATGAAGAAGCCCGGAGCTGAAGTCAGAGAGAAGTTTCCTAACCCTAGAACACTATCGCTCAAATTCAAAACACCATCACTAACGCCGGGGGATTTTTACCTGAGATAATACACCCAACAAAAAGTACTTGTTACTAAAATATTTCAGAACCTAACAATACATGACAACTTTGAGTAGTGTTCTTTTATTTTAAACTGTCACGCATAAGAAAAAGAAAGAAAAGCTTTGCAAATGCTCCAAAATTACTGGAAAATTAGGAATTTTGGAAAACAATTCCTCAAAAATAAAATAGATGGAAACCTCTATATCCCACACCCCGGATTGTAAATATTGTAAATAATTCAATGCATATACTCTGATGATTAACTTGTGTGATGACTGTATTATGATGATAGTATATATCTGTATCATGAATCAATTTAAGTGGACCCCGACGTAAACACGTTGAAAAACTTATTCGGGTGTTACCATTTAGTGGTCAATTGTACGGAATATGTACTTCACTGTGCAATCTACTAATAAAAGTTTTAATCAATCAATGAAAGAAATCGTCTAAAATTGAATACGTTGGAAAAACTGTTTTTTTTAAATAAAAATGTGTAAAAAATAAATTTAAAAAAATCCCAGTCCACAAGCATCCTCATTCACAACACGTTCTCTTAGATTTCCATGTTATGATACATGTTCACATTTTTATTGACTGTATCTAAAATGATTAAAATATATTTTTATTTAAATGAAGATATGAAATAATCCTAAATGAAATACAATGACTTGGTTTATATTATTGTATATACTAGGTCATAAAATCAGTGTCAGTTGAGTCGGTCCATAGGTTGCCTGTAGGGATTTTTAATGTCCTTCTGCACCCGTAAAATAGCTAAACCTAAAGCCAATGGCCACATAACAGCCCAATCCAGATCCCTCAAAAAATACTCCAATGACAATTTCAATTTTTAGATGAGTGGGACTGGTCCCCTGTGCTCGCGAGCAACATGGTCGATGTTGCTTGGGATCGCTTCAAAACGGCGTTCCTAAAGATACTAAATGACATGGCTCCCGTGAAAACAGTCAGGATCAAAGCCCGCTCGGAACCATGGATGAATCCGGACCTATTAGCTGCCATAAAAGACAGAGACAGGAAATACTCTGAATACCAAAAATGTAAAACAGAAGTAGATAAACAACCCAATAATATCAACCTCAAATTACTCCTTTCAACTCTCAAAAAGCAATGCAATAAATTAAGAAATAAGTCAACCAACCTGACTAAATCCTTAAAAAAAAATTACATTAACGACAAAATAGAGGAAAACACAAATAAGCCACGTGAGCTCTGGAAAATTCTCAACAACCAGCTTCCTGGTTGCAGCCAGAAACTTAAAACAAGACTCACCAACATCAGCATCAAGGAGGGTGACTCCCTCATTACAGACAAAATGGAGGTAGCTAGCAGACTTAACATCTTTTTCACCAGCATAGCTGCAACTCTTGTCAACAAGCTGTCCCACCACTCTGGTCGCTTTGGTGTAGAACACATTAAAGCCTTCTACAGAAAGCTAGGAGTATCCAACGATGATTTTAAATTAGAAATGGTCACAGCTGATGAGGTGTTTAAAAAATTGAGCGCGCTCAACCCTAACAAGGCCACGGGCCTTGATAATATTCCCTCCAGATTCCTCAGGGACTCTGCCTCCATCATTGCCCCGATCATCACGCACATAATAAACCTATCAATTACACAAGGCCAAGTACCAAAAGATTTTAAGATAGCAAGAGTAACTCCCCTCTTTAAAAAAGGAAGCAAATTGGAACCTGGCAACTACCGACCTGTTTCTATTCTCAGTTCCATTTTGAAAGTAATGGAGAAAATAGTTTATGAACAGGTCGATAGTTACCTTGCCACTAATAAACTTCCAATCCGGCTTCAGAACTAACCACTCCACTGACACATGCCTTCTCTATCTGACCGACCACATCAAACATGAGGTGGACGTGGGCAAATACTGCGGCATGGTCATGCTGGACCTTCAGAAGGCCTTTGACACCGTTAACCACGCTATAGTGTTGGATAAGCTCAGAGCAATCGGATTTAACAAAACCTCATGGAGCTGGATGCAATCTTACTTGGAGGGGAGGGAGCAGGTGGTAGAGGTGAACGGCACTGTGTCCCCCCCCCTCTCGGTGAGCTGTGGAGTCCCCCAAGGCAGTATATTGGGACCTTTACTGTTCCTAATATACATAAACGACATCCCTTTTTAGACCAGTTGATCTGCCGTTTCTTTTCTTTTCTTTTCTACTCTGCTCCGGGGTGGACCGCTACCCTGTTCATCGGATGGGGACATCTCTACGCTGCTGACCCGTCTCCGCTCGGGATGGTTCCTGCTGGCCCCACCATGGACTGGACTTTCGCTGATGTGTTGGACTTTCACAATATTATGTCAGACCCACTCGACATCCATTGCTTTCGGTCTCCCCTAGAGGGGGCGGGTTACCCACATATGCGGTCCTCTCCAAGGTTTCTCATAGTCATTCACATTGACGTCCCACTGGGCTGAGTTTTCCTTGCCCGTATGTGGGCTCTATACCGAGGATGTCGTTGTGGCTTGTACAGCCCTTTGAGACACTTGTGATTTAGGGCTATATAAATAAACATTGATTGATTGATTGATGTCATCGGCATGCGACTGTGAATTGTTTTTGTTTGCGGATGACTATGCCCTGCTGGTATCCGGCAAGGACAAGTCACAGGTGGAGAAAATCCTCAGTGCTGAGCTCTGTAGAACTTGCACCTGGCTCGCTGACAACAAGCTATCCATACACTTGGGTAAAACAGAATCCATCCTGTTTGGGTCCCACATCAACCTTAAGAAAGTCAATGACTTCACCATAAAAGTAGGTGACATTGTTATCACCAGGAAAGATGAGGTCACCTACCTAGGTTCCATTCTAGAGGCTAACCTTTCCTGTGATAAAATGGCAACCAAGGTAATCAAAAAGGTTAACCAACGAGCGAGATTTCTCTACAGAATTTCCTCTCTGGTCAACAAAAGCACCTTGAGGATTCTGGCGGGAACTCTCATTCAACCCTTTTTCGATTACGCATGCACCTCCTGGTACCCTAGCACCTCCAAAACCCTCAAATCTAAACTCCAAACATCTCAGAACAAGCTAGTCAGGTTACTTCTAGACCTCCACCCCAGATCCCACCTCACTCCTACCCACTTCTCTAAAGTGGGCTGGCTCAAGGTGGAGGACAGAGTTAAACAACTTGCACTGAGCCTAGTCTATAAAATCCGCTACACCTCCCTGATACCGAAGTACATGTCAAACTACTTCCTTAACGTAAATGACCACCATAACCACAACACCAGGGGGAGCTCCACTAACCACGTTAAACCCAGATTCCGAACTAACAACGGTCTTAACTCTTTCTCTTTCTATGCCACATCAATGTGGAATGCGCTCCCAACAGGTATAAAAGAAAGGGCATCTCTATCCTCCTTCAAAACCGCAAAAAAAGTTCACCTCCAGGCAGCTACAACCCTAAACTAACACCCTCCCCGGATTGCTAATAATCAAATGTAAACAATCAAATGCAGATACTTTTTCTTATGCCTTCTGATCTCTCTCTCTCTCTCTCTCTCTCTCTCTCTCTCTCTCTCTCTCTCTCTCTCTCTCTCTCTCTCTCTCTCTCTCTCTCTCTCTCCACTACTTGATGTCCATATCCTACCCCCCCCATCCACACCCCTGATTGTAAATAATGTAAATAATTCAATGTGATTATCTTGTGTGATGACTGTATTATGATGATAGTATATATGATAGTATATATCTGTATCATGAATCAATTTAAGTGGACCCCGACTTAAACAAGTTGAAAAACTTATTCGGGTGTTACCATTTGTACGGAATATGTACTTCACTGTGCAACCTACTAATAAAAGTTTCAATCAATCAATCAATCAATCCAGCAGATGTCAGTATTTAGTAACACAGTATCGACACAGTATCAATACAGTTTTGCAATGTGTCGAAACGCTTCATGACGCCTGATCAACCCATCACTAGTGAAAGCCGATGTGTTTAGTTTGCAGTAATGTTAACGCAGTCTCAAAGGAATACAACCTGCTGGGGCACTTTCTGACGCTCTTGAAACTGTGGCCCTTGTCATTATGTAATCGGTACACACAAGTTAGTAATGGATGCACAGTACACAGGTGCACCAGGGTTCCACATTTCTTTAGTAGACAGATTGTTGTCTTTTTTGCAACTAGTGAACATGCACATCTCTAGCAATGCACGCATCTCTGCTGGTGTTGTTCTCTGATGAGTATCTGTTCTCTTCTGATACTTTGCAGCTTCAGCATCAATACGGATGTTTGTCCATTTCACAATTTGGTCAATGATTTGGTCCTCAAAAAATAAAAAGAAGCACTTCTCAGGAGTGTCAGCATTTGATGCTTGTGGTGTTGGTCCTGGCGTGAAAGGAGGCATTATGTTTTGTGCAGCTGTCCTAGTAGCAGTGATGGGCATAACAAGCTACATGAAGCAAAGCTACATAGCTTAACTACATATACCAGTAGCTGGCCGGTAGCTTAGCTACTTTTTAAACGAGTAGCGATTCCTGTAGCTTAGCTATTTTTCGACCCATGTAGCGAGGGAGCTTACATCAAATCTACAAGCTACAAACAAAAAAATATGGAGAAAATACAATGACCTGGATGAATACGACCATCCACACATACGGAGAGAATCCATGGTGATTGTTTGGTGTTCTTACGATGAGTCACAATTGGCTAATGTTAGGGTGAAACAGTACAGACTGGCCAATCAGAGGCAAGATAAGGCGGGTCATCGAAAACAGGAAGCAAAATAACAGACATGCACTCATGTCACATGACGACAAGGGAGTGGGAGACAGAGGGACGCTTCAAGCTGACCACTAAAAAAAAAAACTTACTTGAAAATGGTAGAGAAATTCTCTCCCGTAGATTAGATTTTCCTTTAGTGATGAAGATGACGTCCAGGAAACCCACAATAATGCGTGTCCTTGGCCATATTCACACAAATGTATGTGTTTAGAGAAAACAATGCGCAAAACCTTAGTTTTTATTTGTTTACTCTGTAAGCCAAAGTCATAATTGCTCTCTTCATCTACGACATCCAACGCAAATGTAGGAACACACATTAAGGTGAGTTGAGTTCATGAAAAGTTTTACTGCACATGACCATTACCAACTGTTCCCAAACAACACACAAGTCATTGTTTTTTTTGTCAATATATAGATAGATGCTTGGTATTTTGAGGTAGAGAAAATTAATAACATTATAGAGGTGGGCCAACGAAAAGGCAAACTACATAATTACATACAGTGTTGTGCGGGGACCCCTCGAGGTAGTTGAAGGGTGTCTCCAGCTAAATGACGGATAAATTAATAGTAATGGACCCTTATTGGGTCCATTTGTACGCTCTGTTACATTAACATTGATATTATACATGTGGGCCCATATATTTATAAATGCTGTTAAATGTAGCTTTGATGTAGCAAGCTACTTTTTGTTGTGTAGCTTGCTAGAACTCTCTGGGGATAGCTTCCCCTGTAGCTTAGCTACATTTAATCGAGAGTAACTTGTAGCTTAGCTTACTACATTTTCCAAGTAGCTTGCCCATCACTGAACACCGGTATTTTTTTTAATCCACATACGCTGCGGCGGTGACATTGCTGAGCCGAGGTGCGGCGTATTCGTGTGTCAAAACGCACACACTGAGTGCATACTATCAGAAAAAGCGTCCAAAGGAATAATGACAAAAAAACGGCAATTCTACATGTTAATAAAAAGGGTGTGTGAAGGAAATATGAAGGTATTTGGGCTTCAGAACTATCAATAAAGATGACGCTTTATACACGGAATTACCGCACTGCAGGCTCTGCTTTAAGACATGCCTCCCCAATGTGTCAATACAGCATTACCACCGTTGCTTCAAATGTACAAACCCCGTTTCCATATGAGTTGGGAAATTGTGTTAGATGTAAATATAAACGGAATACAATGATTTGCAAATCATTTTCAACCCATATTCAGTTGAATATGCTACAAAGACAACATTTTTGATGTTCAAACTGATAAACATTTCCTTTTTTGCAAATAATCATGAACTTAAGAATTTGATACCAGCAACACGTGACAAAGAAGTTGGGAAAGGTGGCAATAAATACTGATAAAGTTGAGGAATGCTCATCAAACACTTATTTGGAACATCCCACAGGTGAACAGGCAAATTGGGAACAGGTGGGTGCCATGATTGGGTATAAAAGTAGATTCCATGAAATGCTCAGTCATTCACAAACAAGGATGGGGCGAGGGTCACCACTTTGTCAACAAATGCGTGAGCAAATTGTTGAACAGTTTAAGAAAAACCTTTCTCAACCAGCTATTGCAAGGAATTTAGGGATTTCACCATCTACGGTCCGTAATATCATCAAACGGTTCAGAGAATCTGGAGAAATCACTGCACGTAAGCAGCTAAGCCTGTGACCTTCGATCCCTCAGGCTGTACTGCATCAACAAGTGACATCAGTGTGTAAAGGATATCACCACATGGGCTCAGGAACACTTCAGAAACCCACTGTCAGTAACTACAGTTGGTCGCTACATCTGTAAGTGCAAGTTAAAACTCTCCTATGCAAGGCGAAAACCGTTTATCAACAACACCCAGAAACACAGTCGACTTCGCTGGGCCTGAACTCATCTAAGATGGCCTGATACAAAGTGGAAAAGTGTTCTGTGGTCTGACGAGTCCACATTTCAAATTGTTTTTGGAAACTGTGGACGTCGTGTCCTCCGGACCAAAGAGGAAAAGAACCATCCGGATTGTTATAGGCGCTAAGTTGAAAAGCCAGCATCTGTGATGATATGGGGGTGTATTAGTGCCCAAGACATGGGTGACTTACACATCTGTGAAGGCACCATTAATGCTGAAAGGTACATACAGGTTTTGGAGCAACATATGTTGCCATCCAAGCAACATTACCATGGACGCCCCTGCTTATTTCAGCAAGACAATGCCAAGCCACGTGTTACATCAACGTGGCTTCATAGTAAAAGAGTGCGGGTACTAGACTGGCCTGCCTGTAGTCCAGACCTGTCTCCCATTGAAAATGTGTGGCGCATTATGAAGCCTAAAATACCACAATGGAGACCCCCGGACTGTTGAACAACTTAAGCTGTACATCAAGCAAGAATGGGAAAGAATTCCACCTGAGAAGCTTAAAAAATGTGTCTCCTCAGTTCCCAAACGTTTCCTGAGTGTTGTTAAAAGGAAAGGCCATGTAACACAGTGGTAAACATGCCCTTTCCCAACTACTTTGGCACGTGTTGCAGCCATGAAATTCTAAGTTAATTATTATTTGCAAAAAAAAAATAAAGTTTATGAGTTTGAACATCAAATATCTTGTCTTTGTAGTGCATTCAATTGAATATGGGTTGAAAATGATTTGCAAATCATTGTATTCCGTTTATATTTACATCTAACATAATTTCCCAACTCATATGGAAACTGGGTTTGTAGGTAAACATTTAAATATCAAACATTCAGACCTGCACAAGGAGTTTAAAGCGTGGCAGGTAATATTGTTAACTGCTTCCCCAGTGCACATATACTGTAGATACGAGACACACATTAACTGGTTGGCTTGTTGAAAATTATTCGAGCAGTTCAGTCCAACGTAATGTCAAATAATACAAGTGAACTGACTGAATTTGATAAAAAAAATTAAATCAATCAATGTTTATTTATTTAGCCCTAAATCACAAGTGTCTCACAGGGCTGCACAAGCCACAACGACATCCTCGGTTCAAATTCCCACTATTTGATTTGTGTTTTCTCTTTAACCATGTGTGTTTTACACATGTTTACTTTTAGCCTTGTTGTTTTAAGCATTTAAGATTGTATTTGTCTTAAAGCACAGATCGAAACTGCCAACCATAAATCATGAAGCAATGTCAATAAAGCTTTCTATTCTATTCTAACCTAATTCCAGATTATGGCAGGCTACATGTAATTTGTAAAATAATTGTACACTGTTCTTTGAGTCCAATAAGAAAAGCCCATGTGTTTAATGTGCCTTTTCATTTTAATTCCAATCTTTTAAAAGTGTTCTTTGGGTGCAATAACAAACATATGTTTAATCATAAGTTTTATCATAAATGTCCTGTTTAAATAAGGCCAAAAATGACATTTTATACACAACGATACACACTTGTGTCCGCCCTGAGATCGGTAGGTTGTGAGTTCAAACCCCGGCCGAGTCATACCAAAGACTATAAAAATGGGACCCATTACCTAAAAAATGGCGGCGCATCGCATGAGAATGCAGCGGCTCTGCTAACGCTCTTGGGAGTGTAGAGCGATTTGGCAAAAAGCACCCGTCATTTCTGTCAATTTCATGGCTGGCTCAAAGCGTGAACACTCTGTGATCACATATGACCGACAGACAATTCTGGATGTGGATGGATCGGGTCGTTATAGACTGAAAGATGCATGTACGGTGGACCTCCTCGCTAGCATGGGAATACTTCGTGGGCTACATCGAGCGGCCTTTGTAGCAGCGGAGTCAAGTGCTAGCGGTGACCGCCAATGGAGACGACATAGGCGGTGCGAGCGGAAGCAGAAGCGGGGATGCCGAGCGGGGCTAACAACAAAGAGAAAAGCTAACCAAAGAAACGTGGAGTCTCCGGGTAAGAAGCCATTTAAACTACAACTAGCCGGCGTCAGGCTGGATAATCCCTGCACACATAGCAATTCTCTTAGAATAAAACACAACTCACATAATGTTTTTTCTTTTGTGACTGTGTCAGAGGCAGACATACATTCATCAAGTACATCAAGTAAACAATCTGAATATCCCCGTCGTATCAATTCATAGATATGGTCGAAACTATTTAAAGTGCAATACGCATAATAAACGCTACTTCGGATAATTTCAACAAACAATCCTCAAAACAGCCCACTACCTATAATATGGGCTTTTTAAACATAAGATCATTATCTTCCAAAACGTTATTAGTTAATGAAGTCATTAGAGACAACAAACTTGACGTCGTTGGTCTCGCCGAGACCTGGCTCAAACCAGACGATTTTTTTGCGCTAAATGAAGCATCTCCTCCTGGCTATACCAATACACATGTTGCCAGACCTCTTAAAAGGGGAGGGGGTGTCGCAGTAATATACAATGAAAACTATAATCTTACACCTAACCTAAATAATAAATATAACTCGTTTGAGGTGCTCACTTTGAGGTTTGTCACACCGCTGCCTCTCCACCTGGCTGTTATCTACCGCCCCCCTGGGCCCTATTCGGACTTCATCAGTGAATTCTCAGAGTTTGTTGCCGATCTAGTGACGCACGCCGACAATATAATCATAATGGGGGACTTTAATATCCATATGAATACCCCATCGGACCCTCCATGCGTGGCGCTCCAGACTATAATTGATAGCTGTGGTCTTACACAAATAATAAATGAACCCACGCATCGCAACGGTAATACGATAGATCTAGTGCTTGTCAGGGGTGTCACCTCCTCTAAAGTTACGATACTCCCGTACACTAAAGTAATGTCCGACCATTACCTTATAAAATTCGAAGTTCTGACTCATTGTCAACAAACTAATAATAATAATAATAACTACTATAGCACCCGCAACATTAATGCTGTCACAATGACGACTCTTACTGACCTACTGCCTTCGGTAATGGCACCATTCCCAAATTATTTGGGCTCTATTGATAACCTCACTAACAACTTTAATGACGCCCTGCGCGACACCATTGATATTGTAGCACCGCTAAAGCTAAAAAGGGACCCTAAAAGGCGTACCCCATGGTTTACAGAAGACACTAAAGCCCAGAAATTATCATGTAGAAAGCTGGAACGCAAATGGCGTGCGACTAAACTTGAGGTTTTCCATCAAGCATGGTGTGATAGTTTAATAACTTATAAACGCATGCTTACCTCAGCTAAAGCTAAATATTACTCAAATCTCATCCACCTCAACAAAAATGATCCTAAATTTCTGTTTAGTACAGTAGCATCGCTAACCCAACAAGGGACTTCTCCCAGTAGCTCCACCCACTCAGCAGATGACTTTATGAATTTCTTTAATAAGAAAATTGAAGTCATTAGAAAAGAGATTAAAGACAATGCATCTCAGCTACAACTGGGTTCTATTAACACAAATACGACTGTATATACGACGGACACTGCCCTCCAAAATAGTTTCTCTCTCTTTGATGAAATAACATTGGAGGAATTGTCAAAATGTGTAAATGGGACAAAACAAACAACATGTTTACTTGACCCAATTCCTGGGAAACTTATCAAGGAGCTTTTTGTATTATTAAATCCATCAGTATTAAATATTATAAACTTATCACTTTCCTCTGGCACTGTTCCCCTAGCATTCAAAAAAGCGGTTATTCATCCTCTACTCAAAAGACCTAACCTCGATCCTGATCTCCTGGTAAACTACCGGCCGGTGTCCCACCTTCCGTTTATCTCGCAAATCCTCGAAAAAATTGTAGCACAGCAGGTAAATGAACACTTAGCGTCTAACAATCTCTGTGAACCTTTTCAATGCGGTTTCAGGGCAAATCACTCTACGGAGACAGCCCTCGCAAAAATGACTAATGATCTATTGCTAACGATGGATTCTGATGCTTCATCTATGTTGCTGCTTCTTGATCTTAGCGCCGCTTTCGATACTGTTGATCATAATATTTTATTAGAGCGTATCAAAACGCGTATTGGGATGACAGACTTTGCCTTGACTTGGTTTAACTCTTATCTTACTGACAGGATGCAGTGTGTCTCCCATAACAATGTGACCTCGGACTATGTTAAGGTAACGTGCGGAGTTCCCCAGGGTTCGGTTCTTGGCCCTGCACTCTTTAGTATTTACATGCTGCCGCTAGGTGACATCATACGCAAATACGGTGTTAGCTTTCACTGTTATGCTGATGACACCCAACTCTACATGCCCCTAAAGCTGACCAACACGCCGGATTGTAGTCAGCTGGAGGCGTGTCTTAATGAAATTAAACAATGGATGTCCGCTAACTTTTTGCAACTCAACGCTAAGAAAACGGAAATGCTGATTATCGGTCCTGCTCAACACCGACATCTATTTAAAAATACCACCTTAACATTTGACAACCAAACAATTAAACAAGGTGACTCTGTAAAGAATCTGGGTATTATCTTCGACCCAACTCTCTCGTTTGAGTCGCACATTAAGAGTGTTACTAAAACGGCCTTCTTTCATCTCCGTAATATCGCTAAAATTCGTCCCATTTTGTCCACAAGCGATGCTGAGATCATTATCCATGCGTTCGTTACATCTCGTCTCGATTACTGTAACGTTTTATTTTCGGGCCTCCCTATATCTAGCATTAAAAGATTACAGATGGTACAAAATGCGGCTGCTAGACTTTTGACAAAAACAAGAAAGTTTGATCATATTACGCCTATACTGGCTCACTTGCACTGGCTACCTGTGCACCTAAGATGCGACTTTAAGGTTTTACTACTTACGTATAAAATACTACACGGTCAAGCTCCTGCCTATCTTGCCGATTGTATTGTACCATATGTCCCGGCAAGAAATCTGCGTTCAAAGAACTCCGGCTTATTAGTGATTCCCAGAGCCCAAAAAAAGTCTGCGGGCTATAGAGCGTTTTCTATTCGGGCTCCAATACTATGAAATGCCCTCCCGGTAAAAGTTAGAGATGCTACCTCAGTAGAAGCATTTAAGTCTCATCTTAAAACTCATTTGTATACTCTAGCCTTTAAATAGACTCCCTGTTTAGACCAGTTGATCTGCCGTTTCTTTTCTTTTCTTTTCTACTCTGCTCCAAACCCGGGGTGGACCGCTAGCCTGTTCATCAGATGGGGACATCTCATCGCTGCTGACCCGTCTCCACTCGGGATGGTTCCTGCTGGCCCCACTATGGACTGGACTCTCGCTGATGTGTTGGACTTTCACAATATTATGTCAGACCCACTCGACATCCATTGCTTTCGGTCTCCCCTAGAGGGGGGGGGGGGGGGGGGTTACCCACATATGCGGTCCTCTCCAAGGTTTCTCATAGTCATTCACATTGACGTCCCACTGGGGTGAGTTTTCCTTGCCCGTATGTGGGCTCTGTACCGAGGATGTCGTTGTGGCTTGTACAGCCCTTTGAGACACTTGTGATTTAGGGCTATATAAATAAACATTGATTGATTGATTGATTGATTACCTCCCTGTTTGGCACTCAGCATCAAGGGTTGGAATTGGGGGTTAAATCACCAAAAATTATTCCCGGGTGCGGCCACTGCTGCTGCCCACTGCTCCCCTCACCTCCCAGGGGGTGATCAAGGGTGATGGTTCAAATGCAGAGAATAATTTCGCCACACCTGTGTGTGTGTGTGTGTGTGTGTGTGTGTGTGTGTGTGTGTGTGTGTGTGTGTGTGTGTGTGTGTGTGTGTGTGTGTGTGTGTGTGTGTGTGTGTGTGTGTGTGTGTGACAATCATTGGTACCGTATTTGGTACCAAAATATTGGTGTCGGGACAACTGGAGGTGGGACGTATGTGCAAACGTAACTATGTAGTGACGTAGCAAGTGGTGTCCCAACTCCTAGGGAAGATTACAAAGCTCTACCCCTTTTTACTTCATTTTGAGGGTGTAGTGGTAGTGGGTGAGGGTTAGTGGTAGTGAGTGAGGGGGTGTATTGGGTATGAGCCTAAGATTTGATGCTTTGCCATTGTTTAACACAAGTATCCAATATTTATAAGTTAAAAAAAGATGAAATTCATATAGGACCCTTGTTAACCATTGCACTAGCAGGGAACACCAGTAATTCAGCTGCTGTTTGCATTCTAATTCCCTTAGTCAACAATGTAACTACCTTTGAGTGGCAGCCCCAGAAAGCCAATCAGTGAGCTTGTGGGCGGGTTAAAGGAACCAGCTTCCGGCTTCAGCCTGTGCGAATGTTAAGTTTTTGACTAGTCGCCATTCAAAAGTTTGTCATTTCTTTTGGGACATGAAAAAGTGCAGGGGACAAAAATGTATTTTTGAAAAAGTGCAGGTGGCCTGTTCCCCTCTACCTCACCTCTAAATTACATCCCTGCATGTACAGCCCACACTCCCTCCATTAGCTTCCATGCTATCTAGCAATTAATGTCCAGTCACTTGTGCAAACCTTCAGTGATTTATATGCTTTATGCTCGTGTAACAGAGGTAATTTATGATCTCAATTGCTTACTGTCTTACTACTCTTCTTATTTTAATGTCATCTTATCCAATTTATTATATTTACACATTGTGTAATGTGACTCTTTATTTTGCAAATGTTATTATTCTAAGTTTAGTACTGTAATTTCCTATTTTTTTATGGTCACTGAACGTCACATGTCCCAGCAGACTTCCAGGCTGTAGCCCGTATGTGTAGTCCAGGGGTGGGCAATTAATTTTTACCGGGGGCCGCATGAGCTACCCGAGCACTGCTGGAGGGCCACATCGACAATATTTCAATTAAATTTTGCTCAATATTATTTTTTATATATACCGTAAGATAAATAATAATAATAATAATAATAATAATAGTAATACTTCAACATAGTGTGTGTAACAGCATTCCATGACTAATATAAATAAATTAACATTAATAATAAATGACAGTAAAATAAGCACACGTATGACTGAGGAGTCATAGTGTAACTTTGTGTGGTGTTTGAGTTGTCCGACTTTTTGTGTGGCCTTAAACGCACCAGTGGTTTAGTGCTATGTGTGTTGGTGACAGATGACAAGTTGGTTTTGGCCTGGTTTGTACGGCAGAAAATGACTAGTTTTTCGAGATAGAATTGTTTTACTCATGTTTTTGGTGTGGTTATGTCCGAATATAAACAGTTTTGTTCAATAAAGTGATCGATATAATTCCTGTCCTTGAAGCATCTCGATGGACGTTACAATAATCGAACGGTGTTCAATTGAACGGTGTTGACGAACACCGTTAGGGCCGCTTGTTGTCACTGTCACTCAAAGTTGCATTGCAAAATTACATAGAAGAAATATGTTTATTTTGTTTATAATTCAGATGGGATTTGATTTGGTGCGCGGCATATACTTGCTGCGCGCAGCGGACGCTTGAGCAGTGCGCAATTGCGCAGGCACGCACCTTAGGTGAGGGGACGTTGCTTTGCAGTTCATGTGTTGTTGAAAACACGCCATTCCTCATCAACTTTTCTCTTTTTGGCGTCTCAGGTGTAAACCGTGCATCACTTGTCGCTGCATGTGCACCTTCACTCGCAGGTTACACACGGACACACGCCCATAAATAATACTTTTCAAAATAAAAGCAGCACAGTTGTATTGCGCGCAGGACATAGATGTTTTTTCAACTTTATTTTGTAATTGCAGTTGTTCACATTCACTCACAATCACGCATACGTCCACACGGAAGTAATACAAATAACGATTTTCAAAACAAAAGCAGCACCGTTGTATTGCACACTCGACATAGATACTTTTTAAAATTTATTTTGTAATTTATAATTGGCCTCACGCGGGCCGGACAGGGACGCACAAAGGGCCGGATGCGGCCCGCGGGCCGCAGAATGCCCAGGTCTGGTGTAGTCAGTCTGCTATCTTCCATGTGACTGTAAGTTGTGCTCTCTGGCGCCCCGTGAATTAGCTTTCAGCTAACTTATTAGCAGGCTAGCTGTGTTGCTGAAGGCTTAAAGGAGACACATTTATGTTTTGTTTTGTTTTATTTCTATGCAGGTTTGGAATGTGTAGAGAAGGCTGTTTGGAGACTCATTATGACTGTTTTTACCAGGTACTGTCTGTTTTTTTATCGTGTGATTAATATGTTAGTGAGTCTGCTATCTTCCATGTGACGGTTTAGAATGTATAGAGAAGGCTGATTGAAGACTCTTTATGACTGTTTTTACCAGAATAAACCCTGTTTGAGCCAGAATAAAGACTGGGTGTCATCTTTTGGGGAAAAACACATCGCTACACTCGCTGCCTTTATCTTCCTTTTTTTGACACTTCCTGTCCACTCTTTTCAATCCTATTCATCATCGCTATAAATTATCTTTGCCCACACTTCCATTTTCTGCCGCTACCATTCTCTATATTCTTTTTCTTTAAAGCCCTCCCGTCCCCACCATCCCTCCATCTCTCAGGGTGTAAAGTGGCATGGCTGGCTGTGCGTATGTGAACTGCATTTGCAAGCTATAAGAGGGTCAGCTGTCTATTTGCACTTTTAACGTCTTAACTCTATAGTATGGGCCATTTATTCTCCTCCCTCTTTAGCCACCTCCTCCCACCTTGTGTGTCTATCTCTCTCGAAGGACACTAAATGTTTTAACTCTCCATTCTATGGGCCATTCATTAAGTTAGTGTACTTTAATAAATAGTCTGACGTGTCAGTGGCCAGTGAATTAGTGGCACTTTAAATCCCTCGCTTGCAGCCCATACATAGCCACAGTGTTTGATATGGAGCAACCACTTTTACTCAGTCAACCAATTACAGCCTACTGGAGATAGAATGTACGTTAAAACCCAAAACATATTTAAGTATTTCAGCATGGAGAGCTTCAATAGCAGCAGACCAGTGTTGTGTGGTAAGGTCTTTGCTGTTTGTGTATTTCAATAAAGTCAAACACTGGCACTGTAGAAAAACAGTAGCGACAAGCAGGGGTGTCAAAGTGGACTTACTTGAGTCGGGATGTTGTGTAAAGTTCGAAGATTTTTTTTTCTACTATTTAATTCATAACGTCATCAAAGCTCACCTTTTAAAGGCCTACTGAAATGAATTTTTATTATTTAAACGCGGATAGCAGATCTATTCTATGTGTCATACTTGATCATTTCGCGATATTGCCATATTTTTGCTGAAAGGATTTAGTATAGAACAACGACGATAAAGATCGCAACTTTTGGTATCTGACAAAAAAAAGCCTTGCCCCTACCGGAAGGAGCGTGGCGTAGTCAGCTGAACATTTCCGCAAAGTTCCCTATTGTTTACAGTGATGGCGGCCAGAAGTGAGAGCGATTCGGACCGAGAAAGCGACGATTTCCCCATTAATTTGAGCGAGGATGAAAGATTTGTGGATGAGGAACGTTAGAGTGCAGTTCAAGACATATCTTTTTTCGCTCTGACCGTAACTTAGGTACAAGCTGGCTCATTGGATTCCACACTCTCTCCTTTTTCTATTGTGGATCACGGATTTGTATTTTAAACCACCTCGGATACTATATCCTCTTGAAAATGGGAGTCGAGAACGCGAAATGGACATTCACAGTGACTTTTATCTCCACGACAATACATCGGTGAAACACTTTAGCTACGAGCTAACGTGATAGCATCGTGCTTTAACTGCATATAGAAACAAAAGAAATAAACTCCTGACTGGAAGGATGGATAGAAAATCAACAATACTATTAAACCGTGGACATGTAAATACACGGTTAATGCTTTCCAGCCTGGCGAAGCTTAACAATGCTGTGCTAACGACGCCATTGAAGCTAACTTAGCAACCGGACCTCACAGAGCTATGCTAAAAACATTAGCTCTCCACCTACGCCAGCCAGTCCTCATCTGCTCATCAACACCCGTGCTCACCTGCGTTCCAGCGATCGACGGTGCAACGAAGGACTTCACCCGATCACAGATGCGGTTGGCGGCCCGGAGACGTAGGAAGTCAAGGTGAGGTCGCCGGCTAGCACGTCTGCTCTCCAACAAAGTCCTCCGGTTGTGTTGCTGTAGTCCGCCGCTAATACACCGATCCCACCTACAACTTTCTTCTTTGCAGCCTTCATTGTTCATTAAACAAATTGCAAAAGATTCACCAACACAGATGTCCAGAATACTGTGGAATTATGAAATGAAAACAGAGCTTTTTGTATAGGATTCTACGGGGTACCAATACTTCCGTTTAACTGACTACGTCACGCGCATACGTCATCATACCGAGACGTTTCAGCTGGATATTTCCCGGGAAATTTAAAATTGCACTTTATAAGTTAACCCGGCCGTATTGGCGTGTGTTGCAATGTTAAGATTTCATCATTGATATATAAACTATCAGACTGCGTGGTCGGTAGTAGTGGGTTTCAGTAGGCCTTTAAGGATTCACTTACAGCGTCATCACTTTGGAACAAGGAGGATTTGATAGAAAAAAGGTAAACATATAATAAATCAATATGTGGCAATACAGGAGAAAGTCCATCCATCCATCTTCTTCCGCTTATCCGAGGTCGGGTCGCGGGGGCAGCAGCCTAAGCAGAGAAGCCCAGACTTTCCTCTCCCCAGCCACTTCGTCCAGCTCCTCCCAGGGGGATCCCGAGGCGTTCCCAGGCCAGCCGGGAGACTTAGTCTTCCCCATAGCCTCCTACCGGTTGGACGTGCCCGAAACACCTCCCAAGGGAGGCATTCGAGTGGCATCCTGACCAGATGCCCGAACCACCTCATCTGGCTCCTCTCGATGTGGAGGAGCAGCGGCTTTACTCTGAGCTCCTCCCGGATGACAGAGCTTCTCACCCTTTCTCTAAGGGAGAGCCCCGCCACCCGGCGGAGGAAACTTATTTCGGCCGCTTGTACACGTGATCTTGTCCTTTCGGTCATAACCCAAAGCTCATGACCATAGGTGAGGATGGGAACGTAGATTGACCAGTAAATTGAGAGCTTTGCCTTCCGGCTCAGCTCCTTCTTCACCACAACGGATCGATATAGCATCCGCAATACTGAAGACGCCGTACCGATCCGCCTGTCGATCTCATGATCCACTATTCCCTCACTCGTGAACAAGACTCCGAGGTACTTGAACTCCTCCACTTGGGGCAAGATCTCCTCCCCAACCCGGAGCTGGCACTCCACCCTTTCCCAGGCGGGAACCATGGACTTGCACTTGGAGGTGCTGATTCTCATCCCAGTCGCTTCACACTGAGCTGCGAACCGATCCAGTAAGAGCTGAAGATCCTGGCCAGATGAAGCCATCAGGACCACATCATCTGAAAAAAGCAGAGACCTAATCCTGCAGCCACCAAACCAGATCCCTTCAACGCCCTGACTGCACCTAGAAATTATGTCCATAAAAGTTATGAACAGAATCGGTGACAAAAGGCAGCCTTGGCGGAGTCCAACCCTCACTGGAAAAAGGTCCGACTGATCATACAGGGAGTGGACCGCCACAATCAGACAGTCCAATACCCCATATTCTCTGAGCACTACCCACAGGACTTCCCGGGGTACACGGTCGAATACCTTCTCCAAGTCAAGTCATTGCCCATAATTGTGGTACATTCAAGAACCATTGATTAAAGTTAGAAACAGAGGTGTTACTAGTTTTTAAGACACAGGGAGATACACGAATAATAATATACATTATTTATGATAATTAAAGATGTATTATTATGATTCGTATTATCCGCTGATGATAATCCTACTGTGTGTATCAGATGGTCTCTAGCTTACACTCTGAAGTAAAGGAACATATTACAGCTTACATTCATATTTATTTAAAAATGATTATGAATGATGATTATTTAGTTGAAGGGGCTGTTTGCAACTTGCCTACAGTTACATAACAAATATAACAAGCACACCATTGGCTAGCTGATGTTACCATTAGTGGTTTAACAGAACACAGTTTTGTTAAAACTGTCTATATTTTTCACAATTACTAAGTTTGTGTCACAAATATTTTTTACCGGCCCAAATTAAATGATTGGTGTTTACAGCGGTCACTCACTCGGTCTCGCCCACACGTGCGATGAGGGAACGTGTGCACACATATAAAAAAGAAGTCCAAGAGGAGCAACAATTTTCAGTCATATTGTTGTTTTGATAGAATATACATTCAATGACAGCTAACGCTAGCTATCCAAATAGCTATTTTAAGCTAACAACACCTAAAGCTAATGCGCGTGCATGTGTTACGTACGTGTGTGATTACATCATTACGAACAAAAAGACGTAAGAGAGCGGGATATACTGTAAAAAAAAATACATTGGAAAGTTGGCGCTCTCTAGACATCTGTGTAAATGTTGCAAACAGCCCCTTTAAGTTTTAAAAAGCTGGTTTCAACCAAATCCATGCAATAATTACTTATTTAGTATAGTGCATGTAAACATAACAATTGTGTGTGTATGGGGCAGCATCATTGGGTTAAGGGTGGGATGGGGGGCCCTTCAGGAGTCTTGTGTGTGGGCAACAAGTTCCTACCAGTTCACGTTGGGAGCCATTCTTTATCATGAATGAGTGGATAGGTTGATTGGCAACACTAAATTGGCCCTAGTGTGTGAATGTGAGTGTGAATGTTGTCTGTCTATCTGTGTTGGCCCTGTGATGAGGTGGCGACTTGTCCAGGGTATACCCTGCCTTCCGCCCGAATGAACGGGACAAGTGGTAGAAAATGGATGGATGGATGGAGTGTAGGCTCCTACTGCGCCTTTTTATATGATATTTTTGTATTTTATTGACCTATTAGCAAGAATAACGATTTTCCTTAAATAAATTACACAGTCTGTACAAAGTCATGATGTGGAATAAATATTTCCGACAAACAGAAACAGGCAGGCCCCATACACCAAGTGAGTGTACTCTGTGCAGTGCATTGAGAGTTTTAGTGCTCAAAAGTGTGAAGTGGAAACTCAATGCATTGTGGTTGTTGCTGGCATCTGAATAGTTTATTTACATGGCTGAATGCAGGACTCTGTCCTAAAGTTGTGTTTTTTTTCTTTAACAAGTTCCAAATGTGTCACAATCGCACAACTTCAATAATTGACATTGTTGTCATAATCGTTTATGAAAAAACATTTTTTTATAGGTCACATTTGCAGCGTAAAAGCAAAGCCAGGTAAGTCAAGTTAGCGAGCTAATAAAGAGACGATGAATAGCCTGGATAGCAGCCGTGAGACAATCAAACATGACTTTTAACACCATCACCTGGTACATGTTGATGTATTCATGGCATTTTCACACTGGTATGTTTGAATCAAAGCATGTTTTATTCTGTTGGACTCGTAGCATTTAGTAGGATGTTAGCATTTGCTAAACTAAGATAAGCTAGCTGCGGGTTATGAACAGCATTTAGTATTTGGGAAATAAGGTATGCCTCTATTCATATACTGAACAAAAATATAAAAGCAACATTTATGTTTGTGCTCCCATTTGTCTAAAACGTTTACTATATACACAAAAAACACCTTTTCCTCTCACATATTTTTTGCAAATAAATGTGTCTAAAGGATCTCATCACAGTATCTCTGTGCATTTTAAATGCCATCAATAAAATGCACTTGCGTTCGTTGTCCATAACATACACCTGCTCATACCGTAACCCCACCCCCACCATGGACCACTCGATTCACAACGCTGATATCAGCAAACCGCTCTCCCACACGACACCACACACGCTGTCTGCCATCTGCCCTGAACTGTGAAAACTGGGATTCATTCATAAAAAGAGAATACCTCTCCATTGTGCTGGATGCCATCGAATGTGAGCATTTGCCCACTCAAGTCGGTTACGACGACAAACTGCAGTCAGGTCGAGACCCCGATGAGGACAATGACCATGCAGATGAGCTTCCCTGACACGGTTTTTCACAGTTTGTGCAGAAATTCTTTGGTTACGCAAACCAATTGTTGCAGCAGCTGTCCGGGTGGCTGATGTCAGACAATCGTGGAGGTGTAACTGCAGTATGTGGAGGTCCTGGGCTAGTGTGGTTACACGTTGTCTGCTGTTGTGAGGCCGGTTGGATGTACTGCCAAATTCTCTGAAACGCCTTTGGACACGGCTTATGGTAGAGAATTAAACATTCAATTCACGGTCCCCAGCTCTGGTGGACATTCCTGCAGTCAACATGCCAACTGCACGCTCCCTCAAAATTTGCAACATCTGTTGCATTGTGCTGTGTAACAAAACTGCACATTTCAGAGTGGCCTTTTATTGTGGGAAGCCTAAGGTATACCTGTGCACTCATCATACTGTTTAATCAGCATCTTGATATGTCACACCTGTGAGGTGGGATTGATTATCTTGACAAAGAAGAAATGTTCACTTAGATTTAGACATATTTGTGAACAATATTTGAGAGGAATATGTCTTTTGTGTATATAGTAAAAGTTTAAGATCTTTGAGTTCAACTCATGAAAAATTGGAGCAAAAACAAAAGTGTTGCGTTTATATTTTTGTTCAGTGTAAATCAATAACTAAGAAAACTTTAAATGTTTCATACATTAATGCACAATGTATTTCAGACTTGAAACATGTTTAGTTTGAAACTAATTTCTCCAGGAGACATCACATAGTGACAACAAGTCCTGTCGTAACCCGACACGTAATGTCTCATTTTATGTTTGCTGTGGTTCTCCTATATTTGAGTCTATTTCTGCTCCAGCGCACTTTCCTTTTGTTTACTTTTCTTGTTGCTAGCTGCACTGATTAGACACTCATGTTTCTGTTTAGTGATTAGTGTCCTTCAGCTCGACCTACAGCCGAGCATCTAGCTCGCCTGCATGGAAGGGTCCATCGGGCTCTCGTGGACTGTTTTGCTCGTCAGCCTCGAATGTGGCCAGTCCATGGACGTCCCATCACCAGCCATTCCCAGGACTTAAGCGTGGACCAAAATGGCGGCTGAGGAAGTATTCTCACCCACGTCCGCCTCCACATCAACCACGCATGTGGTCAGTGCATGGACGCCCTCTGCACCATCAGCAGCAACGCCCAAGACCCTGAAGCTCTGTTTTGGTCTTTGTTTGCCAGAGGCGTTCCACTGGCCACCTGACTTGTCCCCAGTGGCTTCGGGAACACTTGGCCTGGTGACCCAAGGCAACTACTCCCTCAACCCTCCAGTGACTTTGGACTTATTTTGCTTTTTGGGGCGTCTGGAATCCATCCTTTTTAGGAGGAAGTGCTGTCATGACCTGACAGGTCATGTCTCATTTAATGATTTTTGTATTTCTCCTATTTTTGAGTTTATTTCTGCTCCAATGAGTTTTCCTTTTGTTTACTTTCTTGTTGCTAGGTGCGCTGATTAGACACTCCTGTTTCTGTTTGGTGATTAGTGTCCTCACCTGTTTCTGCCGCTAATCACTTCCCTTCATATTTTGGTGTCTCCCAACCTATGTCGCTGGATCAATGTTTACTAAACGAGACAATTGTGTTTTCTTGTTTTTGCCAGGCCAAAGACCTTAATGCTGTTCGCCCTTGGCGACTGTTTGCATTTTCTGCTCAGCGCTATGCCAGCGGTTAAGTTTTTGTAATTTTTGCCCTGCCTTGTGGAAATTAATTTGATTCTTACCTGCACACAGCTCATGCCGCTTCCTGCTTGTTCTTTTGCATCCGTGAGAACACAACCTTTGCAGCTATGTGAACCCACGACATAAAGTCCTGTTGCCTTACCTTTGAAAGGACGACAATCTTCTGTTTTGAATGTAAATTTCCGAGGTCTTGCACTCACCCAAAGTTGGTTTGTCCGTTCCAAAATGTTTGGCCTGTATAAAAACTGACTCTGTTGACGACCGAGACACAGGACACCTTCGGCAGCTTGCTTAAATCTGGACATGCTCAAAAGGATCGATTCCACCAATATTACTTATGTTTTAAGCCGGCAAGCCTTTGGAACAGGGTCAAGTTTGTTTGGATACAGCCCCTTGATATTTGTCTTTTAAACGATCGATTTTAATCCAGTTTGTTGCTCTCTCTCACAATACTGCTGGTTGAGTGCAGCCATGTGAACAAAAACTGTGGCCAGCAACAATGGCTACCCAGGCCCCACAATGCATTGCAAAATCACATGTCCTTTAGAGCCAAATGAGTACTGAGCAGAGAGGAAAGGTTAGCTGCAGCCTCATCTCAGATTTTTGACCTGTTATTAGCCAAGTGTTCTCAGGACTTATTGGTGCAGTGTACTCAGACTGGTAGCTTGCACATCAAGCAGAGGACAGACCAGCGGAAACTTTCTCTCAGGCTTCTTTGATCAGGAAATGTGCGAATCTTTCGGTTTTTACTTCTCAAAAAATGTTTGAAACCTTTGTAATAATACAGAAAATACCTTTATAACAGGTCAATTGACAAATATGATCATTTTCTATGTTTTTTTAAAAACATATAAATGCCTACATAATGTCTCCCCTGACTGCACGTCCTTGTAGATTGATGTATAGTCAATTGATTTTATGCTGAATTCAAAGCAAACATAATGTTCATTGATTAGATTAAAACAGATATTTATAGTAACAAAACACTAAAAATTATAACTGCTTTACGATTAACGGGAGTTTCTCCACCTTAGCGAACCAGCGAGGATGACTTAACAACTTTAATTATTGTTTTTTAAAAGACACGCACTTGTACTTGAATTCAATTAAAGCCATGCAATACATATACCGTATTTTCCGCACTATAAGGCGCACCGGAGTATAAGGCGCACTTTCAATGAATGGCATATTTTAAAACTTTGTTCATATATAAGGTGCACCGCATTATAAGGCGCATAGAATAGACGCTACAGTAGAGGCTGGGGTTACGTTATGCATCCATTAGATGGAGCTGCGCTAAAGGGAATGTCAACAAAACAGTCAGATAGGTCAGTCAAACTTTATTAATAGATTACAAACCAGCGTTCTGACAATACTGTTCACTCCCAAAATGAATAAACAGCTGTTTTATTATTTTCCCCCAGGTAAAGTCAGTGACGTGGTGTTTTGTTTATCTTTTAACAACAGCAAGGTATAACATGTAGTGCAACATTTATATCACATAGTGGAGGGGAACTTTTCCCTGATTCAATAAACACGTGAAAAACAGTCTGATACTGTTACGGTAAATCAAACGTTAGTGCAATCACAATATAGTAACACTCGAAATAGTGCAGAGCAATAACAATATATCAATAACTCAACGTTGCATAAACGTTAATGTCACACAACACAACACAAAAAATAAACATGTAAAGCTCACTTTATGAAGTTATTCCTCATCCACGAACCCCTCGAATTCTTCTTCTTCAGTGTCCGAATTAAACAGTTGGGCAACAGCATCCAACAATCCGTCTCGTCAAAGTCGTCATTAATCGAGTCAGTGTCGCTGCTGCTCTATTCCCGTGTTCTGCTGCGTGACTGATCGTCTTAAATTTAAACTCTGCGTCGTAAGCGTGTCTGTTAATAGGAGCCATTTTGGGGTCTTTACATAAAGAAACAAATGGAAATGAAACGGCACGCATCGCGCAGTCATATATCCCAGCATGCACCGCGCGCTTCTTCTTCTTCTACGGGGGAAAATGAAGACGGGGGAAAATGAAGTCGGCGGCTGCTTACCGTAGTTGCGATTGATTGATTGATTGAAACTTTTACCAGTTGGAGGCTCAATATTGGTCCATATATAAGGCGCACCGGATTACCAGGCGCACTGTCAGCTTTTGACAAAATTGGAGGTTTTTAGGTGCGCCTTATAGTGCGGAAAATACGGTAATACAATATTTGCCTAAAACATCCGTATGATATAATATGATAAGGTATAATATATTCAAATATATTGTAAAAAGTGCTGTCGAATGATTACTTTTTTGATCAGAGTACAGTAATTGCATTTTTGAATTTTGATTAATCATGATTAATTGCAGTAATTATTTATTTGCATAATTCAAATTTACTTTAAAAAACACCCCAATATTTTCACACGGATGCAATTTTATTGTCAGAATGTCATACATGATTTTTTTTATCTTCATTTGGAACACTGCAGTTGCTGTTCCTTATCGTCAAACCGCTTTTACTGAATGTAAATACAATAGCAGACCAAGGAAACCCAAATACTACAGAAAAATACAAAACTGTACGCGACGTGCAATTTATACACAGTTGTAAACTATGCTCCTGTGCAAAAGTGAGAACTATAGCCTTGACAGGGGATAGGTAACTGTCATGATAAAGTGCATATGACTGTGTGTGTGTTTGTGCGTTTGAGCGAAAAGGATGATTATGCGCACGGGTGTCGTCAAGAGAGGCAGGAGGTTAATTCAATCCTATGGACACGCAGCATGGAGGGGATTGGACAGCACAGCCCTGAGGGTGCCACTGGCCCCAACCCCAATAGGGGGCACACACACACTCACACAAACACACACACTCGCTCACACACAATATGGACAGTATGACTTGAGGGTATAAAAGCACCAATTGTTTTTATATCTAGTTTCTTGTCCATTTCATTTAGAGTTGAGGTGTTTGAATGATAAATATGGATTAGAATATTGTTTTTATTTATGTCAAGAAAATGATGCATAAAACACGGACAAAACGCTGGGGCAGTTTTAAAGAATAGTGAGGGTTTGAGGGCATGGTGAGGGGATGGCAGAATTGAGAATGAATGAATGGTGTTACTGTAAGGGATGGCAATAAAAGAAAAGAGTAGACAGCCAGGCACACCTGATTCATGGCTGCATGTAAGGTAAAGAGAGTGTTGATATGGAACCATTGACAATAAAGACTCTTGGAAGAGTTTATGTTAAATGCAAAATCAGGTAGGTTTTACATTTATATTAATATGCAATTAGTACACTTACACAATGTGTAAGTACAGTGCATTCGGAAAGTATTTACAGAACGTTTTGTTATCTTAAAGGCTTATTCCAAAATTTAATAAATTCATTTGTGTCCTCAAAATTCTGCACACAATTTTTCATAATGACAATGTGAAAAAGTTTTTTTTAGATTTTTTTTGCAAATTTGTTAAAAATAAAAAACTAATAAATGTACTGATACATAAGTATTTACATCCCAATAATACAGCCATAGTAATACTTCAGTATCATTATGATTATGTCATTATGAATGTATCTTCTGGGGTTTAAGTCTTCCCTTTTTCTTTTTTTTTTAAATGAGTGAAACCTCCTGTTTCTAATTTTAGTCAAAGGTCCTTGAATGCACCACAGTTATGTCCAATGTGAAGCTGTCCAGGTGAAACAAACCATTTTCTATTTTTAATAATAGGGTATTGTTAGTTAGACATTCCTAATTGGATTCAAGCAACCTTATTATTGAACTTTCATGGCTATATTTATTTTATAGTACCATTTATGATTTATGATTTATGATACCATTTTATAACTTACATAATCAAATGAAGAAAAAAAAATCACATTTTAAAAAACTCAAGGGTCCCCTTGAGCTTGGGGCCCCAGTACAACATCCCCACTTACCAGTCCACTTTGACGCCCCTGTGCACATATGCAGAAAGTATAGTTTCCAAGCGAGCAGCCTGGACATCAAATATATTCCATGTGTCCTAATCAGCTGCGAGGCCAAGGATGTCTCCATACATATTCATGTTGCTGTGGTGATTGAGAAAAACAATACATTTACAGCCACATTACCATATTACGCTTAATATCATTAGACCAGCAAACACAATTTAGTCAAATATAAGTCATACATAAGTCATTTAGAAAATGAGACAATATTAATTGCGTGATTAATTGCGTCTTCCAGTTTTTAATCCGTTTTGTGTGATAGCACTTCTCTGGAATTGAATGCGTCTGGCTGAATAAATTAGTGCATCAGCTGTATGATGAGAGGAAATGTTCTCTGCAAATGTCTTAGGAGGAGACACTCTCCAAGCTCTAAGTGTCATCCGTGCATCTAGCCATCCATCCAAATATCCATATATTATTCTCTCCATGTAGCCATTCATTCATCCAACCAACCAAGCACTTTCTTACATTTCAGTGAGAGATTTTATTAAATCTTCTCAAATGTCCATTCCTATAGAAATGAAATATGGATACACTTTAGAGTAGTTAGCTTTTATAGCAGAATAGATTGACTATCCACTGAAAATAAGTTAACACACAGATGTTATTATGTAAATAACTGACAAGTTAATGTCCAAATTGTGTCTAATGTAAATATAGAGGGCTTGGTCCCGTATGTGTGGTATTAGTGTTCCTGTCCAGTGCTCTTATTTTGTATTGTCACTTCCCCTGTCTGCTACTGAGTGCTAGTTTCCAGACCTGTCCCTGATTGGCAACATGGCACACCTGTTATGGTTGCCAATCAGGCTCCTATTTATGCTTGCTTTATGGTTGGATATTGGATTATTCAATTAATACTTAGTTTTTTGTACTCGGTTGTCTCTGTCAAGTCTTGTCTTTGCTGCTCAACTGAGAGTGTATTTTTATTTCTAAAGAAGTTTTGTGTCTTCTGCACTTCCTAGTTGCACTCGCCTTCTTTTGTTAATTGAATATTATTTTATTTATATTACAACTGCTGACTGCATCTCTGGGGTCATGCCGCAAACTACACACTCTCCAATTGTTACAATAACTGCAAATTCATTAGAAATGTGCAATTTTGCATACTGGCTGTGCCCATGGAAACACTAATTTCCCTCCACTTTCATGTTATTATGCTCTCTAACTTGTGTGTGATGTTTTGAACAAGCAGCACACATCTATGATCTGTAACGTCTTTTCTGCAATATAGAATCACAGCGGAAACTATTTTAGCTTGCTGACAAGCACTCTGCAGGAGGCATTTTAACACTCCAACAGCAGCGCATTAATTTGTCTGGAATGATGCACATGCAAAAAAATGCATTTTGTAAGACATTTTCTCATAAAGGAGGTACAGTATATTATAATATAGTTTCTTAATGGAAAAACAAACAGCATTTAAAAAAAAAAAAAGCCAGCAGACAGAAATGCATCTGTTGAATTTCTTTTAATAATCATCGAGCAGCTTGAGTTTGTTTGAGTTTGAGTTTATTTCGAACATGCAAGCATACAACATGATACATCACAATTTCCAGTTTCTCTTTTCAACATGTTCGAAAAGGAGTAAGAAGAAGCAGAGCTTATTTAATCCTACCCCTTTTCTTTACATAACAGTTGCTGAAACTTTTTTTATTCACTTCCTGTTCTCAATTTTTTCACAATAAACTCCATATGTAATCACAATAAAAATAAATAATAGTAAGAATTTAATAATAATAATTGGTGAAGAAAGTCATATTTCATATGATGAGATAAGTAAGATTACTTTAAGAATGAATGAATGAATGGATGAAATAAATTGAAAATGTTTGTCATGGTTCTTCTTCTTTGTACTTTGTAAACACTTTGAGTTTGAAGAGTTTCTTGAAGTGGATCATATTAGTACATTGTTTGATTGCTTTGCTTAATCCATTCCATAATTTAATTCCACATACTGATATACTGAAGGTCTTAAGTGTTGTACGTGCGTACAAATGTTTTAAATTACATTTTTCTCTAAGATTATATTTCTCCTCTTTTGTTGAGAAGAATTGTTGTATATTCTTGGGTAGCAGGTTATAGTTTGCTTTGTGCATAATTTTAGCTGTTTGCAAATTCACTATGTCGTGGAATTTCAGTATCTTTGATTCAATAAATAAAGGATTTGTATGTTCTCTATATCCAACATTATGTATTATTTTAACTGATCTTTTTTGTAACACCGTTAATGAATGAAGTGTACTTTTGTAATTATTTCCCCATATTTCTACACAGTAGCTCAGATATGGTAACACTAGTGAGCAGTATAGACTATGAAGTGATTTTTTGTCTAGAACATGTTTTGCTTTATTCATTATTGACGTGTTTCTTGCTACTTTATGTTGTATATTTTTTACGTGAGATTTCCAGTTCAATTTATCATCAATCATTATACCTAGAAATTTGGTTTCATTTACTCTTTCAATTTCTATTCCGTCTATTTGTATTTGTGTTTGACTTTCTCTTCTACTATTACTAAATAGCATTATTTTAGTTTTACTAAGATTCAACGATAGTCTGTTTTTGTCAAACCATCTTTTTAATTTGTTAATTTCTTCTGTTATTATTTGTATTATCTCCTGTGTGTTCTCTCCTGAACAAAACGCTGTTGTAAAATTGTAAAATTATTATTTTTGACATTCCAAATGTGTTGACACACACACGTAGGATGGAGGTTTCTGTTTCCATCGTCTGTCTTTGCAACGTGATCACCTCATTTCTCACATTACATAACTGTCAATTTGCACTTACTTTTCAGACGTACTAAATAAAGATGCAAAATAGCGCCCACAGAACCATTTTGGTCTTGATAAATCAGATTGAGTGTGCTGAATAATTATATTTGCACCTTCTCCTCCCAGTATTGTGGTTGTTCTGATGATCACCATTTCTGTATATTCAAGAAGACAGACACGCTAAATGAATTGTGCTTCTAAATTCTGCTCACTTAAAGGGGAACTGCACTTTGTGGGAATTTTTCCCATGGTTCACAATCATTAGGAAAGACATGACGACGGATGTATTTTTTTTTTATGCATTCTAAATCATGCAAACCAGGGGTCTCAAACATGCGGCCCGCGGGCCAATTGCGGCCTGCGAGACGTTATTGTGCGGCCCCCACCTTAATATGACAGTTTAATGTTAGTGCGGCCCGCGAGCTTTAAATGAATGGCGCTTGACAGCGTTGTGTGCGGAGCTGAAGGAATCTACCTGTGTGGTATAAGGCTGAAGGAATCTACCTGTGTGGTATAAGGCTCTCGACAATATCGAGGGCGTGCCGTGATGGCACCGCCTTTAGTGTAGATACTGTCACCGTATCATCTTTTTCTCCACACTAGCAGCGTGCCGGCCCAGAAACATGTTGTATGAGGCTTCTGCAGACACACGCAAGTTGTTGAGGAACAGCCATACATGTCACACTGAGGGTGGTCATTTTTAACACTGTTACAAATATGCGCCACACTAACCCTACCCCTAACCCCGCCTCCTCCCAACCCGCCCACCTCAACCCCCCCCATCTCCCGAATTCGGAGGTCTCAAGGTTGGCAAGTATGCATTGACGTCACTTGCGTGATGCAAGCAGAGAAACATTTTGCCGCTTTTCCACGACACCCCCACACGCTCTTCCCTCCCTCCCTCCCTGCCTCCCTCGCTCGCCCGCCTGCTCGCTCCCGCCCCCGCTGTAAACAGTCCGGGCGGGAAAGACGAGCGGACCGGTAGCTTCAATCAATCAATCCAAAGCACTCCGCCGAAGGACAGAACGACAATACAAAAGTGTGGTGCACTGGACCTCAGCGCTGATACTCCGACAGAGAGTCGCTGGGCGAATCAGACGTGTAACACGTTAGTGGTGATGTTAGCCCGTTCGGGTCTAATTGTGCTACCGTAACTGTAACCTCCACGGCGATCCGATTTTTTCAATTAGTCGACGAGTCGAACAATTTTAGCTCATGATTTGCTGTATATGTTTAAGTCTGACGTTGAGTCCATGACTTAATTTTAATTTTAATTTTTTAAAAACCTTGCATAGTAAATGAAATTGTAAAAAAAAAGGAACCATAAATTATTGAGAAACAAGTTATTTGACTTTATCAAACAGAGTATATAACCACAGTGAAGAGTAAATCAACAAATGTCCTGGAAACATGACATTAAGTGCAAAAAGTATGCAGCATTGTTGAGTTATATGGCTGCAGTTACTTGACCAAAAGAATAGACGTGTAAACATGAACAATTCTGACAGTCTATTAATTAAAATTTTACTAAGCGACTAGTCCACAATAACACATCTTTGTGGATTAATTTTTAATCGTTGCAGTGTTATTATTTTGCACTAAACAAATTCATTATTGAACAATTTATTTTCAAATAAATAGTTTAAATACAAAGCATGCATACAATTAAACTCAACTCTGATTGAAAAAGTATAAAAATCTATTTATATAAATAACACAGTGTGAAAGTTAACCAAAGTGGGGTGGAGGGCGGAATCTAAATACATTTCTGCTTAGGGCCCTAATTTAACCAGGGACGGCCTTGCAGTCGTCCATTCCAACCCTGCTACCATTCTTCATATCTAGGATATCGATTTCTCTAATTATACTTCTCATAATTGCTTTCAGCTAATAATTCTGATCAAGTGTGGAGTGTGTTTCTGCCTATCTCCAGCGCACGTACTAATATTCCCTTCCACCATCAATCACTCACCCCAACTTCCTCTCTTCTCCTCCCCCCTTCTGCATGTTCCCCCCTTATTTACTCCACCTCTCTTCTCGCCACTAGCTCTATCCTCGCCCCTAGTCACCTCCCTTCTTTCCTGCTCCTCTCTGCCTGCTATTGATTAGAAGGCGAACCTCTAATCTCCTTAAGGTCATTAGGAACACTTAATTAAAACCTAGTTAGAATGCCTTTGTTCAAGCAGGGCAAATTGCAGCTGTTCAAATGTGATTAGTATGATAACATAAAAACTTGTTAGTGGGGCAAAATGTAAGAGAAAAGCATTCTTTTTTTGCTAGAAATGTTTACACAATTGAAATGCTGAAGCATACATTGAAGGGCTAAACCACTTGAGCTTGAGGTTTGCTGTTTATTTGAGGTTTCTTATTGGATGTTCAGCTTTATCAAATTATATTTGGCTTTTTATTATTGGCATACTCTTTTAATTAAATGGGATACAGTTGATGGGGCTTGAACTGTTGTAATATTTGATATAGTGTTTCAAACGGCAAACTATTACTCAGCGTTGAAAGAGAGAGATAATCCATCTCACAAACAGAACATTTACTGTATGTGGGACTTTTAACTTTTGGGAATAAAATCATTGAATTTTTGATAGAGTCCATTTCATAAAAGTTTCTGTATAGCCAAGCAAGTTTTAGTAATGGTATTATCACCCCTACTTTCGCCAGTTATGTTTTGTGACAATGAACCACCCAGAAATTCGCACCATCTATGCTCAAGCACAGAGAAATAGGACAACGCCAAGTCGCAATGGTAGTGTTTGGAGTGATTTCCTTCTTGCCAACCTGTTTAACAGTAGCTCGTTTTTTAATCCTTCACAAAGATCTCTACTGTGGGTGGACATTTCCCACATTTCTCAACCGGTTCGAAGCATTCCACCATCAAGCACATTCCATTTATCCAACACATTTTTGAAAGTGTCATTGTTTTTCCAGAATTCCTGCATGTCCATTCTACTATTTCTGCTTCCCGCCACTCCATCCTTTTTATTTTGACTATTTTTCCCTCAAAATTTTCCCTAAATTTCCAGAATTCTTTAAAAACAATCCTCAATTAAAAAGTGTAACTAGCTTAACATTTCTCAAAAAATTCCAACACCAACCCATTCAACTCATTAAGGGCAAGTGTGCTACTTGCCATATTTTAAAATGTCACCGTTTTTCTAACCTTCACACATTTCTAGTAAACGCCGAGAGGGACAAACGGTAAAAATGGATGGATGGATGGATCTCCATTTAAATGAACAGGCAATTTTCCAAGTTCCAAAATCCCCTTATTTATCAACCAACCATTCCACTCATCCTGGACATTAAAAAAAACACATTTCAAATTTCTCCACCCCAAAATTCAGTTTTTCCTAGAATTTGATAACACTATTTTTCAATTAAAAAGCGTCACAATGTCCACGTTTCTTGACCGATTTAAACAATTCCAACACCAACCAAAAAATGTCCGTGGGTATGACGTTAAACTACATCCAGGCATGAGATGGGAGGTTGTGTGTGGGGTTAGTGAGTCCCAACTAACGTCTATAAAATGCACACAAAGAACCGTTTGCACCTTCTCTTGTGACTGGCGGGCGGTCAGCGCCATAAAGCTGAGCGGGTCCCTGGGTAATTGGGGCGCGGACAACCAACAGGACAGACTAAGTTCAACAGCCCAGTAAGGCAATTAGTCTAGGAGAAGGATCTCTGATATAAAATACCCCTTCCAACCCGCACCAAGCCAGCGTGGAAGGTGTAGGCTAATAACCAGCATGAAGAGTACGCCAAGAGATCGTTCACTATGGCAGAAACATGCTGAGGCTTTCGTCCAGCAGTGGACTGACAACGGCTGATGATGATGAACACCAACCAATTCTGCTCATTTAGGACATTTATGTTATTTATCACCTTCCAAAATATCTCACTCTTTCAAAAATTCGAAAATTCCCAAGAAATTATTCCCATGCAAATGATTTGACAATTTTTCTCAAGTTCCAAAATTCCCGCATCTCGCAACCAATTCAAACAATTGCCCCATCAACATGTTCCACTCACCCTGGACATTCAAACTAACACATTCCCAAATTCCGTTTTTCTCAGAGTTCCCAGAATTCTGTAACGCTAATTCTCAAATAAAACGTGTTACTAGTTCCACATTTCTCGACAGAGTCCAACAATTCAAACACCAACCTATCCAGCTCTTTCAAGATATTCATGTTATTTGTCACCTTTCAAAAATTCCCACTTTTCTCAGAATTCTCAAATTTCTAGGGAACTGTTCTCATTCAATTAAATTAAGAAATATTCCATGTTCATAAAATTCCTATTTTTCTCAACCAATTAAAACCATTTCAGCACCAACTCCTTCAACTCATGAATTTGCTGTAACCATTCCAACATACATTTAACATTTCAGGAATTACACCACGCTTCAGTCCAGCTTCTGCTTTTAAACATTCAAACCATTTCTACATCCAAACCATTTCCACATTCATTTTACATTTTACCAGCATTTTAGATCAGCTTCAATAATTCGATCAAAGTCTACTTATATAGCCCTTAATCTCCAGTGCCTCGAAGGGCTGCACAAACCACTATGACATCACTTGTTTGAACCCACGTGCAAGGAAAGTTAAGGAAAACTCCAACTTAAAGCTTCAGCTCTTCACGTTCAAACCATTTCTACATTAATTCCACCTATTTCAACATTTCACCATCATGTCAGCTCAGCTTCAACAACGGAGCATTTACAAACAATTTTTCCCGAAATGTATTTAAATCAGTTCTCTTAAACCACTATTGCTAACATATGCTAGGCAAGGACAAGCGGTGCAAAAAAATTGATGGATGGATGTTTTGCATTCCATTTTTACAAGTATATTTTGAAAATTTAACCTTTCAAAATTGTGATTTAAACATTCTGGCATTTTTTTAAAGTTTCATGCCCATTTCCTCAGTGATATTAAGATTGATACTGCAAGAAATAATTTATTTTCTTGGTTACTTCTGCATCCTGATGCATTTGAGGCATCAACCATCTTCATCATTTTATTTGAAAACATAGTAGTCCTAAGTCCTCTTGGATAGGCCCCAGCTTATCTATGATCCTGACAATATAGAAAAAGGGTGGAAGAATGGATAGCAGCCTTGATGCCGCCCACCACAGAGAACAGTGAAGAGAATGTGTTGTTTTCAATATCTTGGAACAATTATTTAGTTCAGTGATTCTCAAACTGTTGTACAGGTACCACTAGTGATAAGCGGGCGTCATCTAGTGGTACGGCAAAGAATCACAATCAAAGTACAGTGTTTTATTTTCCTATATTCCAACACAGTGTTACTGTTCATCCATCCATCCATCCATTTTCTACCGCTTATTCCCTTCGGGGTAGCGGGGGGCGCTGGAGCCTATCTCAGCTACAACCAAACTGTGTGTAATGTTACATGGGCCACAAATATCAAATATAATCTCTGCCTTGTTTTAATGAACAGCCCTACTATGCTACTGTATTTTAATGTTGCTCACTATGGTGGTACTTAGAGAATCAACCCAGCAGGCACAAGACATTGATACAATGTTGATTATACACACATGTCCTTTAAAATTGACTTTGAAACAACATTGCAAAGTAGTTGTATTTGTAAATTGAGACAACGTTGGTGTCTAACATTGGATGCACGTTGTTGGTTGGGAAATTACCAAATTTCAATGGTCAAGTCAACGTCACAACCTGACATATTGAATAAAGGTTGTCAAAAAGCATGTTGTTTTAACGTATTTGTGTTGTAGAATAGTAGTTGGAAAATGGCCAAAATTCAATGGTCAAACCAACATCAGAACCCAACAGTGATTAATGTTGTTCCAACATTAGGTTCGAGCTGCTCAATGTCAATACCTAATTAAACATGTTCTCAACGTTGTTTTCATGTCTTGTGCATGCTGGGAAGTGTTTTCTGAGGTGATTTTTGGTGGAAAAAAGTTTGAGAACCACCGATTTAGTTGATAACACTCAATTTCTACCTTTTACAAGATCAAAAGGTTTTAACATTTTCCAAGTTTTTTGTTTCTTTTTTGGGAAGACAAAATATTTAATTGGACAAACCCCAACAAATCACTGGAAAGAAAAGAACAATCTGTTGTAGAGATTCTACAACACATAAATGGACTGTTAACGGCAGGGTCCTTAAAGGGTACGTTGGAGTTTGCCCCACCAATCGACATGTCCTTTTTACCCCGGGAAGTCCTGTGGGGAGTGCTCAGACAGTATGGGGTATCAGACTGTCTGCTTGTGGCGGTCCGCTCCCTGTATGATCAGTGTCAGAGTTTGGTCCGCATTGCCGGCAATAAGTCGGACCCGTTTCCAGTGAGGGTTGGACTCTGCCAAGGCTGCCCTTTGTCACCGATTCTGTTCATAACTTTTATGGACAGAATTTCTAGGCGCAGTCAGGGCGTTGAGGGGATCTGGTTTGGTAGCTCCAGTATTAGGTCTCTGCTTTTTGCAGACGATGTGGTCCTGATGGCTTCATCTGGCCAGGATCTTCAGCGCTCACTAGATCAGGGGTCGGCAACCCGCGGCTCCGGAGCCGCATGCGGCTCCTTGACCACTCTGATGCGGCTCAGCTACATACATGCCGACCCCCCCGATTTTCCCGGGAGATTTATGGATCTCAGTGTCCCTCATAGATTACTCCCAGGGAAAAAATAATCCTATTTACACTGTAATTACTAAATAAAGGGCGTCCCCTAATTGCACTGCAGTAATTGTCCTCTATAGCATTTACATACAGTGTGCCAGTCCAGTCACATGTTGCATGTTGTTATTACTTGCACACACAGTAGACAGCAAAGCATACTTAGTCATCAGCCACACAGCTTACACTGACGGTAGCCGTATCAAACAACTTTAACATTGTTACGTTACAAATATGCGCCACACTGTGAACCCACACCAAAAAAGAATGAAAAACACATTTCTGGAGAACATCCCACCGTAACACAACATAAACACAACACAACCATTACCCAGAATCCCATGCAGCCCTAACTCTTCCGGTCTACATTATACACCCCCGCTACCACCAAATCCCCCCACACATCAACCCCCCCCCCCCCCCCCCCCCTCTGCGTTGGTTGAGCGGAAGAGTTAGGGCTGCATGGGATTCTGGGTATATTGGTACCGTCAGTGTAAGATGTGTGGCTGCTGAGTTAGTACGCCTTGCTGTCACTTACGTGGGCAAGCTGAAATTGCATTCTACGTGTGGTCGAACAGGTACACTGTTAGGGCAGACTGTAGAGGGCGCCAAATGCAGTGTCATCACGCTCTGGTATTCCGGGAGTCTCCCGGGAAAAATGAGAGGGTTGGCAAGTATGACGCTATCAAGCGCCATTCATTCAAAACTCGCGGGCTGCACTAACATCAAATTTCCACATTAAAGTGCGTGCCGGTGCGTGTGTCGGAGACCCCTAGTTAACATAGCACAAAGCATTTAAGCTTTGTATGCGGTGTTTTTCATTTTAAATTAAAAAAATTTTTTTGTGGCTCCCATTACTTTCTTTAATTTGTGAAACTTGCCAAAATGGCTCTTTGAGTGGTAAAGGTTGCCGACCCCTGCACTAGATCAAGATAGATAGTGACGCAACTGGGATGGGAATCAGCACCTCCAAGTCCGAGTCCATGGTTCTCACCCGGAAAAGGGTGGAGTGCCATCTCCGGGTTGGGGAGGAGATCTTGCCCCAAGTGGAGGAGTTCAAGTACTGTTCACGAGTGACGAAAGAGTGGATTGTGAGATCGACAGGCGGATCGGTGCGCCGTCTTCACTAATGCGGATGCTGTATCGATTCCTTGTGGCGAAGAAGGAGCTGAACCGGAAGGCAAAGCTCTCAATTTACCGGTCGATCTACGTTCCCATCCTCACCTATGGTCATGAGCTTTGGGTTATGACCGAAAGGACAAGATCACGAGTACAACCGGCTGAAATGAGTTTCCTCCGCCGGGTGGTGGGGCTCTCCCTTAGAGATAGGGTGAGAAGCTCTGCCATCCGGGAGGAGGTCAAAAGTAAAGCTGCTGCTCCTCCACATCGAGAGGAGCCAGATGAGGTGGACCGGTGGGAGGCCACGGGGAAGACCCAGGACACGTTGGGAAGACTATGTCTCCCGGCTGGCCTGGAAACGCCTCGGGATCCCCCGGGAGGAGCTGGACAAAGTGGCTGGGGAGAGGAAAGTATGGGCTTCCCTGCTTAGGCTGCTGCCCCCGCGACCCGACCTCGGATAAGCGGAAGAAAATGGATGGATGGATGGATTGTATGTAAATGTTCATATTATAAATAAAGGTTTATAAAATTAAAAAATAAATAAATACATAAAAACACTTAAAGAGGACAAACACGCATTTTGTAGTTTTCAACAGGATATGTACTGCTAAATTTACGTCAGTGACGTAATGAATAATCATGATGGTTGCCTAGTAACAGAAGCAGCGTCCACCTCCCGGTGAGAGCCACTTGTCTGACAGCCTCATCCCACACTGCGGGTGCACTCACAGCACCTCTTGTGGGTGATTAGTGAATATATCAACGCTGGGCTGTCTTCAGTCTTGTCCTTTTACTGTTGCTTGCTTCTGCCACATATTGGATTCCGTTACCCGCCTCCTATAACATAACATAACGTAACGTAACGTAACGTAAATTGACGTGACGTCTACGTTACTTTACCGCGTCGCCCGCCAGATGGTGGCGGGTGCTAATCTGCTTAGACTCGGCGCTGGCCAGTGCGTCGCGGCTTCTTCCCAATGAGAGACGACGAGGAGGAGGAGGAGAGCCCGCACTCAACTTCTGTTTTGTTGTTATTCCGTTTCTGTCTTAGAGCCAGAATAGTAACAAATTGACTATTTTATTGCGCGTCGCGAGTTTAGCTAGCATGTGCAGGTACACGTGCTAACGCAACAACAACAACAACAAGTTGCACTTTTAAGGATTTAAGCTGAATGGAGCTTTGTTATGTCGAGGAGCCGGCAGCAACAGGTGAGCCACCAGTTTCTAACCTCTTCTGCTTGTTTGTAATAAATGTGTGACGGCATACAGCAACATTATTAGATACACTGTGTCCGTGCCATCCAAGACACATTATTGTGAGCCGGGGTCCAAGTAATTCAACACTAGAGCCCGACTGCCTCCCTTTGTGTGTGTGTGTGTGTGTTGTCCAAATGTGAAATTGAAGCTGATAAGCATTGCAATGAAGAGAGATTTGGCCTAAGCCTCAATTTCCAGCTAACCAACGCGAGAAAAAGCTGTTGAGTTGTATGAGAACCTGGAGGCCAGATGCCAGGAGGAAACAGGGCATGTTTAATTCAATGGGGAATGAAGAAAAAGGGGGGAAAGTGATGTAACAGTATCAGTTGAGCCATTCCTCCATCAAGCTGTACATGATAGTGTGGGCTTTGGCCGGGGAATAGCCTGCATGGCATTTTGCTTGCCTCAGATTTGTCTCATTTTGGATTTTGGTCTGACCATATCTCTCTTTCCACTCTCTCTCCCTCCCCAGGTTGTAAAATCGCATCTATCCTGCAAGGCTTTGGTTGTGTTTTCTGCTGTGTGTGCGCAGTTAACCCAGACCGAAGCTTTGCACCTTTAACCCTGGGGGCAGCGGCCAGTTAAAAATGTCCTGGTAACCCTGGAACCATGAAACCATGCCAGTCATCACTTATTCAAGCGGCGGTCAAAGGTTTCCAAGACATCTCCAACTACTGGAACATCCCTCTGGCCTCCGGAATGGTTCAAAACCTCTGTACTATGGTGTAGGACATTAGATTGTGGCGTCTTTCAGTATAGTGGAAGTACACTTAAAAACGGCAAAGAGGAGAACTTTTTAAATGACGAGACAAATATATGAGAGAATGAAGAGAGGACATCAATTTCAACGGGAAGTTGGAAAAGTTAAGAAAAAAGTCGTAGGACAAAGGACGGAGGAGATGCAAACAGAAATGGAAGCTAGCAGAATTCCATTCTTGGAGCTTGGTCATCAGCAAAAAGACAACAGCTGTAAAATAATGTTGATGATTAGGTGGCATCACATGTTCCTATGGCTCTCTCTCTTCTGCATCGCTCCAAAACCTGCTTCTTCACAGGTGAGAATATAAAAGAAAAATATTTAAAACATATATTTATGTTCCTACCAATGTTTATTTACTGTAAGGAATCATTAGGAAGGTCCACTGACCCATGAGTGTCCAAAGTCAGAGGGCCATATGTAGCCCGCAACTTGTTTTTTTACTGGCCCCCCACCTATTTAAAAAGCAAACAAAAAATTAACATTACAACAAGGCTGTCAAAAATAACTAGTTAACTCATGTGATTGAGCACAAAAATGTATTATCATGTATAGTTGCAGATTAAAGGCCTACTGAAACCCACTACTACCGACCACGCAGTCTGATAGTTTATATATCAATGATGAAATCTTAACATTGCAACACATGCCAATACGGCCGGGTTAACTTATAAAGTGACATTTAAAACTTCCCGGGAAATATCCGGCTGAAACGTCGCGGTATGATGATGTATGCGCGTGACGAAGTCAGAGTAACGGAAGTTATGGTACCCCGTAAAATCCTATACAAAAAGCTCTGTTTTCATTTCATAATTCCACAGTATTCTGGACATCTTTTGCAATTTGTTTAATGAACAATGAAGGCGGCAAAGAAGACAGTTGTAGGTGGGATCGGTGTATTAGCAGCGGACTACTGCAACACAACCAGGAGGACTTTGTTGGAGCGCTAGCCGCGCTAGCCGCCGACCTCACCTTGACTTCCTACGTCTCCGGGCCGCCAAACGCATCGGGTGAAGTCCTTCGTCCTTCTGCCGATCGCTGGAACGCAGGTGAGCACAGGTGTTGATGAGTAGATGAGGGCTGGCTGGCGTAGGTGGAGAGCTAATGTTTTTAGCATAGCTCTGTGAGGTCCCGTTGCTAAGTTGCTAAGTTAGCTTCAATGGCGTCGTTAGCACAGCATTGTTAACCTTCGCCAGCCTGGAAAGCATTAACCGTGTATTTACATGTCCACGGTTTAATAGTATTGTTGATTTTCTATCTATCCTTCCAGTCAGGGGTTTATTTTTTTGTTTCTATATGCAGTTAAAGCACGATGCTATCACGTTAGCTCGTAGCTAAAGCATTTTGCCGATGTATTGTCGTGGAGATAAAAGGCACTGAATGTCCATTTCGCGTTCTCGACTCTCATTTTCAAGAGGATATAGTATCCGAGGTGGTTTAAAATACAAATCCGTGATCCACAATAAAAAAAGGAGAGTGTGGAATCCAATGAGCCAGCTTGTACCTAAGTTACGGTCAGAGCGAAAAAAGATACGTCCATCACTGCCTCTCAAGTCCTTCACTGTAACGTTCCTCATCTACAAATCTTTCATCCTCGCTCAAATGAATGGGGTAATCATCACTTTCTCGGTCCGAATCGCTCTCGCTCCATTGTAAACAATGGGGAATTGTGAGGAATACTAGCTCCTGTGACGTCACGCTACTTCCGGTACAGGCAAGGCTTTTTTTTATCAGCGAGCAAAAGTTGCGAACTTTATCGTCGATTTTCTCTACTAAATCCTTTCAGCAAAAATATGGCAATATCGCGAAATTATCAAGTATCACACATAGAATGGATCTGCTATTCCCGTTTAAATAAATAAAAATCATTTCAGTAGGCCTTTAATCACAAAAGTTATTTTGAGCGCACATGCTCCTTTACCTTTACTGTGGATGGTTGACTAAAGGTGGCGTCCGTTATACGCTCAGTGATGAGGAGGAGGAGTGAGGAGACTATGAACTGGTGTGTTCGCTGACAAATTTCATTTCTAAATAAACTCCGCCAGGACTTTATGTAAAGCTGTTAGCAAGTTTTATGAAATAAATTATGTTAATTTAAGTAAAACGTTAAAAAAAAATGTGTATGGCATCCTGACAATAAAATTGCATTTTTGTTAAAACATTAGTACCTTTTGTGTAGGTTAATTTAAGTAGGTAAGCAAGTAATGTACTGTGGTTAATCATGATTAAGCCAAATTTAAAATGTGATTAATCTATCCATCCATCTATCTATCCATTTCCTACCGCTTGTGCCTCTCGATTAAAAAAACTAATAATTTGACAGCAACGATTAGAACACTTTACAAAGGAAGATTACGGGCAAATGAATGAGAAAAAATAATTTGAAAATAATGTTGAATGTGACAAGATATAGAAACAACGAATTGACCTAAATATAAAACTACCCTAAATATAAGTTAACTCCTTTTTCAAGACATGTTTTTGACAAAACCAAAGAAACAATAAAACTGATTTCAACATCAGTGATATAACATTCAATTTACATTGTATTAATCCAGTGCTTCTCAAATACTTCCCCTCAGAAGAAGAAAACATTTCCCACCCCACCCCCCACTCTCTGTCGGGACTAAAACATGTGTCTATAAAATTGTTATAAGTACACCTTTGCATAACATAATGTTTTAGTCTGTAACAGAAAACATTTAAAGTGCATCAATTTGCCTGAAAAAATTAATAAATCCTTATCTAAACTATAAAAATGTTTTGACCGATTTGAGCCACTTTATACCGAAAAATTGTATTAAACAAACTCAATAAATAACAATGAGTTCAAATTGATCAGCAACATTAACTCAGGAGCACAATTTGCTTTGTCACCATAAAACAAAGAGTAGATAGTTGTTTTTTTTTCATTGAAGACCGTGAAGTAAGTGACCAATGTGTACTTCATTTTTTTTTGGAAACTTCTGCACTTTGTCAGCATGCACAAACAGGGCTTATTTTCATAACTGTCCAGACTTTCTTTGCTGCACATAGTTTGCAATGTTGACATGTTTTTTAAACTTTAAGGGTTGATAGTTCAATGATAGAGCAAGAACACATTTACGATTTGAAGGTTGCGTTCACTGTGCTCAAAAGCCATACCCTGCTTTGTCTCTCTTCAGTGCTCGATACAACCACTGTACAGTAGCATTTCTGGTATTCCACATTTCTAACACATTCCATTCAGCATTTATGTTTGAATTTTAAGGAAGGCCATCCACTAGATGAGTCCCATATACATTAGTTAACGCACAAGCCGTTAAATTGCGTGGCATTAAATGCAATTGTCATTACTGTATCCGGAGTGTGTTGGGTTACGGCTGAAGAAGAAGTACATGAGGTTCAGATAAAATGGAATGGTCACACTTGCTCAAGCTTTTTCATTATTACAGGGGCATTTTCCGCCAATGGAGAACATTGCTGCCTTCAAACCCGTGTCCACTTCTCCAGCTCGTTCCACCTGTGGGGTTTCAGAAAGGAGCATCTACTGCCAGCCTGCTTCCTTGCAGACTGAGCTACTCATGTGCCATCAGGCCTCCTGCGACCAGGAGTGTCCTTATAGGTCCTCCACACCACCTTATGCTCCACTATTGCTACCTGTGTACAGGTAATCATAATTAAGAACATTGTTTTTTAACTGTGGCACATTACGCTTTCCCTCAGAAAATATAATACAGTTGGGTCCTCTCCTACTTCCTGAACAAACAGATTTCCTGGACCATATTGTGTGGACTTTTCCGCTTACCCCAGACGTTTACTCTCAACATATGAAAATATGATCCTTTAACATAACTGACGTTAGCTGGTTTGAAAAAGATGTTTCAGTATTTTCGTAAAGCTGCTGTGCCTCCTTAGAAGTTTTCTTGTGCCAACTCACACTTAGAAAATATCTGATGCATGTCTGTAGAACTATTTATATACTGTTTAGTCGAGGTTTCTGTGGTTTATCCGTTATACAGTGCTCAATACCGGGGTAGAGCGGAATATACGTTAGATCGGGAAAAAACACAGGAGGCTATATCATCCCTACAAGCCTGTTTCGCAGGTTTCCTTCGGATGTGCCGAAATACATAAGAAACACACTCACGCAGCATAGGAGCTCAAATAGAAGAGCTATGTAACAAATGCATTCTTTACAACGTTAATAATGCCCTGAGGCGTGTTGTATATGTATGAAGTAAGTCTATTTACACAATATTGACCCTTTTTCCCCACCAGGAGTGCATGCGTTACTGAAGACACAACTGAAACCGCTCCAGTCCTCCCTCAGACATCGGAGTTTGAAAATAAAACCACCTCCAAGTCAAAAAGGCTTTCCGGCGGATCTGGTAGTGTTATGTTTCCACCAAGCCAACAGGGATGCTTGGTCTCAACACCCTCTCAGAAACTGGGAGCTTCTGGATCCCTCACCCTGGCAGTATGGATTAAACCAAGCTCTCATGGAGAGATGTGAGTCTGGCCTTATCTACTGTGTGTTTTTGTATGACTGTACATGTTATATTCATAAGTCTGAGTCAGACAGGTGGTCATCAAAATACAGAGCAACTGTGTTCTGGTTACCATGCGTAAAGCCTTCAATTTGAATTTTGTCATGTCATACTTTACTATGTTGTGTGTGACAGATAGGGATGAGAGTGGGCGGGTCAGTTTCAAGCTGGTCGGTGCAAAGTTACACACACTAAGATCTGTTTTCAATCACACGCAAGTCACACACGCTTAAAAGAGGTCAGGTTGCTCTTCTACCTTGTCATATAGTGACATTATTAGCGTTTTGTCCTAAGTGACGCACCTGCATGCCTCTTAGGTTTTTAAGTGGATAAGGAGACCAAAAATATAGCTCATTGATTATTATACTGATCCCCAAACTTAAAGGGGCTGTTTGCAACCTTTACGCGGATGCATAGAGGGTGCTAACTTTCTAATGTGTTTTAAGCAGTATAAGCTGTCCATTTACAACTTTTACGTAACGACGTTATCTATGCACGTACAGAATACGCACATTAGCCCTGTGTGATTTTGGCTAATGATAGTGATTTGGCTAACTAACATTCGCTATCATTGAATATGTAGCCTATGGCATTGGAGTGAAAACTTGTGTTGCATACTGAAAAATTAAGAAAGCGGACAGCCACATTGATGCATTTCATGCATTAAACAATGCCAAACCAATTCAGTGTATATTACAATATGCAATATTGTAATACAATATCTTAGCTTTTGTGTTATAAGTGACAAAGCAAATAGTTGGCTCAGGACTGTGCTTTGGACAGCTAAGGCCTATTGTAACAACATGACTGCAAATTGTTAGTTGCATCTCTGGGACTGCTGTTATGTATGCGTAGACAAGACAGCGGTTAGTGACAAGCCTGAACGGCACACAAACTTCTATGGTTGACGAGCAATTTCTAGTCAATATAATTAATAATTCTGAAAAATATGGTCATGTGAAAAATATATATGTTCTGTTGAAACACTAATTGTAACATAAACAAGCTAGTGGCATTCTTTTAATATTTTTTGTTTGAAAAAATACAACTTTGATAAATTAGCATACAGCACCTTAAATGTAAGACATTGTGTTGATAATATAACTGGTTGCATGTTGTCTTTAGAAGTATTTTGATTATTAACATCAGCTCTCTTAAGTTTGATTTAATCAAATCAAAGTAATACATCTCTTTTTAATGTTTCATGTTGAGACTGCTTGTGAAGTTCTCTGTCTGTAGATTCTAATGATAGACAAATGTTGTCCACACATGGCACCTGCACCTTGCTCTCTCGCATTCTCTCTTTCTCTTTCGGATGGTGTTGTCAGCCACCATCATTCTTTTGTAGTCAACCATGGCCGCCATCAAAGAATATAGATGAAAAGAGGTCTCTATCCTCACCCTTGTCCATCTCCTCTAGCTTTTTTTTTTTTTTTGTCTCTGGATCGCTGTGATTTTACATCCTCCCCCTCATCCAATCATTGTCTTACTAAGCATTGTTTTTACAGTAGCGGGGGCTCACTCCAACCACTACTGTATATTACCAAGTTTTGGTTCACCTTGATTTTAGGGCTGTAGGTAGTGTCGAGGCATTTTAATCAGTTCACTTACTGAATCATTCAGTCATTGGTGGTCTTTAGTAATTTCATACTGGCCCTTTCAAACCTTGCTTTGTGCACCGGGGACAGTCATGTTTGTGTCTTGTATAGCCATAAGATCTCATGTCACAGAATCATGCAAGACTAATTGTATAATGCTGTAAGTTGTTAACACCCCATCTGCTCCTAAACCATCACATTGTTCTGCACCTGCGGCAAATTTCATGAAATAGTGAACCTATATGTATAGTATAAACAGCAAAATAAATCTCCTTTTGACAAAATATTTTTGACTGCTGTTTCTGTTACTTCCTTTTTGACAAAGACATACATGTGCCGACATTTCATACAGATGCTCTTCTCTCATTCATCCATCACTGATTTATATCGAGGGCGTCTCTGGGTTCATAAAAGCCATAATTTCCCATAAAATGTCACTGATGGTGGTTAATATGACACTCGGCGGGTGTTCGCTTGTGTGAGTCTGCAACCTGTGTAGCTCCAGAAACCTAGCAGCCGTGTAAAATATTAATATTGCATGTATAAATGTCAGAATGAGAGACGGTATCTAGTGTAGTGTTCGACTCCATGAGCTTTTGGACTCAACTCTTATAACTGAGAAACAGACTTCAAATGCCTACTAGTTCATCTCATTTTGTTCACAATCCTAAAATGTTTGTCTTTTTTTCCTCAGGATGCTGCTGGAGAAGAGTTCAAGAGAGCAATTAGTTTTTTCAGTGACCGTGTCTGAACAGTTTGTCAGTTTGCGGTACAATCAGTCCAGAAGTTTAGCTCCTCTGACGATCAGCTTCAAAACAGAGGGACGACTTGTGTTGGGCAGGTGGACACACCTTGTTTTACAGGTAATACACACAACCACACACTTACAATTGGATTTATTTTTCTGTTGTTCTGTCTGTAGTCCTCTGTGAATCAATGTGTGTTTTTTTTATATACAAGAGTAGTTTGATACCTTTTTAATTACAAGTAAATTGTAAACAAATAATTAGCCAGATTTGCCAGGTTGTTTTACAAGGAGCTAGCTAGGCAGTAGTTTGTGTATCAGATGCCAGCCAGAGGGGCTGTGCAACAGTACATTGTGTATACCTCACTTCCCAACACCTTAAAAGCTATGCTGGACAACGAGTGAACAGCCCATGGATGTTTTTTTCTTTTTTTCATTTTTTTTTCACTTTCTGTCAATGAGAAAGGACGCAAAGAAAAAGACTGCGCTTCTGCTACCAGAGTTTTTGTTAAGTCTGAAGATTTTGACCACTGATTTGCGATCACAGCCACAGGAGAGTCACCTGGGATCTTCAACCTGATTTTGGTCAGTTGAGAGGCACTGATACGCTGAAATAAAGCGAGTTGGAAGAGCCGTTAGCCTCAAGCCAACGGCGCCTTACCGCAATTCAAAGCGTTTGCCTAGCAACCAAAAGCTACGTCGAGTTTATAGCTGTTTTAAAGTGCTTCCGACGACGCAGAGTGATATAAGTTGACAGGCTCACACCTCAAATTGATCTCTGAACGGCGCAAAGTACGAAATTGTTGAAACAAACTAGTTAAAAGTGCCGCAAGTCCCTAAAGAAGCAACTGCCGTTTAAGACACAAGATGCACTGACGTCAGCAACCTGCCGCGATGCCAAAAGCTAAAAGAAAAACTGAAATCCCGAAACATTCTGTGTCAGCTGACACAGGACACAAGGGGAACAAGATTTGCGGTTGGACACAGGACATGATGGGAATCAAGAAGGGATACTACAAAAACTAATCCATGACTTTGGAAAAGTGGAGAAGAACAATGAGAGAATTTAAAGAAGAAATGAAAGAAGATCTGAGAAAAGCAACAACAGAACACAAACAAGATCTAAAAAGTCCGCAGGAAAATATAGAAAGTCTGCAAACTCAGAATAACAACATAAAAAAGGACTCTTATGAAACACGCCAACAAATGAAGACCCTTCAAGAAGACAACAACATGCTGTGGAATGTCATAGATTAAATGGATCAGGATAAACGAATGAATGATATCATCGTGACAGTGCACCGAATTAAACCAAGATCCTACGCAAAAGCTGTGAATAATGTAGGTGAACCAGATGAAATGGATATTGTCTCAGCAGAACAGCAAGTGGTCAACTTTCTGCAATCAAAGGAAATTGAAATCGACATTAATACCATCGAAACATGCATCCCACTGAACGGAAGAAACAACAACGCCACTCCAGTCGTCCTCGTGAAACTCGTAAAGAGAAAATCTAAAATGGCATTGCTGAGACAGGGAAAGAAGCTGAAGGGAACAAATGTGTACATGAATGAGCATCTCACAAAACGTAATGCTGGAATCGCCAAGAAAGCACGCGACATGAGACGGCATAGAAAAATCCAGGGAACCTGGAGCGCCAACTATAAAATCTACATCAAGCTGAATGGAAGTCCAGAAGCAAGAGTACTTGTTGTCCATGACATCAAGGACCTGGACAAATTTTAAAGTTTACACAGCTTCCACAACAACGATAACAATGGACTCTGACAGAAAACAAACACCTAAATTCTACATCAACAGTACTATGTTCCAAGGGGCAACTAAATAAGAAGACCTAGATTCAGGAGTGCATCCACCTACAGTTATAGAGATTATTGAAACAACATCAAATATTGTTGAACAAGAAAATAGGGAACTAAAAAATTTCTGCAACAAAGATAACAAAAACCAGGATTTAAAAAAATGATATAGATCCAGATACAAATTTTTTCTCCCACATCAGTAGTATTTTGTTTTTATTATACAGATGAACCATATAATAGCAACATTAAATGTGATAACAAATTGTCAATTATTCGTTTTAATAGCAGAAGCTTGTATGCAAATTACAACAACATCAAGAACTTTTTGGAATACATCAACGAACCCTTCAAAGTGATCGCTGTCAAAGAAACATAGATTGATGACAAAAAAGGAACAGATTTTGATCTGGAAGGATATGAACTAAACTACATCAACAGAACCAACTAAAATGGAGTAGGAGTAGCTGTGTACGTAGTAATGAAGAACCTGAACTACAAAGTGGTAAAAAACATGTCATTTGCTATAGATAATATCTTAGAATGTATAACCATTGAAATATGTCAGGAAAAAAGCAAAAACATATTCATCAGTTATATATATATATATATATATATATATGTTGCCTCCTTTCTTACAGCCGTATGTGTATAATACTTGTCAGACGTGTTAAATAAATACGCCAAAGAGCGTATATATCACCTAAGTCAAGTATAGAAACATTTGAAGAATGGATCAAGGCAAATTACATGGACAATGGTAAAAAAAACATTTTCTTATGTGGTGACTTTTATATTGACTTATTGAACCCTAATAAGCAAAAGTCTATTGATGACTTATTTGATACAATGTACATCATCAGTTTATATCTTAAAATCACAAAGCCAAGCAAAATCACAGGACACTGTGCCATGCTTATTGATAATATTTTTACCAATGATTTTGATGATAACACTACAAGTGGTCTACTTATAACTGACGTTAGTGATCATCTGCCAATTTTCACAATATATGATGAAAACTACAAGAAGAACATGGAAGACAAAAGGACATTTCGAAGACTTTGCACAGAGAAAAGGATGATTGCTTTCAAAATTGAGCTAGAAAAGCAAAATTGGGACAAAGTGTACAATGAAAAAGAGGTTGATGAAGCATATGAACATTTCTTAAACAATTTTTTTCTTTTTCTTCTTTTTCATTTATTTATTTATTTCAGGCAATGACATAAACAAGTACACAGTTGACAACACATAATAATATAAATTAATATAGTGCAAAAGGTAATGTATAGTATGTAATGCATGATTGTCCAGTTTTGCCTGAAAGGGAGTGGGAAGAAGATAATTTATTTAATCCCACCCCCAGTTCTCCATTCAGTGATTATTCACATGAGTTTCACTCTTACTTTGTTCAAAGATTAATACAGATGTTGTATCATAGTGGCATTACCACAGGTAACAATAATTATTACACTGTAACAATAATTTGTATCAACAATGTAGGAATAATGAATATACCAACAATGGTAATAGACAACAAAGCAATAATGGTATGAGACAACATAGCAATAATGGTAAGGAAACATTGAGCACATGTTAACACTTTGAGACAGAGTACAGCAGCAGGTCAAATTAAAGACCCTCATCTCTATATTTGAATCAGACCACATGTTTGTATAATAGTTTAAATCGATTAATAGTTTGGCATTGCTTGTGTTGTAAGTCCAGTTTGTTCCATAGTTTTACTCCGCATACAGACACACAAAAACGTTTATGAGTGGTTTGAGCTCTCGGCAATAAGAAATATCCAAAGTCTCTCAAGTTATGAGCCTGCACTCGTCTTATAAAAAAACGTTGTAGATTAGGCTGCAATAATTTTTATAATAATAATTATAATAATTTGCATAAACAGATTATGAGTATGTTCTAAATCAGTGGTTCTCAACCTTTTTTCAGTGATGTACCCCCTGTGAACATTTTTTTAATTCAAGTACCCCCTAATCAGAGCAAAGCATTTTTGGTTGAAAAAAAGAGATAAAGAAGTAAAATACAGCACTATGTCATCAGTTTCTGATTTATTAAATTGTATAACAGTGAAAAATATTGCTCATTTGTAGTGGTCTTTCTTGAACTATTTGGAAAAAAATATATAAAAATAACTAAAAACTTGTTGAAAAATAAACAAGTGATTCAATTATAAATAAAGATTTCTACACAGAAGTAATCATCAACTGAAAGTGCCCTCTTTGGGGATTGTCAAAAATGTCCTCTCCTGTTGTTCTCCCCTCTAATGTTTTACAAAAAAGTATGTGGTCATAAATATCGTCAGTACCGATGTATCTGACACAACCTACAAGTTGTGCATTTCCACTAATATCTGTGGATTCATTTAGCTGGAGGGAAAATGAGTCGCTAAGTTTTCCAACAACTTGCTCAACAATGTCTTTTCCCATTTGATCTACTCTCCGGCAAACAGAGTCATTTGATAAAGGCACATTCTTTATTTTCTTGGCTGCGTTTTTATCCAGTATTGTCTCGGTCAGCACTGCAGCGGCTGGAATTATCAGCTCTTCAGCGATAGTGAACGGCTTTTTTGGCTTTAGCAACAAGCAAAGACACTAGTCTAGTGACAAATATATCATGAATAATATCCTTAGATATTATTAAGCATTATTATTATATATATAATATTATATTAGCATTATTAATATCCTTAATAAATGGCAGTACCATAAGCACACATGTGATTGTGGAGTCAGTGTTACAACCTGGCATTTACACATTGTGTGGCGTTGGGGTTGTCCGACTTTTTTTGTGGCCATAAACGCAGCACTGGCTAAGTGCCATGAGTGCGTGTGTTGGTGCAGGTGAGCGAGCGAGCGGCTTCTGTTGAAACGACGGATGACAAAGTTGGTTTAAGCCTGGTTTGTATGGCAGAAAATTACCAGTTTTTATAGATAAAAGTTTTTTTTACTCATGTTTTTGGTGTGGTTACAAACAGTTTTGCTCAATAAAGTGATTGATGGAATTCCTGTCCGTAAAGTGTCTCGACAGACGATAATTGAACTGTGTTGACAAAGATTGTTTTATTCATTGGGGCCACTCTTGTTGTCACCTGTCACTCACAGAGTTGCATTGCAAAATCATACAGAATAAATTGTAATGTGTTTATTTTGTTTAAAGTTCAGATGGGATTTTTGATTTCCTGCGCGGCATTAATTTGCAGTGCGCTGAGGACGCGTGAGCGGTGCGCAATTGCGCAGGCGCGCACTTTAGAGGGAACGTTGTCCAGGGCTTTGGCTGATGTTGTGGAGGCTTTCCGCATCGTGTCTTGAGATGACCTGAATGCATTTAGTCTCCTCTTTAAAAAATCAGGTGGCTTACCGACATGGCAAGCGTGTTTTGTCCGGAGATGCCGCTGAGGATGCGCGGCCGCTTCATGCCGCTGTTCGCTAACATTTCTCCACAGAAAAAACACAATGCCTTGGGGGGGTTACAACTCGAAGCCGTAAATCCCATTAACACATATTCTTTGGAATACTGTCTGAATTTTGCCGGCTCAGGTTTGGCCTTCTTTGGCACATGTTCTTCCTGGTTTTCAGCTGCATTACTGCTATGCTTTAACCACGCCTCCATTGTTTTCTACATTGATAGTTGATTGACAGTTGGTGCCGTGTGGCACCGCCAGGTAGGATCAAACCATTATGGCATGGGCCATGGGGGAAACTCTGGGTTTATGGTAATGAATGGAATAGCCTACTTGATTTGATGTTCAGTTTATGAACTTACATTCATATTTTGTTGAAGTATTATTCAATAAATATATTTATAAAGGATTTTTGAATTGTTGCTATTTTTAGAATATTTTAAAAAAATCTCACGTACCCCTTGGCATACCTTCAAGTACCCCCAAGGGTACGCGTACCCCCATTTGAGAACCACTGTTCTAAATAACCAACGTTGTGAATGATCCGCACTGCTCTTTTCTGTAATATGATCAGAGGATGAATTGGGTTGTGGTAAGTATTCCCCCATACTTCAACACAGTATGTAAGGTATGGCAGTACTAAGGTGCAGTATAGAGTACGGAGTGCATTTTCATTGAGGTATAGTTTTGCTTTGTTTATAATTAAGAGGCTTTTGGAGATTTTTGTTTTAATGTGTCTGACATGAGGTTTCCATGATAGTATACTATCAATTATTACTCCCAAATATGTATTCTCATTTACGATTTCAATTTGGGTACCATCAATACTTATTTTCTGTTCAGGCGTTATGTTGCGATTTCCAAACATCACTATCTTAGTTTTATTTATATTCAAAGATAATTTATTTGTGTCCACCCATTTTATTTACTATGTTTAGTTCTGTGTTTACTGTATTTATGAGCTCATTATAGTCATCACTACTATAGAATATATTTGTGTCGTCTGCAAATAGTATAAATTTCAATACTTTGGATGTATTAAACATATCATTAATATATACATTAAACAGTTTTGGCCCGAACACGGACCCTTGGGGGACACCACAAGCAATGCCAAGAGTATCAGATAAAAATTGACCCATTTTTACAAACTGTACCCTCCCTGTTAAATAACTTTTTAACCAGTCACCAGCCAGCCCCCTAATTTCATATCTTCCCATTGTATCTAGTAGAATTGCATGATTAATGGTATCAAAGGCTTTCTTTAAATCAATACAAATACCAACTGCATATCTTTTATACTCCAGTGCATTAGTAATTTCTTCAATAGCTTCAGTTATCGCCATTGAGGTTGTTCGTTTGGACCTAAAGCCATACTGACCGTCATTGATTATATGATGCTTCTCAAGAAAAGATTCAAGTCGAGAGTTAAATAGTTTCTCTAAGATTTTTGAGAACTGAGGCAAAAGAGAGATTGGTCTGTAACTAGTGAAAGCGTGTTTGGTGTCACTTTTGAAGAGCGGAGTTACCTTAGCGATTTTCATTTGACTTGGAAAGCAGCCAGTCTGGAATGATAGGTTACATATATAAGTTAATGGTTTTACAATATTCAGTATAACTTTTTGAACCAATATCATTTTGATATCATTGCAGTCAGTGGAGCACTTACTTTTACACTTCCGCACAATGTTTGTCACTTCCTGCTCATTTGTAGCTGAGAGGAAGAATGACGAAGAATTCTGTTCAATAGTTGATTTTGTAACTCCATTGTATGGGATATCAACAGCCAATTTAGGACCAACATTTACAAAAAAACTATTGAACTTATTCACTACATTACTCATATTATAATCTTCACCGTTTTCATCAATAAATTAATCAGGATATGTCCATTTTGAATATCCTTGTTTGATTAGACTATTCAAAACATCCCAAGTTCCTTTTATATTGTTTTTGTTTTCAAATAGTTTTTTTTTGGATAATATAACCGTTTGCTTGTTCTTATAATATCAGTTAATTTATTTTTGTACTTGTATCGTTGTTCGACTTCTTTTGTTTTTATTTTGATGAAAAGTTTGTAGAGATTGTTTTTCTTTTTACAGGCATTAATGATCCCTTTTGTGATCCAAGGGCTATTTTAATTTTTTCCTTTTATAAAATATTATTTCACGGGGCAATGTTTATTATGCAGGGAAGTAAAGATGTCAAAAAAATTACAATAAGCACTGTCCACATTTGGTTCTCTGTATACTGAAGTCCAATTCTGAACTGCTAAACTATTGTTTAGGGCACAGATTGTTTCCTCAGTTGTTATTCGTTTAGAGATTTTTTCCATAGTGTCTTTGGTTTTCTTGAGATGACAGTCATATAAAGTAAAAACGGGTAAATGGTCAGTGATATCACATATAAATAGGCCACTGGTGACTTGATTTCCCATAATGTTAGTAAAAATGTTGTCGATGATTGTGGCACTATGTGTTGTTATTCTGCTTGGTTTGGTTATGGTTGGATATAGAGACAAACTGTACATTGTGTCAATGAAGTCATCAACATGTTTTTGCTTGGTTGAGTTTAACAAATCAATGTTAAAATCACCACAGATAAATATGGTTTTATGGTTCACAGAGGAAAATAGTTTACCCATCCACTCATTGAAAGTTTCTATGCTTGAACCAGGTGCCCGGTATACACAGCTCATGAAGATATTTGTATTTTTGTCATTTAGGACTTCCACTGTTAAACATTCAAATAATCCATCGACTGCTATGGTCATGTTTGTTAAAACTTGAAATGTAACAGATTTATGAATGTACAATGCGACCCCTCCTCCTATTTTATTTATTCTGTTTGTGTATCTTAATTCATAGTCATTCAGACTAAAATCAGAATCAGAATCAGAATAGTTTTATTGCCATTGTTTGAGAACGGGTTCACAAACTAGGAATTTTTCTTGGTGCAAACGTGCGACATAAAACACATATAACACATATTTGGTAATAAAAAGAGCTGTAACTGAGCTATCAGATAGACTTAGAAGGAATTTAAGGAATTTTATCATTTTTGAACCAAGTTTCAGTAATTTCAATAATGGTAAACGGATGACTAAATTCTTTCAAGTAATCCTTGATAGCCTCAAAGTTAGTGTACATGCTTCGACTATTGAAATGTATTATTGATAGACTATCTTCTGATTTTACACTGCTTTCATATTGTTCACAGGTAAAATAATTACAGTTTCTTACAATCGCAGAGAAAAAATTATCAGGGTCTATCTCCATGTCAGTCTCTATTGTGGCGTGCTCTTGATACTCACACATGTCCAGTTCTTTTTGTTGATGTTGTAGGATCTTCTGTAACATGTCCATATTAATACTTGGTGTGGTCTGTGTTCTTGGTGTGGGTAGCATTGAGATGATGTAGAAGTCACAAAGCTACATTGATACCAAGTACTGCATCAATGTCAATACTTATCAAGATCTTCTATGTTCCTCACCACCAAGTTCATAATACTTTATGACAAACATTGTCCATGGAAACAACTCCGTAGAAAGCAGAGAAAGAATAATCAACCTTGGATGACAAAAGGATTGAAAAATGCTTGTAATAAGAAGAATACATTACATAGAAAATTTATAGCACAAAGAACTACAGAGGCAGAAAATAAGTACAAAAAGTATCAAAACAAGCTAACTAACATACTACGAACATGTAGAAAAGAATATTACAGTCAATTATTAGACAGGAACAAAAACAATATGAGAGCAACATGGGGCTTCCTCAATAGCATTATTAAAAATGGCACTAAGAGGGATTACCCCCAATACTTCTTAGACGGAAACAAAAATAATGACCACATAAAGGAAGTAGTTGAAAGCTTCAATAATTACTTTGTAAATATTGAACCAAAATTGGAAGAAAGGATTCCAGACCTAGTTTCAATTGAGGACTATAATGATACCATAGAGCGAAATCCCAACTCCAAGTTCCTCAGTAATGTGACACAGGAGGAAATAGTTATAATCGTGAAAAAATGCAAATCTAAGACTTCAACTGATTGTAATGAAATTGGTATGGATACAATAAAAAAGGTTATCGAAAAAATCTCAGGACCATTTATGTATGTTAGTAACCTATCATTTCAAACAGGTAAATTCCCAAACAAAATGAAAACAGCTAAAGTTGCACCAATTTATAAGACTGGAGACAGACACCAATTTACACATTTTAGACCTGTTTCTTTACTTCCACAATTTTCTACAATCAGTGAAAAACTGTTCAATAACAGATTAGAGAGTTTCACAAACAAAAATAGAATACTCGATGAGAACCAATATGGATACAGAGCTAATGTTTCAACTTCGATGGCTTTAATTGAAATTACAGAAGAAATTACCAATGTAATAGATAGTAAAAATTGTGCGGCGGCAGTGTTTATGGATCTAACTAATGCATTTGACACAATTAATCACAATATTTTAATTAAAAAACTAGAATGATATGGCATCAGAGGGTTGGTCTTAAACTGGATAAGAAGTTATTTAACGAACAGGAAACAATACGTGAAGCTAGGCGAACACACATCTACAACGCTAAATATATCCTGTAGTGTACCTCAGGGATCAATACTAGGACCAAAATTATTCAATCTCTATATAAATGACATTTGTAAAGTTACAAAAGATTTAAAGTTAGTATTATTTGCGGATGATACAACAGCGTTTTGTTCAGGAGAGAACACACAGAAGCTAATACAAATTATAACAGAAGACATTAACAAATTAAAAAGATGGTTTGACAAAAACAGACTATCTTTGAATCTCAGTAAAACTAAAATAATGCTATTTGGTAACAGTAGAAGAGAAAGTCAAACACAAATACAAATAGACGGAATAGAAATTGAAAGAGTAAATGAAACCAAATTTCTAGGTATAATGATTGATGTTAAATTGAACTGGAAATCTCATGTAAAAAATATACAACATAAAGTAGCAAGAAACACATCAATAATGAATAAAGCAAAACATGTTCTAGACCAAAAATTGATTGATTGAGACTTTTATTAGTAGGTTGCACAGTGAAGTACATATTCCGTACAATTGACCACCAAATTGTAACACCCGAATAAGTTTTTCAACTTGTTTAAGTCGGGGTCCACTTAAATTGATTCATGATACAGATATATACTATCATATATACTATCATCATAATACAGTCATCACACAAGATAATCACATTGAATTATTTACATTATTTACAATCAGGGGTGTGGAGGGGGGGGGGGTATGGACATCAAGTAGTGGACATATAGAGAGAGAGAGAGAGAGAGAGAGAGATCAGAAGGCATAAGAAAAAGAAAAAGTATCTGCATTTGATTGTTTACATTTGATTATTAGCAATCCGGGGAGGGTGTTAGTTTAGGGTTGTAGCTGCCTGGAGGTGAACTTTTATTGCGGGTTTGAAGGAGGATAGAGATGCCCTTTCTTTTATACCTGTTGGGAGCGCATTCCACATTGATGTGGCATAGAAAGAGAATGAGTTAAGACCTTTGTTAGTTCGGAATCTGGGTTTAACGTGGTTAGTGGAGCACCCCCCTGGTGTTGTGGTTATGGCGGTCATTTACGTTAAGGAAGTAGTTTGACATGTACTTCGGTATCAGGGAGGTGTAGCGGATTTTATAGACTAGGCTCAGTGCAAGTTGTTTAACTCTGTCCTCCACCTTGAGCCAGCCCACTTTAGAGAAGTGGGTAGGAGTGAGGTGGGATCTGGGGTGGAGGTCTAGAAGTAACCTGACTAGCTTGTTCTGAGATGTTTGGAGTTTAGATTTGAGGGTTTTGGAGGTGCTAGGGTACCAGGAGGTGCATGCGTAATCGAAAAAGGGTTGAACGAGAGTTCCCGCCAGAATCCTCAAGGTGCTTTTGTTGACCAGAGAGGAAATTCTGTAGAGAAATCTCGTTCGTTGGTTAACCTTTTTGATTACCTTGGTTGCCATTTTATCACAGGAAAGGTTAGCCTCTAGAATGGAACCTAGGTAGGTGACCTCATCTTTCCTGGTGATGACACTGTCACCTACTTTTATGGTGAAGTCATTGACTCTCTTAAGTTTGATGTGGGACCCAAACAGGATGGATTCTGTTTTACCCAAGTGGATGGATAGCTTGTTGTCAGCGAGCCAGGTGCAAGTTCTACAGAGCTCAGCACTGAGGATTTTCTCCACCTGTGACTTGTCCTTGCCGGATACCAGCAAGGCAGAGTCATCCGCAAACAAAAAAATCACTTCATATTCGCTACTGCTCGCTAGTATTACCATACCTGAGTTATTGTGTAGAAATATGGGAAAATAACTACAAAAGTACACTTCATTCATTAAGTGTGTTACAAAAAAGATCAGTTAGAATAATACATAATGTTGGATATAGAGAACATACCCTTATTTATTGAATCAAAAATACTGAAATTCCACGACATGTTGAATTTGCAAACAGCTAAAATTATACACAAAGCCAACTATAACCTGCTACCCAAGAATATACAACAATTCTTCTCAAAAAAAGAGGAGAAAAATAATCTTACAGAAAATTTTAATTTAAAACATTTGTATGCACGTACAACTCTTAAGACATTCAGTATATCTGTATGTGGAATTAAATTATGGAATGGATTAAGCAAAGCAATCAAACAATGTACTAATATGATCCACTTCAAGAAACTCTTCAAACTTAAAGTGTTTACAAAGTACAAAGAAGAAGAACCATGATAAACATTCTGAATTTATTTCATCCATCCATTCATTTTCAAAATAATCTTACTCATCTCACTATATGAAATGTAACTTACTTCACCGAGTATTATTTATTTATTTATTTATTTTGATTTTGATCACTTATGGAGTATATTGTGAATAAATTGAGAACAGGAAGTGAACAAAAGTTTTAGCAACTGTTATGTAAAAGAAAAGGGGTAGGATTAAATAAGCTCTGCTTCTTCCTATGTTGAAAAGAGAAACTGGAAATTGTGATGTATCATGTTGTATGCTTGCATGTTCGAAATAAACTCAAACTCAACTCAACAGTCCATGGCTTTTAACTCATTGGCTAGCACTGCTCGAAAAAGCGTCTCAGTCATTGGGGTTTTGTGGACCACAGTTTGAGCCCAGCTTGTGTAGGGCTGGACAGTGCAGGTCAGGATGACCACTGTTAATTAGCAATTGACTGGAAAACAAGGCAAGACTCTGTTGTTATTGATAATTTGGTCTTTGCTGTAAGGAATTATTGATAATTGCAACTATAATATAGATTAGTCCCCTAGCTGATAAGACAGCAGGTAATTGTGTGTCTCCATATACAGTGTGGAGCCGCTCCCCTAAGTTAATAACACTCACATCCATTATAGCAAATAAAACGCATTTATTAATATAGGGGGTGACCTATTATGCAAAACCAATCTTTCTAACCTATTGGTAATCGTTTTTGTGTGTTTGAGATCTGCAGTCCCGAAAATTTTAAATCAAAACTATAGAAGCAAGAAGCGGATATATTGAAAGAACAATCTTTCCTTCCTTCATACTTCCTCCCAACCAACCGTTTGCAATATGCCCAATTTGTGACGTTTTTCCAAAGTGTGTCGTCAGCAGATATCTCCATATATGGTAGAAATTTACCCAAAGAGCTTTGCGCGAGTCCACATTGTTATCCAATGCTGTAGTCAATAAGCTCTTTCTTTTTCTCTATTCTCTTGTTGTGCGGCAGACTGGTTCTTACATGCACATGCATTCTCCGCTGTTGCCATTTCTAATACAAAGTAGTGTATAAGTCAAACTTATATCTGTCAGTAGACTCAATATGGAAGCGCTAAAAATTTCAACATGGCTGACAGGGAGAAGATGCAGTAGAAGAAAAGGCATGTAAATAAGACTGCCCACAAAACGGTACCTCCTGAAGAGATGGTCAGAAAGCGGCTTGAAGATGGTCTGTAAAACATTATCTATGCAAAAATTTGCTAAAAGAACCATTACATATTATGTAAACCACAAGGAAGTGTTTTAAATGTAGAATAAAACATAATATGACTCCTTTAAGTGTCAATATTAAGTATTAAGACAATCTAAAGGTATACACCAAGAGCAAGCAGGAGCAGACATGCTAATAGTTAAGATAGCTGCTAAGCTAGCTAGAAACAACAGAGGAAATAAGTGATAATTTATGGGTGATCGGAATCAGAAGCATAAATCCCTGATCGGAAAATCCCTAATCAGTGCAAACCTCTGCTATGGCACAACTCTTCTGTGCTGCATTATTCTGTTTAATACAGGAAACAAGAGTTCAGAATAGGGCTGGGCGATATATCGAATATACTCGATACATCACAGGTTTGTCTCTGTGCGATATAGAAAATGACTATATCGTGATATTCAAGTATACGTTCTCACGCAGTTGATTTTAGCTGCGGGCATTACACTACATGCGTTTCTCACTCTTTCTTGTCTCTCCTTCTCACAGAGACAAAACAAGCGCGCCTTACACACGTCACATACTGTCACGCGTGCAACGTCATACACCCTCGCGGAGCAGACAGGTAGCGGCATAGTAACGTTAGCTGTGGTGCTAGTGGTAATACGAGAGAAAGAAGGTGCGAATCTGGTAAAAAATGAAGGAATGATTAATTCCCAAGAAAAACAGCAGGGAGTCCATCGTCTGGCGGTGGTTTGGCTTCAAGCGGGTAGATGGTGAACAAGTATGCGGCAAAAGCGTTGCTACAAGAAGTAGCACCACTGCTATTGTGTAGAATCATTTGAAAAGTCACCCGCTAGAGAATGAAGAGTGCTTGAAACTCCGCATGTCAACATGTCCGGCCGGTGCCACACCCACAAAATGCCCAAGCAACCATTTCCACATCAACACCGTATGAAAAAAAATAGTCAACAACAGGAGATAACGTCCGCAGAAACCTACCACATAGCGAAGGACATACACTATTTGATTTCCTATTATGCAGCTAATTTTTATTTGACAGTTATTGAAATATCTTGTGTGACATCATGCACAAAAGTGCACTTTATTTGTTTTAAACTATTGTAGTGGTGTTCTGTACAAAAAGTGCACTTTAAAGGCCTACTGAAACCCACTACTACCGACCACGCAGTCTGATAGTTTATATATCAATGATGAAATCTTAACATTGGAACACATGCCAATACAGCCGGGTTAACTTATAAAGTGCAATTTTAAATTTCCCGTGAAACTTCCGGTTGAAAAAGTCTATTTATGATGACGTATGCGCGTGACGTCAATCGTTGAAACGGAAGTATTCGGACACCATTGTATCCAATACAAAAAGCTCTGTTTTCATCGCAAAATTCCACAGTATTCTGGACATCTGTGTTGGTGAATCTTTTGCAATTTGTTTAAAGGCCTACTGAAATGATTTTTTTTTATTTAAACGGGAATAGCAGATCCATTCTATGTGTCATACTTGATAATTTCGCGATATTGCCATATTTTTGCTGAAAGGATTTAGTAGAGAAAATCGACGATAAAGTTCGCAACTTTTGCTCGCTGATAAAAAAAAGCCTTGCCTGTACCGGAAGTAGCGTGACGTCTCAGGAGCTAGTATTCCTCACAATTCCCCATTGTTTACAATGGAGCGAGAGAGATTCGGACCGAGAAAGTGATGATTACCCCATTAATTTGAGCGAAGATGAAAGATTCGTAGATGAGGAACGTTACAGTGAAGGACTTGAGAGGCAGTGATGGACGTATCTTTTTTCGCTCTGACCGTAACTTAGGTACAAGGTGGCTCATTGGATTCCACACTCTCCTTTTTTTATTGTGGATCACGGATTTGTATTTTAAACCACCTCGGATACTATATCCTCTTGAAAATGAGAGTCGAGAACGCGAAATGGACATTCAGTGCCTTTTATCTCCACGACAATACATCGGCGAAATGCTTTAGCTACGAGCTAACGTGATAGCATCATGCTTTAACTGCATATAGAAACAAAAAAATAAACCCCTGACTGGAAGGATAGATAGAATATCAACAATACTATTAAACCGTGGACATGTAAATACACGGTTAATGCTTTCCAGGCTGGCGAAGGTTAACAATGCTGTGCTAACGACGCCATTGAAGCTAACTTAGCAACGGGACCTCACAGAGCTATGCTAAAAACATTAGCTCTCCACCTACGCCAGCCAGCCCTCATCTACTCATCAACACCCGTGCTCACCTGCGTTCCAGCGATCGGCAGAAGGACGAAGGACTTCACCCGATGCGTTTGGCGGCCCGGAGACGTAGGAAGTCAAGGTGAGGTCGGCGGCTAGCGCGGCTAGCGCAGCTAGCGCTCCAACAAAGTCCTCCTGGTTGTGTTGCTGTAGTTCGCTGCTAATACACCGATCCCACCTACAACTGTCTTCTTTGCAGCCTTCATTGTTCATTAAACAAATTGCAAAAGATGTCCAGAATACTGTGGAATTATGAAATGAAAACAGAGCTTTTTGTATAAGATTCTACGGGGTACCATAACTTCTGTTACTCTGACTTCGTCACGCGCATACGTCATCATACCGCGACGTTTCAGCCGGATATTTCCCGGGAAGTTTTAAATGTCACTTTATAAGTTAACCCGGCCGTATTGGCATGTGTTGCAATGTTAAGATTTCATCATTGATATATAAACTATCAGACTGCGTGGTCGGTAGTAGTGGGTTTCAGTAGGCCTTTAATGAACAATGAAGACTGCAAAGAAGAAAGCTGTAGGTGGGATCGGTGTGTTAGCGGCTGGCTGCAGCAACACAACCAGGAGGACTTTGACTTGGATAGCAGACGCGCTATCCGACGCTAGCCGCCGACCGCATCGATGATCGACTGAAGTCCTTCATCGCTCCGTCGATCGCTGAATTGCAGGTGAGCACGGGTGTTGATGAGCAGATGAGGGCTGGCTGGCTGGCGTAGGTGGATAGCTAATGTTTTTAGCATAGCTCTGTGAGGTCTCGTAGCTAAGTTATCTTCAATGGCGTCGTTAGCAACAGCATTGTTAAGCTTCGCCAGGCTGGAAAGCATTAACCGTGTATTTACAGGTCCATGGTTTAATAGTATTGTTGATTTTCTGTCTATCCTTCCAGTCAGGGGTTTATTTCTTTTGTTTCTATCTGCAGTTATGCTATCACGTTAGCTCCGTAGCTAAAGTGCTTCGCCGATGTATTGTCGTGGAGATAAAAGTCACTCTGAATGTCCATTTCGCGTTCTCGACTCATTTTCAAGAGGATATAGTATCCGAGGTGGTTTAAAATACAAATCTGTGATCCACAATAGAAAAAGGAGAGAGTGTGGAATCCAATGAACCCTTGTACCTAAGTTACAGTCAGAGCGAAAAAAGATATGTCCTGCACTGCACTCTAGTCCTTCACTCACATTCCTCATCCACAAATCTTTCATCCTTGCTCAAATTAATGGGGTAATCGTCGCTTTCTCGGTCCGAATCGCTCTCGCTGCTGGTGTAAACAATGGGGAAATGTGAGGAGCCCTTCAACCTGTGACGTCACGCTACTTCCGGTACAGGCAAGGCTTTTTTATCAGCGACCAAAACTTTATCGTCGATGTTCTCTATCGCGAAATGATCAAGTTTGACACACAGAATGGATCTGCTATCCCCGTTTAAATAAAAAAATTCAGTAGGCCTTTAATTTAGTGTTGTTTTGATAAGTCATCTTAGTGACATCATGCACAAAAGTGCACTAATAGCTTATTTAAAATGTCTCTGACAATCTTGCACTTTCTGTTTTGGAAATGACATGAATGTTTGTGCCACTGCTTAATAACTGTTTAATAAATACAGTTTTGGTAAATTGACTTAGTTGTGGTTTCCCTCTCTACATGAATGCAGTATGAACAAGAATGTTTTAATGTAGACACATAGAATCATCATACTGGTGTGATTATATGCATCAAGTGTTAATTCAAGGCTAAGGCAAAATATCAAGATATATATCGTGTATGGTGACATGGGCTAAAAATATTGAGATATTAATAAAAGGCCATGTAGCCAGAGGAGCCTGTTCAGTGCTAGACTGCTTCATCCCAAGTGCAGGACTAATAGACTAAAAAACTCCTTTGTCCCACACGCCATTAGACTGTACAACTCCTCTCTGGGAGGGAGGGGGGGTACTAGAATGACGGGGGATGCAAAACAATAACAGTGTAATACGCTTTCATAACATGGTCACTAATGCCTAGTTTCTCTTGTTATATTCTTATTTTACTGTTATATTTGTATTCTCATTGATGCTTTTTGTTTTTATTCTATTGTAATATTTTTCTATTTTGTTTCCATTTATACCCCCATTATTTACTTTTTTAAATTCGATCTCAATTCTGTACACTGCTGCTGGAATTTTAATTTTCCTGAGGGAACTCTCCTGAAGGAATCAATAAAGTACTATCTATCTATCTATCTATCTATCTATCTATATCGCCCAGCCGTAGTTCAGAACATGTATTAGTACATTCGTCTCCTATCAAATCCCTCTTTGAAGAATGCTCTGATGTTTGCCCCTTAAAATAAATAGTTGAATACTGTGTTTTACTTGCTCATTGTCAAATCCTGCTGTACTGACACGCATGCTAAGTGAATATGATGGCTACCAATATCAAAGCAGGATTTTGTAAAAGGAAATTCAAAGAACAAAGAGTCTTTCTTTAACTCTGACCATTCTCAAATGGCAGCCAGTGAAGGAGAACTTTTTGAGTCTGTAAATGACTCCCTGAATGTGTTGGTGCTTGGTTTAAGAGTATCGTTTTACAGATTGCACTGTTGGACAGGCTTTCTCTTGTATCGGGTCTGAATAAGATCAAGGCTGCTGTGGGAGTAAACATTTGTACTATGTCGGTACTTGCATACCTGTTACAGTTTTATTTTTAACGCTTTTTTAGGCTTGCTCATCTTTGTATTGGATTGCATGTTTTGTAAGTGTCGTCATACACACAGTCACCTCATAGTTACCGGTATTTGTGTTTAGCTCTATTATCCATCTATCCATCCATCTTCTACCGCTTGTCCCTCTCGTGGTCGCGGGGGGGCTGGAATCTATCCCAGCTGCACACTGGCAGAAGGCAGGGTACACCGTGGTCAAGTCGCCACTTCATCACAGGGCCAACAGATAGACAGACAGATAAAAATATTTTGTCCAATGCCTCGCATATTAGGGTGTTGTCAGATAAATGTAGTGCTCAATCACATGTAATCTTGTGCTTTCAAATACCCGGAGGGCATCAAGTTTCTGCATATCTATAAGGCCAATGCATGTGTTATGAATAGAGGTGGAGGAAATCGATTTTTAGATGCATCGCAATTCGGACACGGACGATTATAAAATTGATTAGTAAACGTCAATAATCGATTATTGTATTGTAAATAAAGTAATGTAGACAGTTGTAAAATGTATCTGACTGCAGCGAGCCACCTCACCGAAAGATCCGACCAGCTCCTTTATTATAGTCCTTTTTGTTCCAGTTTGGCACACATTTCCATGAATTTAAATCATGTGATAAGAATTTCTTATTACAAATAAACTGTTTTTAAAAGTTGCAGGTGATAAACGCCTATTTCGTGAAACAAAATGTAAAACTGCATCATGTACCGAGGATGTCATTGTGGCTTGTACAGCCCTTTGAGACACTTGTGATTTAGGGCTATATAAATAAACATTGATTGATTGATTGATTGATTTGAATATACATGAATTAAAGATGCATCAATTATAATTTTTTTAATCAAATCGTAGCTCCTGAATCTTAATCGTAATTGAATCGTGAGGTGGCCAAAGATTCCCACCTCAAGTTATGAACGTATACTAGGGCTTGTGATAGTATAACCCTTGCAGCCAATTTGCTGCAAGTGTGTTATTGCTTGGAGGTGTTTGAAAATGGTGTGTGTATTCCTGTGAATCAGTCTGCCTTTTGTTTAATGGTGTGGTGATGTGATCTGCTTTGACCATTCTGAGCAGTAACATAATCATCTTTGACATTCAAACACCATTCGCATACTGCCATTCTCATGCTTGGCACACACACATATCCTCACTCACACACAGATACACTCAAACAGCAACTCGCAGTTCAGTGATCATTTGTAGGGGTGTGTCAGCTACGATACAGATATTTCCCTATGAAGGCCATGGGTAATTTAGAAACATTCCCATACACGCGCATGCACCAGTCATCTGTCTGTTTGAAAAGATCAAAACACCAAAAAAGACAGTCGAAAGCAATCGGGGTTTCCAAGTGCCGGGAGCAATTCACATACACACACGCACGCACAGACACACACACACACACACACACACGCACAATCACATGTGCGCACACGGGGCCAGGAGCAAGGTGCTTCAGGGAGGCTGCTGCTCCCAAGGTAGTTGTCTCATCTGATTATGATAACAATGTACAGAGTAGCGGAGGAAAAGGTAGCCGGGAGGGGACTGAGAGAGGAAGGGGGGATGTCGAAAGAGTAGTGTAGTGATAGTTCACTTCAAAGACTCTAATCTGTGACTCATTTGAACATTGTAGCAGGATTGACTAAGGTAGCAAGCAGCATGTGTATATGTAATTTGATTTATTTTACAAACGCTATTAGGTTAATCATTTTACAGAGTTTAATGATGTAGTGACACATGTACATACAGTATCTCACATTGACCCTATTAACCTGTCGAAGACCCATTTAAAAAAACATTGAAACAAAACAAAAAAGAAAAACCTAGACAATTTTTTTTTTTTTTCAAGACCGATGAAATAACAGCTGAAATAACAGCTGAAATAAGTTTTTTAAAATATTTTTTTTATTTGCTAGTTTATTCTTTATTAATCACTCTTAATGTTGTTTGCTAACTTCTCCTATCTTTGAGACACATTTGTGCAGTGGGGCTCTGTGTCACTGCTGCAGCTCTGTAGGTCACTGGTGTGTGGCAGTGAGGAAGAAAAGCCCTGACTCGCCTGGGGATTAATTGTTTAACGCCACCTGTTGGTTTCCGAGCATACATTTGTACATGATGAATATGAGGACTTCATACTATTTTCAAGGGACTCAATTTTTTTCTCGGATCAATATGGAATTTAAAAAAAAACCATTTTATATTAAGGATTTTATAAAAGAATTACATCTATACATAACTTTTTATTTGCTTTGGGGTTATTGTGATTTTTTTCTATACTTAAAACACTTCTTTGTGGTCTACATAGCATTTGCTGGTGCTGCTCCCCCAACAAACCACTGCAAAGTACAGAGCACTGGCCACAACAGACTGATAAAATATCTCCAACAGCTTGCTGCACACAGTAAAGGACCTAAGCTTCCTCAGGAAAAAGAGTCTGCTCATGCCCTTCTTGTAAACAGCTTTGTAGTTGTCCTTCCAGTCCAGTCTGCTGTTCAAATGGACTCCCAGGTACTTATACTGCCCCACTACTGCCACCTCCCGGCCCTGGATCTTGATGGGCTCCACCGGGGTCATTCTCTTCCTGAAGTCGATGACCAGCTCCTTGGTCTTGTCCACATTAAGGACCAGATGGTTCGCCTGAGACCACTCCATAAAGTCAGCGATCAGTGTCCTGTACTCCAATTCCTGTCCCTCTTTAATACACCCGACCACAGCAGAGTCGTCAGAGTATTTCTGCAGGTGGCAGGACCTGGAACTGTACTGGAAGTCTGAGGTGTACAGGGTGAACAGGAAAGGAGACCGGACGGTCTCCTGTGGAGCACCTACACCACTGACCACAGTATCCGACAGGGAGCTCCCCAGTCGCACAAACTGGGGCCTGTCAGACAAGTAATCAGTGATCCAGGAGACAATGGATGAACTGACACCCATCCTGAGCAACTTGTCACTCATCAGAATTGGCTGAATGGTGTTAAAGGCACTGGAGAAATCAAAGAACATGATCCTCACAGTGCCCTTCCCACCATCCAGGGGAGAGTGAGCATGATGCAGCAGGTAGTAAACCGCATCATCCACTCCTACATGGGGCTGATATGCAAACTGTAGAGGATCCAGGGAAGGAGCCACCAGGGGTCTCAGCTGATCCAGCACAAGTCTCTCGGGGACCTTCATGACCTGGGACGTCAGGGCAACAGGTCTGAAGTCGTTCAAGCCCGATGGGATGGGCTTCTTGGGCACCGGCACTATGCAGAATGTTTTCCATAGCACTGGTATCCGTTCTAGCTTCAGACTCAGGTTGAAGATGAAGTGCAGGATCTCAGTTAGCTGAGCAGCGCAAGTCTTCAGGACCCAGGGGTTGACTTGGTCAGGGCCTGCTGACTTGGCTGGATTGACTCTCTCCAGCTGTCGTCTTACATGTCCAGGTGTCAGACACACCGGGCTGTCTTTCTCAGTGGGGGGAAGAAACAGCGGTGGCAGGTAACAGAGAAGGAGTTTGTATTGAAGTTCAGGGGAGGTGTGAGGACAGGAGTAGTGGGGGGAGGGCCAGTAAGGGGTGCATTGCTAAATCTATTGAAAAACAAATTCGGCTCGTTGGCTCTATCTACACCCCCATCCAGCAGTTTGGCTTTGTTGTTGAAGCCTGTGATGGCTTTCATGCCTTTCCACACATCACGAGTGTTGTTCTGTTGGAGTTTAGCCTCTAGCTTCCTCCTGTAGGCATCTTTCCCTTCTTGCAGCTGAACTTTAAGCTGCCACTGAATCCTCCTCAACTCGTCCCGATCACCAGATCTGAAGCTAGCTTCTTTTTATTCAGCAGCACCTTTAGCTGGCTGGTGATCCAGGGCTTGTTATTTGGGTAACAATGGACAGTTTTTGTAGGGATGATGGAGTCCTCACAGAAATTGATGTAGTCTGTGATGCTGTCAATATCTGTCCCGTGAGGCTTACAGAGTACTTCCCAGTCTGTAGTCTCAAAGCAGTCCTTCAAGGTAATGCATGCCTCCTGTTTTCTCCTCTGCAATGATTTTGATGAGACGGGCTGCCTCCTCACAGCAGGAACATATTGAGGTGTTAAAAGCACCATATTGTGATCAGACCGTCCCAGGGGGAGCACGGCAGTGGCTCTGTATGTATCTTTTAAATTAGCATACAGTAGGTCCAGAGTTTTATTTTCCCGTGTTGCACAGTGCACATATTGATGGAAAGTGGGTAAAATAGAGTCCAAAGAAACATGATTAATGTCACCCGAAATGAGAATGAGGGCATCGGGATGTTTGGTCTGTTGCTTAGCAACAGCGGCATGAATGGTGTCACAAGCAACAGCTTCGTCAGCAGAAGGAGGAGCATACACTCTATGACGATAACAGAAGTAAACTCCCTTGGCAAATAATATGGCCGAATTCCAACAGCCAGAAGTTCAATGTCCGGCATACAAACACACTTCTTAACAGTAATGTGTCCAGGATTACACCACCTCTCGTTCACCAAGATGGCAATCCCGCCGCCATTCTTCTTACCGCTCAAGAGTGTGTTTCGATCCGCCCGTGAGGTTGTGAAGCCGGGTAGAGATGCGCTGTGGTCCGGGAATTCCGCGTGCAGCCGAGTCTCCGTAAAGCACATGATGCTGCACACGGCGTACTCCTTTTGAGTTCGGACGAGCCCGAACAATTCGTCCATTTTATTCGCCAAAGACCGCACGTTCCCCATGAGGACAGAGGGAATAGCAGGCTTAAATTTCTTTCTCCGCTCCCTCATCTTTATGCCGGCACGGCGTCCCCTGCGCTTTTTCCGTAGTCCCACGGGAAGGTCCGACCGCGTTCCCCATAGCGCTGGTAAGGAGAGCGCAAACAGCTCCTCACGTGTGTAAACAAAAGGCTTGCTGCTCCGTTGATCAAAGCCAAACACAAAACAGCCCGCAAAGAAAAAGAAAAGTAACGAAAACACACAAAAGCACCCAAGAACCATAATTAGTGGTTTAGGTAAGAGATAAAAAAAGGAAGAAAAGTTGAGAATAACACCAAAAATAAAGTAAAATGAAAGGAATTCAAAGGAGCTTCTGTGATGTGCTGCCACTCTTTCAGGCGCACCAAAGACTAACAGAAATCAAGTCTACTGACAGATATAAACATATAAAGTCATAGCCAATTGTGCAAACTATATGACTATCATATTGACACTGCAGCCATTCGCCTACCACCACAAATAGATTGCTGTTCTGTGCAAAATACTGTCCCTATCTTTAATTTCATCATTAAGATAATTAACTAAACAATTAAGGATAATGAGTTATTCCTTAGCACATGGATACAGTCGTTTAAATTTGTAGTGTAACTTTTTGGATGTATTGTTGTTGACTACTACCATTAACTTCTAGATAGTAGTTCTTTTGATGCATTGGTTTGTAATAGTAAACTTGTGTGTAATTGGCATGGTGGACCAGACTGCAATCTATGCCACAAAAAACCTGCACTGTCCATCATTAAGAGCAGCCCCTCTCATTGCTTCCTGCATTTAAAGAAAGTCTCCTAGACTTATGGTCTTTATTAAAAGGTTGACATACCACCTTATATATGCCTCTCTCTCTTTGGTTCTATCCTTTTTCTCTTTCCTTGCCTCATCTATCTCTTCAAAGCCCCCCTACCCCTCCAAAGACCACCCCTTCATTGTCTCTTTGCCTCCACCTTCTTTGTCCTTCCCCCTCTGCCTCTTATTTCCTTTACACTCCCACCCGGGCCTTCTGTCTCTCTCTCGCCCCCCTCCATTTCCCTGGGGACAATTTTCTTTTCTTAAATAAACTGTCATAGCTAGTGTTAAAATATGGGCCTTACAAGGCGTGAGCACAGCGAGGAAAGGGACGGGGCCCTGGGCTGGTATAAAACATGGATAATATGCTCTGAGAGGTAATTGTATCTTTTAGCACTGAGATGAGTAGAACTAATGTGTCTCCACCTCTTCCTTTTTCTCTTTTTATTCCTTTCGCTCCTCACCTTCGCTTCCTATCTTTCGCCTTGCACGCTGCAACTATCCTGATACAATACAGTGAATAAAAGCTGTACATCAGAGCTGCTAACAGTTCATAGTGGGAGAGGGGGCATGGAGGGTGAACAACAAGAAAAGGAAGGTTAATCAAAGGAAGAGGAGCAAGAAAGGTGACAATGTGCCTGGAGAGTCCAAAGTGAAGAGGTGGGGATGGTTCTAATCACGTTGGACTTTTAATTGCACCCTTTTGGGGTCTCGTGTGGATAACTGAAACATTCCCCAAATTATGTTAGGTCTATAATGATGAGTGGTTGATTTTTAATGCCATTAAGGTGAGACCATTTTGTGCTATTATGAAATTACACTTTGGCCTTCAGGGTCTGTCTGCTTATGTTTTTGAGGACAGCTACAAGGACAATTCAAGGACAAAACCAGTTCCCAAGCATTGCTTACGGGCCCTGCAGTTGACAAAAAACAATGAAAACAGTTAACATTTTGCATTGATATCTCTAAAATAACCTTAAAGTCGAATGTGACTTCCTTTCAGCCAGAAGATACCTGTTGAACAAATACAAATTCAATGCATTCTTGAACTCATATTTTAAAATATTTGCACATTCCCTATACCTGTGTAGCCTTTGATATCAACAATTGTCTTTCCATATCACTTATCTATCCCTGTACACTCAAACTGCCTCTGTGTGTTTCTTGTCCCAGCTTTGCTTTTGTCAACACTCAAATCCTTTATTTTACTAGACCTTTCATTCCAACATCCCTGATTCTCCTCCTTTATCTCACTCTTTTGCTCCTTCTCTGCCTCCTCTTATTGACAGCTTCCCTGGCTGTGGTAGTATTTGTCTTATCTGTGAGTGGCTTGTCAGTCATTCAGTCACTGGGTTGTACAGCTTCAGGGGGCTGAAGAGAAAGTATATAGAGTCTGAGGTAGGGGAGCTGATGTTTGAGAGGAGAAGAAAGAACACACAGGCATGAGCGGCATGTGGAAAGAAGGGACACAAGTAATCAAGAAGTGTTCTTGTGGCCTACAGCGACAGATTTGTGTCCCTCTACTGGTTGCAGGCACATGTTTACCAAGCATCATGTATTGGATTTCAGATTTTTGTTTTGGACTGTTTAATATTGTCTTGTTAATGCACACTTGGAAGATTTAATGCATAATTCGATCTCTTAAAGGTCCCTGTTTTTTCTTTCTATAAAAATGTTTTGCTTATTGTGTGGTGTCTTCTGCACAGCAAACCTGGCCTGTTTTGTATGTGAGCATTTTCTTCCGTCTCTTATTTTTGTAGCTCACCACTATCAAGTGAGCTTAGAGTAAACAGTGTGGTCCACACTGTTTACTGAGCCATGGCTTGGCATGAGTGTGAAAATGGAGAAGCGCTTGAGTCAGAATGCTGCTCTACAGATCACTAAAAGCTTTCCACTCAAGGTTTGCTTTTCCTCACTTTTAGAGGAGCTTAGCTGCCGGAGGAGGCTGTTTTTTACACAAGGAAAGGATGCTTTAACCTGGCTTATCTTTATGAACAATACTAAAGAACATACTCAATCATGGAACAAAACAAATAAATGTACCTACAGCTTACTAATAGACTTGTTTATCAAATGGAAATTCAGTTGAAGTAATGCAGACATATTGTGCTTCCTTGGTTAGCCTGAGTAAACCTTGCGCTATTCATTTCAGTAGGTGTATAAAGTTGCAATTAGGGATCTTACAATATAAAACTTCATATCATGGTTATTATTACAGTTAGGATTAATATCGCGGTATTGTTCAATGTGATCAAAAAGTACTTGTACACACATTTGAATCTTTTGACCAAGTTATTGTTTTTAAATAACTAAAATTAATAGACACAGCTTTTGCATGTTTGTTTCCTAAGCTTCACATAGTGTTTAGGCATAGTATTTTATCTGTTTTAATAGTTAAGCTTGTATTGTTTTACATATTGGTTTGTACTATTGCTCTTTAAGATTCACTAAAATGAAAAGTGGGTAGCAAATAAAATCCTAATATTATTATTATTATTTCTGGTGGGTGTTGTGGCATCCTACTCTGTTCAGCAGTCCTTAAACATGCCGTAAAAACACTTCCGTTGTACACTATAGAGCGATCTCTCTGTACTAAGATAACACAACTTTTAGGTTCAATGTACACAATTGAATAGCTTACAGTAGTTGCTTAGCCAGCAATGTGTTTATATAAGTTTAGATTGGGTTATGTCGTCTCTTAATAGGGAAATATGTTAATGTGTCTTGTTTTCACGTTAGACTTTAAGCTAGCGAGCTGGCGCCAGTCAGTCCATAAGTTTATCAAAGTGCAGTTATCAATCACAATTTTTCGATCATTTTTATTTCATTTTCTTTTTTTAAACATTTATTTATTAATTTCCAGACACATTTAAATTACATTAATTGTCTAGCAAACATCAAATGCTGTGTTTCTCCCCACAAGTAAAAGAAAGAAAGGAATAAAAAAACAAATGATAATGAATAAAGTAAGAAACCACAGACAAATGTCAACATAAAACCACAAACAGCTGCATTCCTGAATGACCTTAGAGCAGGTGTGGGCAATTAATTTTTACCGGGGGCCGCATGAGCAACCCGAGCACTGCTGGAGGGCCACACCAACAATATTTCAATTAAATTTAGCTCAAATTATTTTGGATATACTGTAAGATAAATAATAAAAATAATATTTTCATTTAACCTAACTTATCTTTATACAAAAGCAGATTGCTTTTGATGGTTTTATTTTTAACACTTTCTTACCCAACACTTCCTGATGTATAATACAATGCAAAAATTTCAGTTTCTGTCACTTTATCCTGCATCCTCTTTGTTGTGAACGTAGCACGCCTGTAAGGTGATTGGCGAAGAAGGAGGAAGCATTGCTGTTGCGGAAATGAGGAGGAAGGATGGACGTGTGTGTTGAAAGAACGAGATAAGTTGAGCTGTGTTAGTATAGGTTGCTCAATAAAAGTTTAAAAAGAGCATCAGACTTGGTGTGCACTTCTTCTGGACGCTACAATTGGTGTCAGAAGTGAGATGAAATGCCTCCCAGTTCACCTTGCCATCAAACCTGGGAGTCTTCATTGAGGGCGGAATTCCCCCATGCCAAGCAGTGTGCGCTGCACCTGTAGACGCTGCCTCTCTCCTTCCTCCCTCTTTCTCTCCCTCTTTGCGACGAGCTCCTCACGTCCGGGATTCACACAGACATCTGCATTCGCTGCCGGCACCGTAAGTGTCCTTCCCCTCCCGTTCAATCTTGACTGTCGCCAGGAAACATCGTGGCACGTACCTCCCGATGACGTAGCAGGCTGAGCGCACAAGCAGCGCAGTATGCTCACACAAGCAGCGGCAGTATGCGCAAAGTTTTACTTCTGACACCAATTGTAGCGTCCAGAAGAAGTGCACACCAAGTCTGACGCTCTTTTTAAACTTTTATTGAGCAATCTATACTAACAAAGTTAAACTTATCTCGTTCCGTCCACACGCACGTCTATCCTCACTCCTCATTTCCGTAACTCAAGAACACAACATCAACTTCAGCAGGTCGTTACACTATATTCTTTAAACACAGCAACATGTGTACCACAAATTGAGCACATGGCTTTACCTTTTAATTTCTGTAAAGAAATACTTGGCAGTCCATGTCTTGTGGAAAACACGCCATTCGTCATCAACTTTTCTTTTTTTAGCGTCTCATCACTTGTCGCTGTGCACCTTCACTCACAGGTTACACACGGACATACGCCCATAAATAACACTTTTTAAAATAAAAGCAGCACAGTTGTATTGCACGCGCGACATAGATGTTTTTAAAAAGGTATTTTGTAATTTGTGATTGCCGCTGTTCACATTCACTCAAAATCGCGCACGAGCATACGTCCACACGGAAGTAATACAAATAACGCTTTTCTAAACAAAAGCAGCACCGTTGTATTGCACACTCGAGAGATACTTTTTAAAATTTATTTTGTAATTTATGATTGGCCTCACGTGGGCCGGACAGGGACGCACAAAGGGCCGGATGTGGCCCGCGGGCCGCAGAATGCCCAGGTCTGCCTTAGAGAGACATAGCAACCCACAAGCACACAAAAGGCTTATCAACCACCCACATTTCATTTATGATTCAATCAGAGTAAATTGGAAATCAGTTTCTCCTACAAATCTCAGAAAGGCCCCCATGAGTTCTTGAAACTTTACAGAACAACCATTCAATGTCAGCCTAATCTTCTCCAGTTTTAAAAATACAGAACATGTATATTCCAGCGGGTGTGGATATTATTAATTTTAAAACAATAATGCTAACCGTCAGGAATTTTACTGCACTTACCATTAATACAATTTATTGTTACATCCCTAGTTCCTTTGAAGTATTAAGAGAGCCCTCTCTAAAAGTTTTGATGTCCTGTTTCCATGTCAGTGTTATATTGGGTAGAATAGTGCTGCCTGGAGGAGTCATATCTCGCGTTGATAAAAGGCAGTAAGTTCTGACAATATTTATGACAAATTTGCACTTGGAAACGGAGGTAACAGTACTGTACTTGTACAGTCAGTCTTGGAATTTAGACAGAGTTGGTAGTAATACTTTCTTCTAAATAGCAACATTCCAAATTAGTTATCCCCTCTACAAAATGCACAAACTACCTCCATTTTCAAAAAGTTGTGAATTTACTCCGATTGAGTGGTAAAGGAAAAAAGTGCGTCATAAAATACAGATGATGGCGGAAAGGAAAAAGAAGTGTTTATGAGTGCTAACAAAGAAGACTTGGATGTGTTTCAGAAGGGCGCGTGGTGTCTAAGGAGGATGAAGCGCTTCAGTATTCATTTACATCAGCCCTGACAACTGCCTCACATCTCCCCAAGAGCCACACTGCTCAGGCTTAAAGATTTTTAAAGTGGGCCCTTCTTCTGGTTCTCTCTCTGACTTTCCTCCTTCCTGTCTCTTCTTCTCACTCCTCACTGCCCCACCTCCCTTTTTTCTACTCCCATTCTCTCCTGAGCTCTCATGTGCTTGCCAGTCTTCAATCAGTCATCATGAAAGTGTCTGTCTGGGCGTCTTAACCATCCTCTGAGAGGCAGACACTTGTCTGGGACTGCCTTCATCCCCTAAAGGCGCGTTTTTTTTTTACTTGGACTTATTTCCTCCTCACACCTTTTCAACTTTCTTAAAGAGCTAACAACAGATGAGAGCGACAGGGCAAGATAAACACAAGGAGGCATCAGTGGGAGAAGTTGTGGAAATAGAGCGGTAACAAATCATGGATGAATCAGGAAAATATATTTATACAGTGGGTGAGCAATTTAAAAAAACAATAACATGGGTGTGAATAAGCAAATTGCTGCAAGGACAAAGCAAAAATGACACAAACAGAGAAAGCAAGAAAAAGGAGGCGGAAGAGGAGGGGTTATAAGAATTAGGATTATCAGTATCCCCACAGTGCGGTTCCCAAAAACAGGATTTGGAGATTGTGTAAAAGAGAAAAAGTGGCACATTAAAGGTTATGGAGTGGCTCTTACGGAGGTATCTTTCTTTTTCCCTTGGTTTGATGTAAAAGGGAGCCGCCACTGCTTTGACGATGTTGTCGTTTTCCATATTCATGCTTCCGATCGAGAGAGCACAGAGGCAAGGAGCGCATAGATTTTTGGTCAAACAGAAAGCTAATTTGCGCTGAGGCAGTGTAGCCTGAGGCTTTCCTGCTACTAGGGAAATGAGTTGGAAGATTAGTCGTATGTATAATTGACACACACACACACACACGGTCATGCACATCTTTAGGGATGGATGCCCATGTAGGATGCTCACAAACTGGCACTCTTGTGACCAGAGATTTTTGTAGCTTTTTTTTTTTGGGCCCTAAACAACATTTTGTTTGAGGACCCATTTCGGTCTTTAATATTATTTGTTTAACACGCCAGAACCTAGGGCTGACTGCAGCTTAGTGAGTATTATAATACAGTCGTTTCTCGCCACATCGCGCTTCAAGATTTGCGGCTTTTAAAAGTGACCATTTGGGTGTTACTTCATGTCTTGATGGCTTACTTAATGTATAGAAACTTATTTAGCGGTTAACAGTTTTTTAATGCTCTACATATGAAAATATTACATTTATAATAAAATATTTATTCTATATCTTTGGGGCAAAGGTTCAGCTACAATATACATTTAGATAGCGTCACACCCTTGTGAGTGTTTTGGACTTATGTTAGCTTTTTCTCTGTGTGTGGTTTTTTTAGTTCCTGTCCTGTGCCTTTATTTTGTATATTCACTTCCTTATGTCGTGCACAGTCGTACACACTTGCTGCCTGATTGGCAACCGGGACAGAGCTGCACCCAGGTTGCCTATTTAGTCGGACCATTGTCAGTTGTACTTCTCTGCTCTGCTATGCTCTGCCATGCTTTGCCAATGCTTATGGCTTTACCTACTGCTCTGTATTGCTTTCTGTGGTGAGAGCCTATATACATGTAAAGCGACTTTGAGTACTTAGAAAAGCGCTATATAAATCCCAGGTTTTATATACAGTATCTTCCACAAAAAAAGTATTGTGTCTTGTGCAATTCCGTTTGCACTCGTCGTCTTCTTCTTTATTTCTAGTCGTGTGTGTTCCCACTCCCTCGTGAGTGCATTTTCTTTTGTTGTATTAAAGAATATGATTTTTTACTTACCACCTGCCTGTTGTCTGCTGCATCTTGGGGTCCTGTTTCAAACGCTACTTTCTCGCTCGTGACAGATGGTACTGTCGTTTTAGAAACACGGCCATAAGTATGTCACGATGATTGCTTTCGAAGTGATGCTAAATTAGCAATTAATGGTGCTAAACCGAGTTAAAACTATTACAAAGAACATTTAAATAATACAGGTTTAGCCTAGACAAAGTGTAAATGTTTTCATGAGGTCAAAGTAGAACAAGCAAACACCTGCAGAGCACAGCGACCACATTGATGATCAGCTACTGAAGTGACCTGTCACAGCAACCATGTGGCCCCACTAGTCGTTGTGGCCCTAAACAACTGCATAGTGTTAATGCCAGGGGCCCACCCTGCTTCCATTCATCCATTTTCTACCGCTTGTTCCTTTCTGGGTTGCTGGGTGGCTGGAGCCTATCCCTGCTGCACTCGGGTGGAAGGCAGGGTACACCCTGGACAAGTCGCCAACTCGCCAACACAGATACTCACATTCACATAGGGCCATTTTTAGTGTCGCCAATCACGATAAGGAAATGCAGTACTGTACTATTACTGCTGTTTGCCAATCTTTTAAAAGTTTATTTTGGTGCTCTGCTTTGTTTTACAATAAATGTGTTAATTAGGGTTGGGTTTAACATTACAACATCCACAGTTTGCTACGTACCTCGTTAAGGTCAGGTTTTTTTTGGTACAGTACAGGAACAAAATGACAAACATAACTGCTGAGCTTTCACGTTTTAATCATTTTAAAAATAAAACACTAAACAAGAAACTTCTGGCATTTAATAATCCACTAAATAATATTGTAAATTAAAAATATAGATACTATACAGAAAAACTGATGGATGTGGGGGCCGCTTTGGTATATTTTGTGCATTAAAGATGTGTAAAGATAGGTTAACATACTGTATTATAGCTATATAAGCTTTGCTTCGTAGGTTACAAATCAAATTAGTGTGGTATATATTAATACATAAAATAATATACCTAATTAATAATTAATTGATTTATAGTATAATAAACTTATGTTTAGATAATGCTAATGCTAATCAAAAAAACAAGCTGTTGGCTGAAAATGGCCTACGAGCCGCACTTTAGACATCCGGGTTTACAGCTATTATTTTTGGGAAAGTGTAGCAAAGCAGACAAAAAGCAACAATAACAGTTTGAATGATTATTTTATTTTCAATATCTTAAAGTCCTTCAATATTTGAAGTGCAGCCTTAATCATTACAGTTTGTAGCACTTTTCCCATCCCGTTCTAAACAAACAATGGCGGCACACTGCTTTCGTCTTATCCACTTGTATTTGTGTGTTTACATAGTTCACCAAAAAGGCGATAAGCTCCCAAATTGAGGCCTGTAATGTCAAAAGACAATCTCCAGGTTCTGGCTTCTCCTGAGCTCTAGGGTTGGAATGGTTCACAAAACCCATGGTTGTTCGTCTTGGTTTTCGCTTCGGTTCAGTGTACGTTATTCTTTTTAACGCCGCAGAATACCATATATTCCAATAATCTACTATTACCATTTATCAGTTGTGAGCCTTACAAAAATATCTTTAAGCTCTGACTCTTGAATTACTGTCAACAAAAAATTTAACTGTACTATGTTTATAACCACATTATATACCGTCAACATGAACTGAAGCACAAGCTTTATCAGTACTTTTTTCCTTCGTTTAATCCACAACAAAAACAAAACAAACATGAGAATATTCTTGCTCGAGTGCTTTTATCAATCAATCAATCAATGTTTATTTGTATAGCCCTAAATCACAAGTGTCTCAAAGGGCTGTACAAGCCACAACGACATCCTCGGTACAGAGCCCACATACGGGCAAGGAAAAACTCACCCCAGTGGGACGTCGGTGAATGACTATGAGAAACCTTGGAGAGGACCGCATATGTGGGTAACCCCCCCCCCCTCTAGGGGAGACCGAAAGCAATGGATGTCGAGTGGGTCTGACATAACATTGTGAAAGTCCAGTCCACAGTGGATCCAACACATCAGCGGGAGTCCAGTCCACAGCGGGGCCAACAGGAAACCATCCCGAGCGGAGACGGGTCAGCAGCGCAGAGATGTCCCCAACCGATGCACAGGCTAGTGGTCCACCCGGGGTCCCGACTCTGGACAGCCAGCACTTCATCCATGGCCACCGGACCTATGCAACTCCCCCTCGCAAGGGACAGGGGAGAAGAGGAGAGAAGAAAAGAAACGGCAGATCAACTGGTCTAAAAAAAGGGGGGTCTATTTAAAGGCTAGATTATACAAATGAGTTTTAAGATGGGACTTAAATGCTTCTACTGAGGTAGCATCTCTAACTGTTACCGGGAGGGCATTCCAGAGTACTGGAGCCCGAATCGAAAACGCTCTATAGCCCGCAGACTTTTTTTTGGCTCTGGGAATCACTAATAAGCCGGAGTTCTTTGAACGCAGATTTCTTGTCGGGACATATGGTACAATACAATCGGCGAGATAGGCTGGAGCTAAACCGTGTAGTATTTTATACGTAAGTAGTAAAACCTTAAAGTCGCATCTTAAGTGCACAGGAAGCCAGTGCAGGTGAGCCAGTATAGGCGTAATATGATCAAACTTTCTTGTTTTTGTCAAAAGCCTTGCAGCCGCATTTTGTACCAACTGTAATCTTTTAATGCTAGACATAGGGAGACCCGAAAATAATACGTTACAGTAATCGAGACGAGACGTGACGAACGCATGAATAATGATCTCAGCGTCGCTAGTGGACAAGATGGAACGAATTTTAGCGATATTACGGAGATGAAAGAAGGCCGTTTTAGTAACACTCTTAATGTGTGACTCAAACGAGAGAGTTGGGTCGAAGATATTACCTAGATTCTTTACCGAGTCGCCTTGTGTAATTGTTTGGTTGTCAAATGTTAACGTGGTATTATTAAATAGATGTTGGTGTCTAGCAGGACCGATAATCAGCATTTCCGTTTTCTTAGCGTTGAGTTGCAAAAAGTTAGCGGACATCCATTGTTTAATTTCATTAAGACACGCCTTCAGCTGACTACAATCCGGCGTGTTGGTCAGCTTTAGGGGCATGTAGAGTTGAGTGTCATCAGCATAACAGTGAAAGCTAACACCGTACTTGCGTATGATGTCACCCAGCGGCAGCATGTAAATACTAAAGAGTGCAGGGCCAAGAACCGAACCCTGGGGAACTCCGCACATTACCTTGACATAGTCCGAGGTCACATTGTTATGGGAGACGCACTGCATCCTGTCAGTAAGATAAGAGTTAAACCAAGACAAGGCTAAGTCTGACATACCAATACGTGTTTTGATACGCTCTAATAAATTATTATGATCGACGGTATCGAAAGCGGCGCTAAGATCAAGAAGCAGCAACATAGATGACGCATCAGAATCCATCGTTAGCAATAGATCATTAGTCATTTTTGCGAGGGCTGTCTCCGTAGAGTGATTTGCCCTGAAACCGGATTGAAAAGGTTCACAGAGATTGTTAGTCACTAAGTGTTCATTTAGCTGCTGTGCAACAATTTTTTCGAGAATTTTGGAAATAAACGGAAGGTGGGAGACCGGTCGGTAGTTTAACATGAGGTCAGGATCGAGGTTAGGTCTTTTGAGTAGAGGATGAATAACCGCTTTTTTGAATGCTAGGGGAACAGTGCCGGAGGAAAGTGATAAGTTTATAATATTTAACACTGATGGACCTAATAATACAAACAGTTCCTTGATAAGTTTCCCAGGAAGTGGGTCAAGTAAACATGTTGTTTGTTTTATCCCACTTACACGCTGTAATAATTCCTCTAATGTTATTTCATCAAAAATAGAGAGACTATTTTGGAGGGCAGTGTCCGTCGTATATACAGTCGTATTTGTGTTAATAGAACCCAGTTGTAGCTGGGATGCGTTGTCTTTAATCTCCTTTCTAATAAGTTAAATTATCTTATTAAAGAAATTCATAAAATCATCATCTGCCGAGTGGGTGGAGCTACTGGGAGGAGTCCCTTGTTGGGTTAGCGATGCTACTGTACTAAACAGAAATTTAGGATCGTTTTTGTTGAGGCGGATGAGATTTGAGTAGTATTTAGCTTTAGCTAAGGTAAGCATGCGTTTATAAGTTATTAAACTATCACTCCATGCTTGATGGAAAACCTCAAGTTTAGTCGCGCGCCATTTGCGTTCCAGTTTTCTACATGATAATTTATGAGCTCTAATTTCTTCTGTAAACCATGGGGTGCGCCTTTTAGGGGCCCTTTTTTGCTTTAGCGGTGCTATACTATCAATAATTTCGCGCAAGGCATCGTCAAAGTTGTTAGTGAGGTTATCAATAGAGCCGACATAATTTGGGAATGGTGCCATTACCGAAGGCAGTAGGTCAGCAAGAGTCATCGTTGTGGCAGCATTAATGTTGCGGCCGCTATAGCAGTTATTATTATTATTAGCTTGTTGACAATGAGTCAAAACTTCAACTTTTATAAGGTAATGATCGGACATTACTTTAGTATATGGAAGTATCATAACTTTGGAGGTGGTGACACCCCTGACAAGCACTAGATCTATTGTATTACCGTTGCGATGCGTGGGTTCATGTATTATTTGTGTAAGACCACAGCTATCAATTATGGTTTGGAGCGCCACGTACTGAGGGTCCGATGGGGTATTCATATGGATATTAAAGTCCCCCATTATGATTATATTGTCGGCGTGCGTCACTAGATCAGCAACGAACTCTGAGAATTCACTGATAAAGTCCGAATAGGGCCCAGGGGGGCGGTAGATAACAGCCAGGTCGAGAGGTAGCGGTGTGACAGACCTCATAGTAAGCACCTCAAACGATTTATATTTATTATTTAGGTTAGGGGTAAGGTTGAAATTTTCATTGTATATTAGTGCGACACCCCCTCCCCTTTTAAGAGGACGGGCAACATGCGCATTTGTATAGTTAGGAGGAGATGCCTCATTGAGCGCAAACAATTCGTCTGGTTTGAGCCAGGTTTCGCTAAGACCAATGACGTTAAGATTGTTGTCTCTAATGACCTCATTAACTAATAACGCCTTGGGAGACAATGATCTTATGTTTAAAAAGCCCATATTATAGGTATTGGGCTGTTTTGATTATCCGTAGTGGCAATATTAACAATGTTGCGTTTATTAAGCGTAGTGCACTTTAAATAGTTTCGACCATATCTAGGAATTGATATGACGGGAATTTTCCGATTGTTTGCTTGGTGCTGCAATAGACTGGACATATCATAATTTGCCACCTCAGTAGAATGCATGTCCACCTCTGACACAGACACAACAGAAAAAACATTATGTGAATTGTGTATTATTCTAAAAGAATTGCTATGCGTACATGGATTATCCAGCCTGGCGCTGGCTAGTTCTAGCTTAACTGACTCCTCACCCGGACTAACAGACATTGTAATTGCCTGTGACCGGGCTTGCTCTAGTGTAGTCAGTCAAGTGAGACTTAAATAGTAGTCTATGTTTCTAGACAGGATGATGGCGCCTTCCTGGTTAGGGTGAAGGCCGTCTCTCATCAGCAAGCCTGGTTTGCCCCAGAAAGAGGGCCAGTTATCAATAAACGTTAGTCCCTGTTGCCTACAGAAGATAGCCAGCCACTTGTTAAGCGAGACTAATCTGCTATATCTCTCATCATTGCCTCTCGCAGGCAGGGGGCCAGAGACAATTACTCGATGCCTGGACATCTTTCTGGCGAGATCACAAGTCCTGGCTATGTTTCTCTTTGTAATCTCTGACTGTCTCATTCTAGTGTCATTGGAGCCAACGTGTACAACTATATTCGCATAATTAGTGGTGCGATTAGCCTGTCGTACGTGTTTACTAGGCCTGTTGCGAGTTAGCTCCCTAAGATTAGCTTCAATGTCAGGTGCTCTGGCCCCGGGGATACACTTTACTGTGGCTGGTTTGCTAAGCTTTATGTTTCGGGTGATGGAGTCCCCTATGACTAAGGTGTGGTGCCCGGTAGACTGGGGTGTAGGACTAGCTAAAGAGCTAAATCTATTATGCGTCTCAACCGGTACACCGTAGCTTGTAGGCCGCTTAGGACTGCTACAAGCTGGGCTAGTTAGCTCGCTACAGCTAACGCTAGCAGATGTGTCCGCAACATCTAAAGTTACGACATTACTCTGCTCTAACTGGCAGACACGGCCCTCTAGCAGAGCCAACCTCTCCGTGAGTATGGTGCAAGACGCGCAGGAAGCCATTACTCACAGTGTTTTCTGTCACCGAGTGAAGTTCCTGCTGTCCTCAGGGAAGTGGTCGCGGTCTGCGGGAGTAGCTTCCTACTTACCTTCTGACCGGCGCTGCCTTTCTCCGCGCTAGCTTAGCAGCTAGCTAGCTGAGGAAAGGGTGGTGGGACAGAGATCGGGTGATTTGCAAGTTAAATAGTACCACTAAATATGTTTGAGAAGTGATAAAGAAAGCTGTAGAACAATTAAAAGCACACAGATAGAGCGATACTTAGCCTTTTTCGCAACAGCGAACAGACGGCGAGCAGTCACGCACGGTGAACCGGAACCGGAAGTAGAGCGGCGTTTACCATGCACTGAAATTGTCAAACCACTATCACAGCATACAGTAAGGCCGCAAAGTTAGAGATGTTCTAATGTAGGTTTCGCCATAGTTGTCAACAATGTCTTTAGTACTTTTGTTAGAGTTATTGCCCTGTCCACGTCACCACTACGAGGTTGTCTAAAAGCTGTGGGGAGACAAAGCTTTGTCTTAGCTTTCTTAGGACAAAGCTGTCATTTAACAAACTGGAGTGATGTCTCCACAAATGACCTGACATGTTGGATGTGTTACTGACCACGCCCAGAGCGAGGTGACCATTTCCCAACTTGCTGGGACAAAAGGGCGTGGCAAGCACTCAGTCCGCGGCGCTGAAGCCGATGAGCTCTGGCGGGGGAAGCTGATTGGTACCGGGCCGCACAAGAAATAAAAAAAAAAAAAATAATATTTTAATTTTTTTATTAAATCAACATAAAAATCACAATATATAAATTATATATCAATATAGATCAATACAGTGTGCAGGGATACAGTCCGTAAGCACACATGATTGTATTTCTTTATGACAAAAACATAAATAAATAAATACCATTACTAACCCCCCCCCCCCCCCCCCCCCCCCCCCCCCCCCCCGGTCCGTGGGACAAATTTTACAGCGTTGACCGGTCCGCAGCTACAAAAATGTTGGGGACCACTGCTATACAGTATTCTATATCAAACAAACATAATAAGAAGGTAATAAATTAACTATCTCTGTATTAACATGGCAAAAGCTGCTGTTCTGTATGCGCTGCTCTGCTAACACGTGCACACACACAGAAATCCCTTTGGTGCTCTCACAAACGATCAGAAACTACACAATCCCTTAACTTTAACAACCATATTGCTGCAATAATAAAAAATGTAGAAGGTAAATTCCATTTACAGTACATAAAGCTGATTCTGATTAACTTTGGCAAATTCCTCTCGTGAGTTTCTCCTCACAGCGAGAGAAAGGAGCAGGCAGAGGGAGAGAAATGATCCGAGGAGCCGGGTTGAAGGGCCCTGTGTACTTGTGCGTGTGCGTGTATGAGCACTTGAAAGAGGTAACGCTGAACAAGAGGTAGTGTTCTCCTCCGCTTAGGCATCTTTTCCCAGAAAAGTCTGTTGTCATCACAATTAAAAACTTGCTTTGGTAGGAAGGCTGCTTCCTCAATCTATTTCAATACGAGCTGTCCTGCCGGCAGCCATTTTGTACACAGAGACATGGTTTGCACACTGAGGCATATTTGGCCGAATCTAAAAGTTTGTAAACCTAAAGGTTTACAAATAGTGAGTTTCGTAAATCGAGGTTTCACTGTATTATAAGTATCAGCTAATATTAGAAGCTGTCAAGTTCAATCATTAAATTACAAAAGACAATGTTTATAACGCTACAATCCCTGACATTGGTGATCTCATCCACAACAACCCAAGCAGACGAGATGTGTGGGTTGTCCTGACTGGATTAGCTTTGTAGTTTGTTTGCAGACTTAGCTGTTGTTTCAAGTAGCCATTCGACATGGAGTGGGCGGATGAGATTTTCGGGGACGAATGAGCCGTCCGCGGAAACATAATTCCCCCAGACAAACGTTCCTTCTCCTTACTATGACAGACTTTCAGTCACATTATGTAAATTTCTGTGGTAATTCTGCGTTCAACAATAGATTGTTTTACTGACAAATTCCGTGATTCCGTCCGCGACTTTAAGGCGTAAATCATAGTGCTCTACGTATGTTCAGAAATACACTTACACGCTCCAATCTAATTAGTAACACATAGAAAAAAGAAAACCACAGGTGTTTCCAACTGTGTCTGGTCATCTGAGCAGTTCGGATTATCCATGATTCCTGGTAGCTAAAAGCAAGGCAGTGGGCTGCATTGTTTGATGAGTAGATAACGTCGGACGTGGGGCAGCCTTCCTCACCCTCAATTTATCGTTTATCAATTGGGACTTATACCAAATTGAAGGTTTCTGTTAGTTCCTGATTTGAGTTTGGACCCAGGATGCAGTCAACTGTCTTTTTAATGTTTGCCGTGACACTATATGCACAGAAAAAGCTCTTCACAGACGGCTCAGCCGGAGAGCGACAAAAAGGAAAAACAAAATAAGGGTACTGGCAAAAATAGAATTACTCTTACAAGTAACAAAAATTAAGAGGAGAACCTGGGCAAAGCCGCTAGGATTTATACAAGACTATAGTATTAACAACTAACTGAATTCTTAGCAGTGAGACTTCCGAGGAAGAGAACTGAAGATGAAGGACATGCTCCAAAGTAGCAAATAATCCCAAGTCTTCCTGTCGCTAGCCTCCACCTTAAATAAGGGGATGCTTTGTGATGGGAACAGGCGTGGGTCGTAACTCCGCCAATCTTCAGTAACTAAGGAATTAGAAAGCCAAATTAGAAACCGCAAAAAAGGACACCAGGGAATCAAGTGGCACGCAAAGTGCAACATTTTCGCACTGAAAAATTCTGATACTACGTTGATGTATGTATGGTTACACCCCTAGCGTTAATTTGTAATGGTAGTCTGTTATTGCTTTTACTAGTGCTCGCACCACTTTGCTTGTGTAGGATGTTTAAGCTGTAAAAACCTGTGACAAAAGCCATGAAGATATTTTTGCTGGACAACATGTCTTACTCTATCTGAATTCTACGGTAGGTTCATGACAGACAGGTCAGTCTGTTTCTAAATGGGCTGGAGGAGGACGGCACACCTTCCGAGACACAATCCCTGACCACCAGACTGCGTGATAGCAATGAGGACAGTAGCATGAGTGTGGGCCTCGGCTCCAAAGGTAAGAATGGTTGTTTTACACACAGACCGTGACAATTGTACAACCCGCTCCCAGCATCAAATAATCAGAACTTAACCGATTAAAACATTAATTATTTTGTTTTCCTTCTGTTACGCTCGATTCTTTCAGTCTAGATATGGGTTATCAACCCTTAGAATGCGCAGAAACAGCCAAAGTGCCCAAAAATCACACCCCTAGAATAGGCCTTTGAATTTTGTTTCCTCTGCAGATAGAAAAAAATCACACTTCTTAGTGTATCTTGTCTGTGTTTCTTAATATTGTGTCAATGATTAAACCACCTTTTTGCCCACTCCTCATTCAACAACACATTTGTGATTGATTGGTGGTGCCTGGGAGCCATCTCAGAGTCAATAGCAGAGAAATTGAGAGAAAAATGATATCCGTTCATCTTCAGAGTGATAAACGGGTGTTTTTCTTCTCGTTTATCAGGCATTGATCCCTGGTTCACTGCAGGTAGCATCTGATAAGCTGAAGATCACATCAGAGCTTGTGATCAATACAAGTGATTGGCTGCGTGTGCGTGCGTGTGCGTGTGTGCTTGTGCGTGGCGAGGTGATCGTCAAACCCTTAGGGGCTGTGTCTAGAATTCTGATCAGTGAATTGATTGTGCAAATGCTGATCAGGTGTATTGATTAACAACCATGTTTTCTTGTTGGTGGGAGAAATCTTCATCTGATGAGTAAAATGAAAGGAACTTAACTTTATTAGGGGGTTAAAAATAACTTGTTGTCCCAAAAGTTTTAGTTATGGCCTCTTGTTCTACTTCTATTTATCTCAAGTGTATCAAACACCACTTGATGTCAGTAAAGGTAACCAAATGTGTCAAAATTATCAACTACTACTTAAATGTAATAGAGGCATAATCAAAACATAATGCATAAAAATTACACAAAAAATGCACGCATAGTTGCCGGTATCGGCTGTCAACGGTTCCAGCAATATAAAAAAACAAAGAAGCCACCTAGCGATGCAACGGATGAGTGAAACAGAGTTTGGAAGAGGGAGACCTACGCACAGAAGGGAGAATTAAGGCTTATACCTTGCATCATCCCAGTAACAATAGAGACAAATACAGAGGAAGCCATAATCCCATTTCCACGCGCTAAAGAAATCCTCAGCCAAAGCTTCAGGCTGCACAACCACACACTGTTCGAACACACTTAGATCTCATAACACTCTCGCACTCTCATTCAGTTTTAGACTCACGCAAACCACCTTAACACACACACACGCTCATCGTCGCACAATGTACTCGAGCCAAATGCGGCAAAGCCTTCCTCAAATGCAAATGTGAGCACACAGGGGCATGCACATGCATACGTTCATATTGGGAGTTTGCTGGAGCACACACACAGTAAAGCTGCTAAACACACACACTCTTCGACAAAGCTAGACATGGCAAGGGTTCTGTCAATGCTTAGAGACGTTATCCCTTTTCTAAGAGTTGTTCTCAAACTAGACAGAACTTTGTTGGACACTAAACACTCTATGGACCAACATCATTGCCTTTTGTGTTTAAGTTTTTCATGTTCCATCAAGCATTGTCAAATTTGGACGCTTGTGTGTGGAGATGTGTTCACTTATCAGTTTGATGTCGTTTTTTGTGCACAGTCCAGTAATACCCTAACTCATCCTTTTTTCCCTAGCATCTGTCGGCACGCTTCATGAAAGGTCCCAATATGTGCTTAATTCCTGCCTGTTTTTTCAGTATAAGATTTTTTTGTTTAGAGTTAAGTGTTAATCTCAGCTTTACGAAAGTTCTGATATTTAAAATCATGATTTTCTCATATGTAAAGCGTAAAGATAAAACTCTCCCTAAAGTAACATTGTTATTCAGTTATTCATATATCAATCAGGGGTCACACTGACCTTAGAAAACAACTTTTTGTAATTGCTGTTTCTAATTGTTTCAGTGTTCTACACATAGAATGAGGGCTGACGTCGAACCAGTAATCAAAGCTTTAACAAAGGCAGAATGCCACGTGTGTTTAAGCAAATCACAAAATACTGAAAATGGAGTGTGAAGTTTATCCGAGACTTGATTTTCCCTCCCTTTTTGTGTTGAAAATAATAACTTCTGAAGTAGCAAGTATTGTGTACGTCATACCAAATACTAGCATGAATGTCATGATATATTGTCAGATACACTATATTGCCAAAAGTATTCGTCCAACCATCCAAATGATCAGAATCAGGTGTCCTAATCACTTGGCCCGGCCACAGATGTATAAAATCAAGCACTTAGGCATGGAGACTGTTTCTACAAACATTTGTGAAAGAATGGACCGCTCTCAGGAGCTCAGTGATTTCCAGCGTGGAACTGTCAGAGGATGCCACCTGTGCAACAAATCCAGTCGTGAAATTCCCTCGCTCCTAAATATTCCAAAGTCAACTGTCGGCTTTATTGTAAGAAAATGGAAGAGTTTGGGAACAACAACAACTCAGCCACGAAGTGGTAGGCCACGTAAACTGACAGAGAGGGGTCAGCGGATGCTGAAGCGCATAGTGCAAAGAGGTCGCCCACTTTCTGCACAGTCAGTTGCTACAGAGCTCCAAACTTCATGTGACCCTCCAATTAGCCCACGTACAGTACGCAGAGAGCTTCATGGACTGGGTTTCCATGGCCGAGCAGCTGCAGCTAAGCCATACATCATCAAGTCCAATGCAAAGCGTCCGATGCAGTGATGTAAAGAACGTCGCCACTGGACTCTAGAGCAGTGGAGATGCGTTCTCTGGGGTGATGAATCACGCTTTTCCATCTGTCAATCTGATGGACGAGTCTGAGTTTGGAGATTGCCAGGAGAACGGAACATTTTGGACTGCATTGTGCCGAGTTTGAAATTTGGTGGAGGAGGAATTATGGTGTGGGGTTGTTTTTCAGGAGTTGGGCTTGGCCCCTTAGTTCCAGTGAAAGGAACTTTGAATGCTCCAGGATACCAAAACATTTTGGACAATTCTATGCTCCCAACCTTGTGGGAACAGTTTGGAGCGGGCCCCTTGCTCTTCCAACATGACTGTGCACCAGTGAACAAAGCAAGGTCCATAAAGACATGGATGACAGAGTCTGGTGTGGATGAACTTGACTGACCTGCACAGAGTCTTGACCTGAACGCGATAAAACAACTTTGGGCTCAATTAGAACGAAGACTGAGAGCCAGGCCTTCTCGACCAACATCAGTGTGTGACCTCACCAATGCGCTTTTGGAAGAATGGTCCAAAAGTCCTATAAACACACTCCGCAACCTTGTGGACAGCCTTCCCAGAAGAGTTGAAGCTGTAATAGCTGCAAAATGTGGACCGACATCATATTGAACCCTTTGGGTTAGGAATGGGATGGCACTTCAAGTTAATATGTCAGTCAAGGCAGGTGGCCAAATACTTTTGGCAATATTGTGTATATATGATAATATGATATATCAGTCACTATATGGCACAGAACTATCTGATATAGAGATTTGGTGTCTTTAAGTAAACGCACAGACGGTTACAGAAACGTCCTGCTTCACCGGTTTCTGTAAAAAGCACAGATTTTGCGGAATGTCTGCGTGAAAGATGCTGTGGGTTAGATTACATCTCTTAGTTTTTTTTACTAAGACAGTTTTGGGGAGGTCCTTTTCTTTTATAGCATGACAATTCAAGAACTATACAAACGAGTGTTTCACACAGATTGCCAATAAACTTATGGCAGTGGGGGTGTGGCTAAGGGTGTGTTGGGAGTGTGGCCGGGTTGGTGTCAATATGACGTCATCACATAATTTGCTTTTCTATAAAAAGGCTAAAAAAAAAGTTATACGTATGATTTAAACAAATCTGTGTTAACATATTTTTTTCATATTATATTATATTGCTCTATTTTTCAAAGTTGCACTTTGTACACCCCAGGTTTATTTATATAAATTATTTTGCGCTCCCTGAATGTTGGAATTTAGTTTGCTGAATATGTAAACAGCTTTTTAAAATGGAGATGGAAAAAACAACTTAAAATAGTTTGATAGTCTCCACAATAAAGCTACTGTAAAACTAAGCGCACAAAAAAGTACTTTAAAATACATATGAAGTGCACATACCTGTCAGAATCATGTTAAATCAACAATACAGTTTATGAACTAAAAAAAAAAGCCATACAATTATACAGGATAAAGGTTAACTCTATTGTCGCTAGCTTAATGCTAACGTACAACGGACCAGCTCATTGTCAGGCCAAACGAAAATTAGCAGAGTGAACTTGTACGAATGAGATTTTAATGGAACAAAATTGATTTAAAATCTCAAGTGTATTTATACTTACAGACATACAGTATATATTCACCAAACACTGTGGAAACGAATACTGCCCGCTAACTTTGTACTTCTCAATGAGTCTCCTGCAACACACACGCCACGCAACTGCTGACTAACTACGAAAGCCAGTTGCTCAAACCTCAGACTCCTAATTATAAAACAAATAACGTAGTCAATGTATTGTGAAACATGATTGCAGGAAATGGAAGCACATACTGTTTATCACCTGAAAGGTATAATGTTATTGTATCGCAATCTTTAAAAAAAATTTGATAAAGAAGAATATTTTTTAATTTTAACTTGTGGCGGCTCGCCACAAATGAAGGAACACATGACAAACACTGCAAACCTACTTTGCATATTATTTAGTGTCACCAAGTACACACTTTGTCAGCCTTGGATCATGAGCCTAACCAATATGAGCAGGTGTAGGCAGATATCACTTACCTTAGTCGTTATCAAGAAACCAACAAGATAATCTACTAAATACTTTGAAATCCTCTCACTATATACTTTCAGTACAAACCCATTACCACTTGTTCTTTCTCTCCAGGGTCCAATCAGTTCATGGGGTGGATGCAGGACTTTAGATTTTATCCTGCTACTTTGACCAACAGGTGAGGTGGTTAGACATTGGTGGTTTTCTGAATGACTCTGAGTAGGAAGCTTGAGAAGGAAAATGACCTATTCTATGGATAGGATGGTGACAGAAAGAGTAGTTTGGAGTGATAAACAGTGGAAGGAAAGAAAGGAAAGTCTAATCCTTGTATCTTAAAATCCATAGTGCTTCCAGAGGATTTTCCTTAGAAATTCAATACAAGGCAATTAGTGTTTCTTTTGGATAGGATGTCATGAAGACAGTAAACCTTTCCTTGCTTAAGATTGAGTAGAGATAAATTATACATCACTGGCAAAGTCCCATTAACAAGTGCTAAAAGAGTTTATCTAAGATAAAAATACATTTGTGGTAATCACAATGAACATAATGCGGCACTGGCGTGTTTGGTTAAACTGCAATTTTGGTAGAAAATAAGTGTAATTTCATTTAGCTTTTCTGTTAGTTCATTCACTGTCACTTTTTAAAAAAAAATCACATTTCACTCTGCTTGCCTTTTAGTTATACTTTTTTTATATTTTCTACAGGGAAATAGTCGAGATTTATTCAGGTGCCCTGCCACAGCTGCATTCCCAGTCTGAGTGTCGCTGCCCTCCCACTCACCCCAGGGTGCACCCTTTAGTAGAACGGTACAGTGCTACTTTGGTCAATTAAAATAGTGAGCTTTTATAGCTGAACATTTAGTATCGTAAACGATTTCATATTCATCATTTCCAGTCTGTTTTAAATAGGCCAAAATGATAATGCTATTTTTTTATTTTTTTTTTACTGTCACTATAAACAGATACTGTATCCCCAATACTGTTGAGGACACCACCAATGATCGAGTCTTAAGGCTAAATCTAAATGCTCATCCACTCACTTACGTCAATGATCAGGACATGGGGACCACATGGCGCTCTAAGATCTTGACCACTCAGGAGTTGGATGAGGGACTCACTTTTACTGTTGATTTGGCAAATGGGCAATATCAGGTAAGAGGTCAGAAGTATAACGTCTCAAACTTGCTGCTCTATTTTCAGATGATGTGCCATGTATTATGATATACATATTCTGGCTGTTTCCTGGTGGACTGGGAGGCGACGATCCTAAGTGGCGCCGTGTGATCCGCAGGGTTCTGCGATTGCTTCCCCCGAGGAGCATCCTGTTTGGAGCCTTGTTGAGTCGGGGTGCTGATGGTCATTGCTGGGTGTCGTCTTGGTCATGTGATGCCAAGATGGCATTAGGAAGTTAATTGTTTGGGTGACAATTCTAATTAAAAAGGAAAATTAATTGGTCCATCTGTGGATCACACCCTTGTTGGTTGTATCGCTCGGTTACTCATTGAAGGCCGTCAGGTTGTGCAGGGGTGCTGGCCTGGGGCGTTGTGTGGCCATGAGTGCTTGGTGGGTTCGGGGATGCCGGGTTGGGTTCCCCTGCAAAGGTCATGGTGTATTTTGCCTTTTTTTCCTGGAGTTTCGCTGGGGGCCTGATGTCCATAGCCTTTCATTTTGAGCACAAGAAGTAACAAGTTTATTAATAATTGATGCAATATGGAGAAGTGGTAGGAGTAAATAAGCTTTGCTTCTTTCCGCTCCCTTTCGGATATGTTGAACTGAACTGTAAACAAGATACAGTATGTATAATCTGGGGCTGTTTCTAACATGCACAAAGATACATTTTTCAAGTAAAAAAATATACAGTAACACCACCGGGTAGCTAATGTTACCATTACTGGTTTAACAGAACATTTGTTTTTTTAAATGTGTATATTTTTCACAATTACTAATCAAATTGAATAAAAAATGCTTGTTGTCCCGAGGAAATAGTCTGACTGTCACTCACCGCTGTCTCGTATACAAGTACCCGCACAGGATGTGTGCACATACACAAAAGCAGTCCCAGAGAAGCAATTAAGAATTTGCAGTCATGTTGTTGTTACGATAGGTTGTACATTCAATAATAGCTAACACTAGTAGCTATGGGGCGTAAATTAGGCATCAAAGCCAAAAGAAGATTGATGTAATGCTTTACATTTTGGAAAGTTAGCGCCCTCTAAGCACCTCTGTAAAGTTTGCAAACAGCCCCTTAAAAAAAAATCACCTTTAATCCAAAATATAATAAATCTATGGACCCTAACTTTGACATCAATTTGTTGAGGATGCTCCAAAATGCAATATATTTGTCACACGTCCAATTGCTCTGTACTATTATGTACAGTATGTTATCAGCAACAGCCTTCTTATAGTTGTTTACCCCTTTTTATAGGTGTTTTATGTCATAATTCAGTTTGGTGGACTCTTGCCGGAGTCACTTCTCATCCAAAGGCAAAGACTCCCACGTCGACAGAACACTACTTATCGAGACGAACACTGGTTGGACTGGCAGTATTTGGCCAAAGCCTGCGGTGTGTTTGAGATGCAGAACAACGGGCCTTTGCTAACACCTGACTCAGTCAACTGCCTCCAACTGCCCAGGTCTGACCCAACACTTGTTTTGACTATGAAATATGAGTATCATATGCAGTGTTTTTACAACATCAGTTTGTTTCAACAATCTGCTCTGCTGTATGTGCATTTACCAAAGACTCTAAAATGAGGTACCTAGCAAAAATAATAGTTGCTACAGGTGCTACTTTCAGAATTGACAGGTTGCAAGTTTTAAAACACTCCTACATCAATGCACAGTTAACATTCAGAAACACACCCTATTCTGGCTTTCTAATTGACAATATTTCAAAAGGTACCACCCACAGTCCCCTTTGCACTTCACTCTTGGTGATGGATCCGCCTTTGGTACCACAGAACAGAACTTGGAACACTGTCTAACACATTCACACACACACACAGACACACAGTGCCACAGAGTACATTTTGGCAAGGCTGCAGCTATCAAGGCCAGTCTTGGCACAAGCTAGTCCGGGTAGGGTTACCTACCTGCGTGAGATCAGAGATTATGTAGTCATTGCTCATTTTTCGCCTGACTGACGGATGATATCACACACAACTGTGCCTGGCAGACTTGCATGCATCAAATAATTTGGCATGAGAGCAGTTGAACGTCACACTGGCAACAAAATAAACCACTTTCTAATCTTTGGCAGTTTATATTCATATCAATAAGAAAGAGATTTTGTTTGATCCTTGAAGATTTAGGTTTCTTATCTAGCAAGATGTATTTAATCTTGCAGGAGACTTTTTGCCCTGTGGGTTCACTACAGTGTTTGTTTCAAGTGTTTTCTGATCTTGAGGTAGTGCTCTGCTCCAGGGATATTTATTTTGCGTTCAGATAAAAATACATTATTTTACTAAGCAATACAGATGAGCAGTTCTCCTAAGGCATGGTGTTTTGTATATTAAACTACTATTCACAGAATGGTTATGTCAGTTTCTTTGTTTGCTTATATTTTAGCACGGTGCCCTACACTGGAGGTAACGTCTCAGTGAACCTGCTGAACCCAGAGCCAAACCTGAGGCCAGGCTACAATGATTTCTACAACACCCCTGCTCTCCAGAGGATGGTACATGCCACCCAGGTCAGAATACATATGAAAGGACAATACCACACCAGAGCAGCCGGGGTGGACCAGCGACACAGACACTATGCCATCAAAGAAATCACCATCAGTGGCAGGTGCGACCATTAATGTTCAAAACACAAGATGATCACGCTTAAGTCTTGAAGTTGTGTGTGTTTTTTTAAATGAAAATGTTGAAAACATTTGGTGCATTAATCAAATAAATAAGAATCCTTATTCAAACCAGTAACCCAATACCTTTGTCAGCATTTTCACTAATATATTTTAGAAACTACTACTCAGTGCAGACTTTATTATTAGCTTTTCTCAGAGTAACTTCAACCACATTTCTCTATTACTGAGTTTTTATGACTAGTAATTATGGGATTATACAAGAAGCAATTCCTTTTTACCCACCTTCTATTCCCTCAGAGCTGTTTTAATCAGGAATGTGTTACGTTTTAGTAAGCCAAGCAAGATTTAGTACTGTCAAAATTTAACCTTTACATTCCCTCGCATGTCATCCCTTTTTCAGCTATCCTTGCATGACAATGTTCACTTTGTCTGTTCCCGTGTACAAGTATCACAGAGCACAACTGTATACATTCATTAGAGTTTGGGTGACCACAGAACGCAACATGAGGAAGTTGTGACATTTTATATTCACATCAGGTGAAAGGTGATCAATGAGCGTTAGTGAGAGATGTAAAAGTTAGTTGGAATCTTAATGAGTTAGTGTAATACATTCTGTTAACAAACACAATGACATCAACAAGGCAGTGAATCGACTACATCAAAACAATAAGAACTTTGAGAAAACACTTGTTAATTATGAATGGGAAAAGCCCTCAGAGCATCAGATTTCATTAATCTTGCCACGAGAGAACAGGAAGAAATATCACAAAAGAGGACAGGAGGTGAAGGGATGCACAAAGGAAAGAATAAAAGAAAGAAAATCATCAGAATGTCTGAATGAATAATTAAAGGACTTGTGTGCATATAAGCGATAGAGGACTGTCTGCTACATGTTATGTTGCTCTGATCATTTTCATCATGGCATTTATAAATGTTAAATGGCAGCTTCTTAATGGTCCTATCAATTTATGAGCAAGGGAAGCCAAGTGTCTCAGCATCGACTTAGAATTATTTTTTTAATCATTATTTTTATTGTTAGACTTGTGTAACTCTGATAATTTCTTTGTTGATCAATGTTTTTCAAAGATGGAAAATATCTCCTTCATACTTATTCCACTTTCTGCGACATCACCAGGTGTGAGTGTCACGGCCATGCAAACCACTGTGACACCAGCCTCACTCCCTATCGCTGCCTGTGTCTGCCTGAAAGCCACTCTGTGGGAAACAATGTAAGTAACAAAACATGCAGTGCAACACCAACATCAGTTTACTTGTCTCATTAGTTCTTGGAATGATCTGTTTGGATAGTTTACCCCAAACGAACACAATATGATTAAAGCATGACTGTCTACAGGTAGTCTTTTTTTCCCATAGTTACAAATTTCAGGAATAGCCATATTAAGCAAACGACAAATGTCGACTGCAGAGTTTACTGATTCTCAGGAAGATAGGCATAACACCTAGTATTTGATATGTATTAGATGTATGCTAAAACCCTTTGTGCTGTGTGATACATTCAAATGTTAGGAAGTGTTTTTTAAAAGAGACACATTTGTATCGGCTCTCCAAAAGGTTAATTTTGGCCCCTAAATCACTCATTGTTCTGAGAGTTTAAAGTTAGTTGTATTTTCCTTTAGCAGCCTTAATGGTGAATTATTGATGGAAACACTTTGGGCCTGGTCTACGGAAGGTTTGCGTGTACTAAAACATGTGCAAACCTGATAGAACACGTAAAGCGGATCTACTGTAAACTCGTGTGCACAGTATTGCGTCTCAAAATAAGGAGCGCAATCCATTATGCTCGTCTGTCTTCACGAATAAGAAAAATATATGCTGATCATCAGAACGCCCACAATACAGGGAGGGAAAAATGCTAATTTAATTACCCAGCACATGCAGTGTGGTTTATCACAACTAAAACTGTTCTGTGGCCACTATTTTATGTCCTAATTTAGCATGTCTGGAATCTGCTTGCAAACTGACACAGTTACACACATTGCTGTGAGAAAGGAGATGATTGCACTTTTTAGACAACTGGACAGAAAAGCTTTTGTCCTTCGTGTACGTGTCAACATATCTGGACTGTAGAAAATAATAGACTTATCGTCTATTCAGCGATACTGATTTATTATTTTATATTTGCTGGATGGCTTAAGGGGCTGATAAACACACATTCAATTGATTAGTGTTGGTGTTTGCTGCCGTTTTTTATTTATGGCGTAAACATTTTTAATTTAGGAAAGAAGAACTTATTGCAATTTGCTCTTTCTTGCGTTTGGATCATACCAGATGCATGAATACGCTGCTTTGTTGTGATGGTCCACGTCCTACAAATGGTTTGTGTTGTCTAAATTGCGATTATATATTGCAGAAATAGTGTTTACAGATAAAAGATGTGTGCTGCTTGTTCATAATTGAAAAACCCCACAAATTTGAGCGCATGAAATCATGAATGTGGAGGGAAGTAAGTGTTTCCGTGGGCGCATAATGCTGGTAATACATGCAAAATCCTCATTTAAATAGAGTGGTCTGCACCACTTTTGCACCTGTTATCAATTGTACACGCAGTGTTAGAAGATCATACACACAACACGCCCAATAATAATACCAGCAATTTTGTAGTTTGCACTCAATGTTTAGCGCGTGTTACTGGGATCTTAGATCAGGCCGCTAAATGTTTCTTTTGCTAAATCTTCGCTCGATTTGTTCCATGTTAATAGTGTCCCCCCTAATCCCCAATAAATTGTCTTGCTGGTCAGCGTTGAAAAGTTCTTTAAGGCTGCTTCCTTCACGTCAATGTTTGCAATGCCAACCTGAATTATTCACCACTTATGTATCATTCATACACTTGTGTTTGTGTATTTTAGCTACCTGACTTTATGGGTACAGACATACAGCTGTCAACAAGCATCACTTATGTTACTACTTTAGTCTCAATCCCTGCTGCTTGAGTCCCACTCTGTGGAACAGAAGTTTCATTTGTCATGTAAAAAGCATACGCTTAATAGGACGTTGTCAATTACAGTTTGTCATCCTGGCTAATATGCATGAAAAATCTGGGCTTCTGTTTCTTTTTTCAACCCTTGTTATCTCACTTCTACCACTCTGCATTTCCCCCTTCTTGTCTATATCCTCTTCCTTTTGTCGACTGTTCTCCACCTCATGCTCTCTCTCTCTCTTGGGTCTCAGTTGAAATAATGTCTTAAATCGACTAGAACAATGACATTCCCACAGCATGCATCTCTAATCAGATGTCTCTCTCTCTGTTTGTCTTTTGCTCCATTTCACTGCACTCTTTTCTTTGCCAGCCCTTCTCACTCCTCACTGCCTGGCTTTGTATTCCATTCATTGGTTTGTGTGTAAACTTTCTTTTCATCCACTATTCTGCTGTCTCAAGTAATGACTGTTTTTTTTTAAAGAAATTCTCCTTACTGATGGTTATAAAAGACTTGTTGAATTAAATTATAATAAAAATTTTTTCACAACAATTGTTTTAGCAATTGAAATTAATTGCATTGCTTAAAAAACACAAACAATTGTCAAACAACCTTGGTCACTAATGCAGCTACAAAAACTTTAGTATGCACTAAAAGAGTATTAAAGGGGAAATTCACTTTTCTCGCTTTCTTACATTTAAAAATCGTCATGTTCTTGGTGGCTATCAATGCAGCTAATGGGAGCAATCAATTCTACCTCTAAATCACTTTAAAAATGCATTAAAAAAATTGTTAAAGCACTTAATTTTTCATTTCGTAACCTGTATAATAACCAAGCTGCAGCGACACTGTTATTGTAAGGGCGAATATTGAGGAACTATTTTTCTAGCCTAGTAACACATTGGCATGCTTCAGTATTAGCCAAAAAAGCTCACTACGGAAAGAGATAAGCTAGCAACTGTGTTAACACGAAATGCGTTTGAGATTGTAATGCACAACACAATGGGATAAGACACCAATCTGTACTGACTGAAAAACATGAACAATCATATTAGAGCATCTGTAAAGTATTAGCCCACATTTAATGTTTTGTTTGTACACAGCTAGCCAGACAGCTTATGCACTGTAGTTGTACGGTGATGTGCTGCATGTATTATGAATATTATTAGTGTGACTCACTCGATGGACAGTTATGCGTTTGGTCCAGCTGGCCTGGGATGTTTTTTCCGGTTTATATGGGTAAGCACAAAATTTATGTAGAAGTAGCATGGCTTTAAGTTCCACATTTTGCGGCTTCAAGTCACGCTGACCTCACTCTCTCGGCTTCCGTCTGCTCCAACATCTCACCCTTCCTTCGTGCTGGCTTCTAGAGGCAGTAGTTCATCTTCCAGATATTCAGGTTTAAAAAAAAAAAGGTCACTCAGTGATTCAAATGGTCATGATACGGTAAATATTGTATATAGACTTGCAGCGTGTATATAAAACGTTGATGGAGGGTTTTGGAGAGGGCTTTGAAGGCTACAAGGATGAACCCCATTAGCCGCATCTTCCAAGCGTTTTTTATCATATTTAAAATCCTAAAAAAAAAAATCATACTGTTTGTGAATGATCAGCAACATTTTTAAAAAAGTGCAGCTCCCTTTTGGGTACTGCAGCAATATTTGCAATATTTGGCTGACAATTGTCTTGCACCAAATTGTGCTCTTTTCATGTTCACTTTTTATAACTTTTTCGATTGCACTAATTCCCCTTTGTTGGTTTGTGACTTCACAACTTTTGTGTATATTAGGGTTGTACAGTATACCGCAACTAATGTATCAAAATCGGTACTATACTGCTTCTGAAAAAAATATTTTCCTTTTTTTTCTCTTTTATTTTTTTTTACGGTCATGACGGCGCGCTGTCGTGAAATTGATGGTTTTACGAGCAGAGGAGCATGTCCGGCGATGCACATGCACGGAGTACTTACAATCAGACATGGTGTGTAGACACAAAGAGAGAATGGAAGCATTTTGGCTTAAAAACTAAAGATAAAGGTAAAGCTATAACACTGAAATGCCCTCAGGAAGAGGTGCTTTAAAACATGGCTAGCTTGCTAGCGGCTAACATCCATCCGCAGTCGGCAGTGTTTTAGCTACTTCTAAATCACTAATCTTCGCCTCCATAGCGACAAATAAAGTACGTTTCTTACAAGTATCATCTCTGCAGGACGAGGAATAGCTAAACACGCTTCACTACACACCGTAGGAGGATACAATAGCTCACTGCTAACAACAAGCTGGCTCTCCTCAATGTAAACAAATGCGATGGGTGGATCTACACCTGACATCCACTGTAATGATACCAAGTACAAGAGCGTATTTAGTCGATACTACTATGATTACATCAATGTTTTTTATTGTCACAAAATCTTTTTTCCTTTTTTAAAAATTAATATTATGTTTGTAAACTCAGGAAAAAAGTCCCTGGACACGTGAAGTCTTTAAATATGACCATTGTATGACCCTGTAACGACTTGGAATCAGATCAATATCCACATTTGTGGTATCATCCAAAACTAATGTAAAGCATCCAAACTACAGAAGAATAAGTGTTTATTACATTTTAACAGAAGTGTAGATGGAACATGTTAAAACAAATAACCCGATATTAACAGTAAATGAACTAGTAGATTGTTAATCCATTTTCTACCGCTTGTCCCTCGAGTTTGACAAAATAATAGAATGAGAAATGAAGCAATATTTTTACTGCATACCTCAGCAGCCAAATTAGGAGCCTTTGTTTGCTTACTTAATACTAAAAGACAAGTTGTCTCGTATGTTAACTATTTTACTTAAGGCTAAAATTGTTATTTGATTCCAATAAGAAACTTATTTTTAATGTACTGTAATATTTTTTTGTTAAAATAAAGCCAATAATGGCATTTTTTGTGTTTCCCTTTATTTAAAAAAAGTATCAAAGTATCAAAATACGTTTTGATACCGGTACCAAAATATTGGTATCGGGACAACCCTAGTGTAGATATAAGAAAGGTGGTTTTAATCAAATTCCAAATGATCAACAAAGTTCAATAATTCAATCCCTCTTCTGAGGTGTTGCAGTCTTTCCTGAGCTCAAAGTAAAGCCGCTGCTCCTCCACATCGAGAAGAGCCAGATGAGGTGGTTCGGGCATCTGGTCAGGATGCCACCCGAACGCCTCCCAAGGGAGGTGTTTAGGGCACGTCCGACCGGTAGGAGGCCATGGGGAAGACCCAGGACACGTTGGGAAGACTATGTCTCCCGGCTGGCCTGGGAACGCCTCGGGATCCCCCGGGAAGAGCTGGGCAAAGTTGCTGGGGAGAGGAAAGTCTGGGCTTCCCTGCTTGGCCCCGCGACCCGACCTCGGATAAGCGGAAGAAGATGGATGGATGGAAAAAAAAAAAATTTTTTATAAAGATTTTTACAAAATTACATTCAATATAAATGAATACATTATTTGGGATGAACTCACTTTAGCACAGGTGTAAGATAGTGACATGTTATTTACAACATGTCAAATGGCCCTCAACAACGTCGGGAAACAATGTATGTCAATAGAGCACTTTGAGGTATTTTAATTTTGACAGAAAAAAAATAAAAATTAATGCAACTGCAGTTTTACTTAACTCAATATTATTTATTACAAGAAACTACTCAAAGCATTTTTAATACAACCCTATTTAAATACATCTAAAACAGCTGAACTTTAATATATGCTTGCCATCTTGATTTCTGATTCCAAAGCAAGTATTTTTGTCACACTGTTGTCAAACAATGATAATATTAAAACAAATGAGCAACATATGATTCCACATTGTTGAAAGTGGTCATCTGAGAGCATTTGTAATTGCAGTGCAGTTCATATAAAAATGTTTTGATGCCCCAGATATACAACATCTATCTGCCTTTTAACAATATTACTTCCTAGCAATGAAGTTAGCGCCCACATACCTGAAGTAGAGCTCTTTTGTCTTTCACCACAGAAGATTGTGGATTGCTCCCATTGAAATCTTGCAGCTCTTGTACATCATTTGGCATCTCCGTGGTGAATGGAGAATCCGAACTCCTATGAGAGCTTGTGTCAATATCTGATGTTTCTATTCCAAATTGAATGGATGTAGTTGATGGAGAACCGCCCCAGATCTGCTCGCATAGTTCGATGTACAGCAAAACAACTCTACCGTAACCACTTCTTCCACCTGCATTGACTGATTATCTGTACTTTCCACGAGTCGCTTTCAGTTTAGTGCCAATAGTTGTTTTTGTGATGTCCTCTTTCCGATGAGGAAATTCCTCAGATGTCCCTCCAAGTCCGTACCGCTCCACAATAGGGTAAGAATGTCACTATACTTGGACTGGCAAGTTTCCCAGTCAGCACTTTGAGTTTTGTTAACTTTAAACTCCAAAACAATGCTTAAAAGTAGCTCTACTTCTCTGTCAGTCCACATATAAAATTATTTCTTGCCGTGACCCGCCATTTTTGCTTTATGCTGCCTCCGGAAATTACGTTTTGGATGTTTCTGATTGGCTAAAATGGTCTTAAGTCCTAGGCTACAGCGCCCCCAGTATTTTTGCATGCGTATGACACTCAGTGTATGCGTTTGCTTGGGGACAGAGGTAGTTTTTTAAATGCGCACGTGTGGCTGGAGATCTTGTTAAGACGTTAGTTTAGGCGGTGTCTCTTTGTTGTTAAGGCGGCCGCCTTAACAACAAAACGCTGCGGGAAACCCTATATATATATACAGTATATACTGTTCATGTAAAAAAAAATCCGGCCATATTCTTTTAACCCAATATGGTCCCCGAGTCAAAAAGTTTTGGGACCCCTGGCCCACTATCTGACTTGTTTACGCTTTCCAGCGTACCATGGCTTGCTGGCTGCTTAGAGCCAATGCTAGCTGAAGCTAGCGGGCCTAGTGCAGCCTGTGCTAACTGGTTTATCCATGCTGTCTTAATATATCTTGTTATCCTGTTCTCACAGGTGGACATGTCCCTCTAGCAGAGACAACCTCTAGAAGTGTGCAATTGTTACATGAAGCCATACTCTCGTCTCGCCGGCATCGGAGTGATATGCTCGGAGCTAGCAAAGCTAGGCTAAGCCAGGCTAAGCTAGCCTGCATGTGAAGTGATTAAAAATCAAGAGGAAATGCTTTGTATGATTCAAAAAATGTTGAGTTTGAACCGCGTTATAGTACAGGTTACTAGCGAGGCGGTAAAGAGGATGAAAGTAGTGAATAGATGGGGAAAAGCAGGAGATACCCTTGTGGAAACATGAGTGTTGTAACACACGTCCTGTTTCATGAATATATTACTATTGACATGTCTCATGATTTTAATCATGATTCACTAAACCCCTTAACTTGTACTAGATCTAGTGCTACATGGCCAAAGTTGCCTAAAAAGCTCTATTAAATATAATCACTAATTCATTAGGATTACATGTAATATAAAGCTTCATGTTATAATTGAACAAACAAAAAAACTTGCAGAAGATACTATGAATGCAATATTACATCCAGATCAATTAAAGATTTGAGTTTTTAAAATTACAATATTAGTAATCAAATATAGCCATCATATCTCATGTATTCATGAAATGCCTTATAGTATTGAAGTGAAGAGAAAACATTGAACTGTTGAAATAAACTACAGATGTTTTACATTTTGGAATGGCTTGTACTGATATGGTGAATATATTCTCTCAACAAAAACAATGGACAAAAACTATGGATGCTGTCGTACATTCTTTGAATGGCTAATATTTATATGGTGAATAAATTTTCTCAACAAAAACAATGAACTGTGTTGTGGTACAGTCATGAAAAAAGGTGTGGGTTTCAGTTTATATAATTTAAAAGATTACACCAATACATCATCCCACTACCATCAGGGCGCAGGTACAGAACTATCAAATTCCGGAGGGCCCACCTCAGGAAAAGCCTTATCCCTGCAGCTATAGCCGCCCTTAACAAGGCCCGGCCGACCTGTCTGACAAGCCTGTAAATGTGTGTTGGTCATGTAGGATGTCTTTTTGTTATTTTTGTTTTGTGATGTGTAATGTCTATTGTTTAAATGTACGGCAGTGAAAATTAATTTCCCCAAGGGGACCAATAAATCTAATCTAATCTAAAAGGTAGAAACCATAGGTACATTTTCTTGCATTTTACAGATTTTTAAGGTAGGAAAGGCCTTCCAATGCATATTAAAAATGTTAAAATCTCTTCAACTAAAAAAAAAAAAAAAGGTTTAATGAACCCCGACTGATGTTTTTCAATAGTTTTATTTATTTATTTTTAGCTCACTGGATCTCTGCTTTTTCCACCTAACAGACTTGATTAGTATGTGTGTTATATGTAACTACTTTGTCAAAGGAGGTTTTTTGTGAAAGACATTGGTACATGCACAGGGGTCTACGTGTTTGTGTGTATACGTGTGCATGTTTCTCCCAAAGCCCCTACCAGTCATCCCTCACAGTGAATATTCAAGACCTTTCTTCTACCTCCAGTAATAAAAGGCTGTGGGGAATATTAGCGTTTAATATTGCATGTGTTCTTTTGACTTGAATCGCCGGCGCACCATGACGGATGTTGTACTAATCTGCAGAATTTCCACAGTGACATTAAAGTGACAGAAATGCTCAGACATGTGTCAAGATGATCAACGGGGGCCTGGAAAGATACACACTTATAACCCGTGCACACACACACACACACACACACACACACACACACACACACACACACACACACACACACACACCCTCACACACACACACACACCCTTCTCACTCTGTCTTTTGATGCTTTCTTATGTGCACTCTGTGTCACACTTGATCTCTCACTCTGTCACTTTGTCCCTCTGTAGCTGATGATTCAGCCGTGTCTGAAAACTATATCATATATTGTTTCACATCACAGCATGCACTATACTATATTATACAGTACTCTATAACAGGTGTCTCCAACTTTCACCACTGTTAAAGTAGTCATATATGATTATTTTTCTACATTTAAAACACTTTGTTGTGGTCTACATAACACGTAATGGTGTTTTTTTTTTGGTAAAAATTTTGCATAGATTGGCTTGTCTCTTCAGGATCCACTTTTTTGTGGGCGGCCTTATTTATGTGCCTCCACTTCAACTGCGTCTTCTCCCCATTAGCCATGTTGTAGTTTTTAGCATTTCCATATTGAGTCTTCTGACAGATATAATGTAGAACTATACAATACAGAAATGGCAACAGCGGAGGATGCACGTGCATGTACGAGCCATTCTACGCTACACAGGATGATAGAGGAAAAAGAAGGAACTTATTGACTACAAGGTTAATAAGTCATTCAATAACAATGGTGGACTCCAGCAAATCTCTTCGGGTATATCTCTACCATTTATGGTGATTATAAATATTTTTGCCACGCCTCCATCGGTCGGTTAAAAATATTCGGGATTTATGCAGATCCCAAATACACAAAAACAGGTAACAATAGGTAAGAAAAGTTGGTTTTGCATAATTGGCTCTCTTTAAAACTAAAAGAAAAAAGAAAGGCGAGGTGAGCTCTTTCTCTTTTATTTAAATTGTACTATTTTGTGTATTTTGCCATAGAGGCATAATGTCTGAATTTGACAGTTCTAAAACAGTTAAAGGCCTACTGAAACCCACTACTACCGGCCACGCAGTCTGATAGTTTATATATCAATGATGAAATCTTAACATTGCAACACATGCCAATACGGCCGGGTTAACTAATAAAGTGCAATTTTAAATTTCCCGCTAAACTTCCGGTTGAAAACGTCTTTGTATGATGACGTATGCGAGTGATGTCACTAGTTAAACGGAAGTATTGGTACACCATTGAATCCAATACAAAAAAAGCTCTGTTTTCATCTCAAAATTCCACAGTATTCTGGACATCTGTGTTGGTGAATCTTTTGCAATTTGTTTAATGAACAATGAAGACTGCAAAGAAGAAAGTTGTAGGTGGGATCGGTGTATTAGCGGCTGGCTGTAGCAACACAACCAGGAGGACTTTGACTTGGATAGCAGACGCGCTAGCCGCCGCTAGCCGCCGCTAGCCGCCGCTAGCCGCCGCTAGCCGCCGCTAGCCGCCGACCGCACGGATGATCGGGTGAAGTCCTTCGTCCTTCCGTCGATCGCTGGAACACAGGTGAGCACGGGTGTTGATGAGCAGATGAGGGCTGGCTGGCGTAGGTGGAACGCTAATGTTTTTATCATAGCTCTGTGAGGTCCCGTTGCTAAGTTAGCTTCAATGGCGTCATTAGCAACAGCATTGTTAATCTTCGCCAAGCTGGAAAGCATTAACCGTGTATTTACATGTCCAGGGTTTAATAGTATTGTTGATTTTCTGTCTATCCTTCCAGTCAGGAGTTTATTTATTTTGTTTCTATCTGCATTTGAGCCCAATGCTATCACGTTAGCTCCGTAGCTAAAGTGTTTCGCCGATGTATTGTCGTGGAGATAAAAGTCACTGTGAATGTCCATTTCGCGTTCTCGACTCTCATTTTCAAGAGGATATAGTATCCGAGGTGGTTTAAAATACAAATCCGTGATCCACAATAGAAAAAGGAGAAAGTGTGGAATCCAATGAACCCTTGTACCTAAGTTACGGTCAGAGCGAAAAAAGATGCGTCCTGCACTGCACTCTAGTCCTTCACTCTCACTTTCCTTATCCACAAATCTTTCATCCTCGCTCAAATTAATGGGGTAATCGTCGCTTTCTCGGTCCGAATCTCTCTCGCTGCTGGTGTAAACAATAGGGAAATGTGAGCAGCACCCCAGCTTGTGACGTCACGCTACTTCCGGTAGGGGCAATGCTTTTTTTTATCAGCGACCAAAAGTTGCAAACTTTATCGTCGTTGTTCTCTACTAAATCCTTTCAGCAAAAATATGGCAATATCGCGAAATTATCAAGTATGACACATAGAATGGATCTGCTATCCCCGTTTAAATACAAAAAATCAATTTCAGTAGGCCTTTAAGGCCTGCTCTACTAAAGTTTTTCATGCATTAAAACATGTGCAAACTTGATAGCGCACACAAAGCTGATCTACTAAGCTTGTGCGCAGAGGATTGCGTCCGTTTAATCAATCAAATCAATCCAAGTTTATTTATATAGCCCTTAATCACAGATGCCTTGAAGGGCTGCACAAACCACAATGACATCCCTGGTCTAAAGCCTCTCTTGAATGAGCAAAATAAGGAGCGCAATCTATTAAGTGTCTGTCTTCATGAATATGCAGATTATATTCTGATTATTAGAATGCCAACAATGCTGGGAGTAAAAAGGCAAATGTAATTTTATCACACACACTGATTTATCGAGACTAAAACTGTTCTGCTGCCGCTGTTTTGCGTGTTTTAGTACGTTTAAAAACGTAGTGTAAATTATCAGTTGCTCAGAAATGCCAATGACAAAGGAGGCAATTGCGCTGCTGCTCCGTCCTGCGTGTGTGTGTCAACATCTATGGACTGTCAAAAGTAAAAATGTTAGCAATATTATTTTAGATTTTATAGCTGCTGAATGACCTAAGGAGCTAAATAAAACCAATTGATGCGTTTTGGTGTTTGCTGGCATTTTTTTACTTAATTCCAGCACACAAGTTATTGCAAGTATCTCCCAGGGCGCACCTTCAGTGCACTAAGAAAGTAGGTTCCACTACAGGACTTCCTCTAAAATGCCCCAAAAAAGTGGTACGTGTCTGTTGCTTGCTTCAAAACATAGCAAAATGCCACGGGTAGAAGCATGTAAACATGAATGTGCAGTAAATTAATGTCTCTATGGTGAAAGCCGCATAGTAAATGCAAAAACCTAATTTAAATAGGGCAAGCTGCACCACTTTCGTATTTTAATTGTACATGCAGTCTTGGTAGATCACAGGCAGCCCGCCCACTAATAGTACACACATTTCTACAGTCTGCATGCACTGTTTGGCGCGTGGTATTTGGATCTTTGTAAATCAGGCACTAAGAGTTTAGGCAACTCTTATTTGAGCCTTAAGTAAGCTACTCAAAATCTGATGTAAAGCTACTGGTATCTCACGAATTCACGAGCTACTTATACCTGCTGTATAATGTATCCTTTAGGGGCAGAATGATTTAATAACTGATTGTTAAGAATTCTGTTAATTGTACGGTATTGATTTTTCATGTTTTGAAGCAATTGAGACAAAATACGACCAGTAGAGGCGTTGCCGATTCAACCTCAAGTATTTTTCAGTCTAAGAACAACATGACGTCAGTTAAGGCTTACATCCATACCGAACTTTACTTTGGCACAATTCTTCCGGGTGACATTATTCTACTTGCAACACGAGCTTAGAAATTGGAGTTCATAACAATGAGACATGGCGTTTTTCCACCTTATTTGAAATTAATATATTTTTAAAATAAAAAAAAACATATAAATTTGTTTACATTCAAAATAAATCCTTCACAAAATGATATAGCTATACAGTGACTTTATATCTGACTTTAGTTCTATTATTTTTCTGTATGCATCTGTTGTTGATGGATATTGCTCGGTAGCGAAGTTAAGAAGGCCTGCCCAGGGACTCTGTTGCAAACATCTGCCTCAGTAGCAGATTTGCACCTAGGCAGGGGTTAACTGGGTTAACTTTAGATACACACAAGCACATGCGCACACACACACACTGGGGGCACGACCTTTCCAGTGAGAGCGTGAAATTGGTCATGGCTTTTAGGATAAGATGAGTTGCTCCAGCAGATTATCGCACTCACCAATGCCACACACACACACACACACACACACACACACACACACACACACACACACACACACACACACACACACACACACACACACACACACACACACACACACACACACACACACACACACACACACACACACACACACACACACACACACACACACACACACACACACACACACAGTAGAAGATGCTTGTGACAGGCTATCTGAATGTCCACACATCCATTAGAGCAGCCTCCTCACTCAGCAGGTTTTATCCTTTTGCAAAGCAAGATGTTATCGTTTACTCAACATTTTTGCCTGACTATCGTCCTCTTTTTATGTGCACTATAGACCATCTTTTCAAATATGTATAAAACTGGATTGCTCTTGGTATATTGTTATTAATTATTATATCCCACCGGGGGAAATACTATAGATATATTGTCAACCCTCTGACACGTCTGCAGAAGTTTTTGTAAGAGGAACACAGACCACTTTTCTTTGGCTCATGGTCAATTGTGGTGTATTGAGATTTCAATGGCCAAAAACAAAATATGTTTTGATGAAGTTATTTGAGGTGTAGATGCAGTAAGTTTTTAGTTAAAAAAATTTCAACCATTGTGACTGTGAAACAAATAGTGGTCACTGGACACTGCAGGTGAAGTTTCTTATACCCCTGTTATTTTTTGTAAGGGAATTAGGTATAAATGAATTATGGATACAAACAAGCAAACAATACTTACTGGCCAATGCATTCACCTTATTAAAATAAAGTGCCACCAACACTTTTAGGTTGAATTAACAAGAGGAAACATTTTCTGCTGTCATTTTCAACATTCAAGAAATGTTTAATAAAAGTATAGTAACCAACATTTTAACAGTATGTTTACCTGCTATGTTTGCTGTTGTTTATCAACATGAAAATATTATAATATTAATATTACAAATAAAACAATAAACATGTCTCGCTGGAGAGGGACAGTTGACAGAGACTGGTGCTGGCTATACATTCTTCTGTATAGGCCAAACTGAAGCAGAGCGGCGTGAGGCAGGAGTTGGCTTTGCCATTAAATCCAACTTGGTCTGTAAGCTAGCTGCACTCCCCAAAGGCGTCAATGACCGCCTGATGACGCCGCGCCTGCCTCTTCCAGGAAAACACTCTGCCACTCTCATCAGTGCCTATGCCCCCACGATGACGAACTTACACAATGTGAAGGAAAGTTCTATGAAGACCTGAACGCTACCATCGCGGCAGTGCCCAGGGCAGACAAGCTCATCATCCTCTGTGACTTCAATGCCAGTGATCACAAGTCATGGGAAGGAGTCCTCTGCAAAAATGGCATGGGCAGCTGTAACAGCAATGGCACCCTTATACTGGAGACCTGTGCGGCACATGAGCTCTTGATCACCAACTCAGTTTTCAGCCTCCCAAAGCGCAACAAGACCTCATGGATGCATACAAAGGCGGTGTGCGGTGCAGAGTGCTGGACTGACCATAGACTCCTTGTTTCTAAGCTGAACATCAAGATCCATCCTACCAGAAGGCCTCAAGGTTCCAAACCTCCGAAGCGCTTGAACGTTTCCAGGCTCACCAATGCCTCTGTCAAGCAATCCCTGACTGAAGAGATCACCAGCAAACGGCAGGACCTGAATCCCTCTGGGAACGTCAAGGAGGACTGGGCTGTGTTCAGAGACACCGTCCACACTGCTGCTCTCAATGCAGTAGGACCTACAGCCCACAGGCTACAGGACTGGTTTGATGAGAACGATGATCACATCATAGATCAAAGATCTCCAGGAGAAAAATCGTCTGCACAAAGCCCACCTCAGTGATCCAACATCTTCTCGAAAACAGTCTGCCCTCAAGAACATCAAAGCAACCATCCAGCGGGAGCTGCGTCGGATGCAGGACGACTGGCTCTGCAGAAAATCGGAAGAGATCTAGTCCTATGCAGACCAGAATGACAGCAATAAGTTCTACAGCACCCTCAAAGCCATCTATGGGCCCACAACATCAGGATCTCCCCCTCTCCTCAGTGCTGATGGCAGCACACTGGTCACAGACAGAGAGAAGATCCTTGAGCACTGTGCTGAGCACTTCCACGGTGTTCTCAAACGCCCTTTAGCCATTGCACTCCTCCCTCAAGTCCCAGTCAACACCTCCCTTAACGAACCACCAACGGAAGCTGAGGTCCTCAAAGCCATCAGAGGACTTCCAAATGGCAAAGCACCTGGTGCTGATACAATTCCAGCAGAAATCTACACAGCTGGTGGACAACCTCTGACCAAACTACTGGTAGACCTATTGTGCTCCATGTGGAACCAGGGGAAGCTGCCACAGGAGTTCAAAGATGTCTCCATCGTCCACCTATACAAATGCAAGGGCAACAGGCAGAACTGCAACAACCACCGCGGCATTGCTCTGCTGTCTGTTGCAGGAAAGATCCTGGCCAGAATTCTGCTGAACCGCCTGACGGAACATCTCGAACGCGAAGACCTCCTACCGGAGAGCTAATGCGGATTCAGGCAAGGTCGTGGTACAGTCGACATGATCTTTGCTGCTCGCCAACTCCAAGAGAAGTGCTGAGAGCAGAACGTCAGTTTATACTCCATCTTTGTAGATCTGACGAAGGCCTTCGACACTGTCAGCCGAGAGGGCCTCTGGAAGATCATGGCCAAGTTTGGCTGCTCTAACATCTTTATCAACATGGTTCGTGAATTCCATGATGGAATGCAGGCATGAGTCCAGGACAACAGTGCATCATCTGAGCCTTTCCATGTGGAAAATGGAGTCTAACAAGGCTGTGTTCTGGCACCCACTCTGTTCAGCATAATGTTCTCAGCCATGCTGACAGATGCTTTCCGGTCTGGGGACATGGGGATAGACCTGCGCTACCGCACTGATGGCAAGCTGTTCAATCTGCGAAGACTCCAGGCAAAGACGAAAGTACAGACCACCAAGGTTCACGACTTCCTCTTTGCGGACGACTGTGCCCTTAATGCTTCTAACGAGCTGGAAATGCAACTGAGCATGAACAACTTCGCCACAGCATGCTCAGACTTTGGACTCACCATCAGTACAAAGAAAACAGAGCTGATGCATCAACCTGCTCCTGGAGCCATGTACACTGAGCCCCTTGTCAGCGTAAATGGTGAAGACCTCAAAGCTGCTGAAAAGTTTGTCTACCTGGGTAGCACCTTGTCACGCGTGGGCAACATCGAGGAGGAGGTCATGCATAGGATAGCGCATGGAAGTGCTGCATCCGGCCGACTCCGCAGTTCTGTCTGGGAGCGCATAGGGCTTAGCCTACAGACCAAACTTAAGGTCTACCATGCTGTTGTCCTACCCGCCCTGCTGTATGCCTGTGAGACCTGGACTGTATACAGCCGGCATGCTTAACGCCTTCTACATGAGATCCCTCAGGAGGCTGCTCAACATCAGGTGGCAGGACAAGATCCCAGACACTAAGGTCCTCCACAGGGCTGAGATGGAGAGCATATATGCCATCCTCAAGCGCTCCCAGCTGAGATGGGCTGGCCATGTCTGCCGCATGTCAGACAAACGCCTACCAAAAAGGCTCCTGTATGGTGAACTGCACCATGGAAAGCGCTCATGCGGTGGACAGTGGAAACGCTTTAAGGATACCCTAAAGGCCAGTCTCAAGGGTTGTGGTCTGAACCCAGAGATCTGAGAAGCCAATGCCCAACATCGTTCCAACTGTCGCTCTGCAGTCTGGCATGGTGTAGCAGACTTCGAGAAAAAACGTATCCATGAAGCTGTACAGAAGCGACAGCTCCGCAAGACCAGAGACAGTTCCTCCCTCTCAGCTAGCCACCCCCCAGCGATAACCTACCCTCACTGCAGCCGGTCATTCCGCGCAGGGATTGGCCTTATCAGCCATCTTCGCACACACAAGTCAACGTGAAGTCACCTGGTCATCTTCAAAAACGAAAGACGAACATACAAGTTGTGATGTATATTCTCTTAAATTGTATTGTCATTTGAGCCCATTAGAACTGCAACAGGCAATAGTGTGCTTTCATAGTGGCGCTAAGAACACAGTTACAAACTCTCTGCCTCTTCAATGCCAGCAAAGTTTCAACAACTGGATTGAAAGGTTACGTTTATTAAGATTATCAATATCATAGATACAGTAGAGAACAAAAAATGCTGAGAATCTGAATGTTATTTAAATTGATGCCACAAGCTCAGCAGTAGGGTTGAAAACCATATTGTTATTTGCCGCCTATACTGTTTGCAGAAGATGGAGCTTCATCAAAACCTTTTTTATGAAGAAGAGAATGAATATGTGCACTTTTAACTCCCAAACACCAATCCCTCGACTAATTAGCAGGCTGGGAGAGAGGTAGCATAATGCAACATTGAATACAAAGAAAAGAAAGGGGAAATAAATCCTCCCCCTTTTCATTTGCTATGGTAATATTTCCTGCTCACATACTCCGTGTGGCTATGAGAACAAGTTGTTAGGGGACGCTAGAGAGACAAGGGAGAAGTCAGTGCAGAAAGAGGGAGGTGGGAAAATGAGAGAAGACATAGACTCGCAAGAAGAAGGGTGTGAAGTTGGAGGTACTATTAAGGTTGAGGAGACGAAAGAGGCATGATAAGAGCAACTGCAAAACTGACTACCGTACATCTTGTTCTTGAACTCATCCCCAGTGGATGAGACAGAGAAGACAACATGAGCTGTCTACTCAAAGAGAAAAGAAAGCACTTGGGTTCACTTTGATATAAGAATTGTTTTAGGACATTGCACCTACTATGGATGGGCAAGCAAATGCAAAGCTGAATAGATTTGCAGGGAGAAAGTGGCAAGAATAATAATACAAAAAAGAGATGTAGACTCTCACAAAAAAGCAAACATTCAAATTGATGTGCAGGATATTTTACCCACTGAAGTGTATTCATGTTTGCAAGTGTGTGTGTGTGTGTGTGTGTGTGTGTGTGTGTGTGTGTGTGTGTGTGTGTGTGTGTGTGTGTGTGTGTGTGTGTGTGTGTGTGTGTGTGTGTGTGTGTGTGTGTGTGTGTGTGCCCGCGTTTGTGTGTGCATCATGTCTCTAGAGAATAGCCTGCTGCCTTATATGATTTTGTTAATAATTACCTCCAAAGGAAGGACCCTCTCAACAAAAATACAGACAGGTAAACATATGAGCTCTTGTTTCTTTTCAGGGGGAGGCATTGTTTTGTGTTTTAAAATGTCAACTATTTTTATACTCTGTATGCCAGCAGTATGATGATGTATGCTTGTCATCTCTGTAGTTGGACTCGCTTTGGAGTTTTTCTCATTTGCACACCAATATAGAGTGAATTAATGTATTGGACTTACTCTTTGTTAACCTCAAACAGTTGTATACACCTATATTAGCTAAAAACTGAATACAATAAATATGGAGTTGGTCCTCCTTTATGGCCTTTGCCTTGTTAACGGAGTAGATAATAACAAGCCAAAATGTCTTGCCAAGAGGAAGAGTTGATACACGCCCACGTGGCGTCAAAGTCCTGGGGGCCTCGAGCACATGAGGGGTCCTGGGGCCCCATGTATTAAGAGTTGCGGGGATTTCTTACTAAAAATTGGCATGTGTTCAAATCCAGAAAACAGTGTACGAAAGAAAACATTTCAGATGTAGTGTGCACACGCACTAATCTATGCACATTTCTTTGTTACTTTCCAATCAACCTGGAATTGATGGCAAATGTCTGCGCCCCCATATAAAAACGTAATTCATATTGAAATTAGCCACGTGCCTGAGTTCCAGACACTGCCAGTCACAATTCAGTGGGAGGTGCTTCTTTCTTGTGTTGCCAGCGAACAACAGAGGAGTGAGATTGTGAGCCTGTGCCAAGAGGACCGTGCACCGGCTGAAATAAAAAATAAATGGTCGGGTCAGATAAAGTGGTGCTTCAACCCATTTGAAAAGATAGTTATGGCAATGATACATACAATCTTTGATAGGTGGGTGGTTTGATCAACCCAAAGACCTGCTCAGTGTCCTTGTGGTTAGAGTGTCCGCCCTGAGATCGGTAGGTCGTGAGTTCAAACCCCGGCCGTGTCATACCAAAGACTATAAACATGGGACCCATTACCTCCCTGCTTGGCACTCAGCAGCAAGGGTTGGAATTGGAGGTAAAATCACCAAAAATGATTCCCGGGCGCGGCCACCGCTGCTCTCCACTGCTCCCCTCACCTGGAACAAGGGGATGGGTCAAATGCAGAGGATACATTTCACCACACCTAGTGTGTGTGTGACAATCATTGGTACTTTAACTTTAAATATAAACTCAATTTGTGTAATTTACAGCAAAATGTGTTCATACAATGGCCTGCTCACAGCCAGATTAGTTTTATATGAAAATTATGTAATAATTGGCTTGCAATCTTTTAAATTTAAACATGCCGGTGCTATCAAAAAGAATACGAAAGACTTTGACTCCTGTTTGATTATTAAATGTGTATTATTACAACACAGGAGAGCTACTTGTGGTAGCAGCCACGTGACACAAAGGCGGCCCAGTCCTTCGTAGTCCCCATGTGTATGCAAACTTTCCAAATATAAATCGTATTATCCACTGATGATAATCCTATATTATGTGTATCAGATCATCTCTACCTTACACTCGGAAGTTAAGGGAAACTTGACATATTTATAATCATATTTAAAGGAATAATGACAGGTTATATAACACAACACAAAACAAACTAGTCCCCGCTCGCACTCACAATACCGCTCCCTCTCTTCTCTCGCCCACACACTCATTGACGTCACTCACCTCACATGCTGTAACCTAGCGTATGTGTGTGCCACACACATACGCTACTCTCATAACATTTTCTTTCCAATTCATTAATTAGGCAACTAATTTGAAACTGGTGTGGGTGGCTCTATATATACTAGCCCACTGCAGCCACATGCAGAAATCAACAAGGAATGGAAAATTATTAAATCTGTGACAAAATAATACCTGCTCTGTCTAAACGATACCGTTTGATCAGCTGCTCGTCATCAAACAAATATGAACGTTCGCGCACGTCTCTCGCCTCAGTGCCATCCCCTGCTGGCAACTCCTAACCACTTAAGACACCTCTGAAGGTCTCTTAAATATCGTGGAGAGTAGGAGTGATTCTTAGACTTAAGAACGTTGATAAAAAGCTTTTATTCTGAAGTTTGAGAGTAGGACTACATTTCGCAAATTTTCAGGACTTAAGTGTAAAATGGCACTCTAAGAAGCTTGATAAGTACGGCCCCAGATACCTGCGTATGGGGAGGCGATGTTGAGTTTAGGGTGGGATGGGGTGCCAGTCTTGTGTGTGGGGGCCCAGAATTTGGTGGTACACCTTTCTTTACGGGCAACGCCTGATTAATTATAGATAATAAGAAATGTGTCTCAAGTGTTTTTGATATGTTTGATATTTTTTCTACTAATTTATAAGTCTGTTGTTCTGCCTTTTATTTAACAAAACATAGGTATTTCCTTCATTTCTGTTCACACCAGTTTCCTCCAATTGTCCTCCACTTGCTGACTAATTTAAAACATAGGAGCCCATCCCACCCTACCCCCAATTTCCATCTGCTCTCTACCCCCTGTACACCCTCCTCTTTGTGTCATACCTAATAGGCCCAGTGCAGGTCTGCATGTGTCACATTCGGGAGGAACTCCTGTGTTTTTTAATACATTTTTAATCCTAACCCATTTGATGTCCCCCTTGTCCACCATAATTTGTACTGACTGCTGAACAAAATCAAAGGCCTTGTAACTCTCTTCTGTTGCTGCACTTTGCTACAGAAAAATTATTTTTTTATTTCACATCCCCTCCTCCTGTCCACCCCCACGTTTTCTCTCATGTACACACGCACACACACACACACACCTTTCTATGTTTATTTTGACATGAAAGTGGGCCTGTGAGCGAGCTGGCTGTTGCAAGTCATTCCTCATTAGCGGCCAGATTTCCCTGCACTGAGTGAATGTGTCCATTTGTGTGTAAATGTACAATCTTCTATTATAACATGTATAATATCTCAGTGTTCGCTATTCACTTGTGTTTATTCTTCTCTGTGTTTGTCTCTCTGGATTTGTATTAACACGGGCTGTTGATTTCTGTCTTTCGCTTTTTTCGCCTACTGTGACTCATTAATTGCATTTTTTTTTTAATTATATACATCCCACTGTTTTTCTGCATAGAGCAGGGATGCCCAAAGTGGGGCCCAGGAGCCACATTTGGCCCACTTTCCTGTTTCATTTGGCCCACCAAAAGAATGGCTTTCCAAATTCTGTACATATTTATACTGACCTCTTCAAGCTCCCACAATCTTTGATGTCATGTCTGCAAGGTTAACTAGTTGCCAATAATCCATATGAACTTTATTTTTTAAATTTACATTTGAATGCTGCTTATGGCAAAGGGGTGGCACCAGACAAACTGTGCTTCTTCCCACTCCTTTTGGACGGTTGATAAACATGTTCCAAATAAAATTAATTATTGACTGATTGATATATTTAAATTTAAGCTGATTTTGTTTCACACCTAAAATTGCTGTGTGTAACCCGCGGCCCTTTGATAGATTTAAATTTAAGCTGATTTTGTTTCACACCTAAAATTGCTGTGTTTAACCCGCGGCCCTTTGATACATTTTCACTTTGGCCCTTTGAAGCAAAGGGTTTGGGCACGCCTGGCATAGACCATGGGTTTTTAAAGTCAGCCCCCGCCCTCTGGAGAGGATATAATACAAAGCGGGCCTTCTCGAGGCCCCCCCCCAAAAATGTTGTAGTGTATTTTCTGCTCACTCTGAGCTTTATTTTGCCCTGAACACGTGTCGTCCTTATTTATCTCAAGCTATTATGCCTCCATTGAGGTCTTCAGGTGCCTCCCACTTTAAAAATCACTGCTAGAGATGTTCTCATTCCATTAAGTAACAATACATTCTATTTGATTTCATATTACCTTTTGGTCTGCAGGTCTTTATTATTAATTTGATAGACCATCAAAATCCATAAAATTAGTAGCATTATGTGAAACTATGATTACTTTGTATTTGGGATATCAAAATTAACAAGTTAACTCTTGTGACTAATCACAAAAAAGTATTGCATTATTTATGTGTAAATGCAGATTAATCACACAATTTATTTTGACCACAAACAGTATGCTCCCTTTTACCTTAAGTTTGGATGGACACCTAAAATATTGTTATACGGTCAGTGATCAGATCAATGCATACGTCAGTGCAAAGATGAGAGCGGAGACGCCGACTGGTGTGCTTGCTTTTTTTTTGATTGATTGAGACTTTTATTAGTAGGTTGCACAGTGAAGTACATATTCCGTACAACTGACCACTAAATGGTAACACCCGAATAAGTTTTTCAACTTGTTTAAGTCGGGGTCCAAAGGACAAATGCAAAGGACTTTAGATTAAACTGTTACCAAATTTTAAGCAAATACAAGACATGCATTTAATTAACTTTTTTTTTTAATTCCTAGAAGAAATAGTCGGCCCTTTTTAAGATAATTTTTAATTATCCATCAATTAATAACCTGTGATTGATCATTATTAATCCATATGTAAAAGTTTGATTGATTGTAAATGTCTTTGCTAAACACAAAAAAAAAATCAGGGTTTTATGCAACAAATATTTCACATTGTCCAAATGTGTTTGAGTCCCTGGAATTTAAGGTATAGATGGCAAAAAGCATATTTTTGTGTGATGACTAGTCAAATACATTTATGTAATAAATTGTGTATTGTTTCCAGTGCCAGCGCTGCGCACCCCTCTACAACGACAAACCCTTTCGGTCAGGTGATCACCTGCAGCCAATGAACTGCCGGCCTTGCCAGTGTCATGGCCATGCCCATTCCTGTCACTATGAAGCCCAGGTGGATGACCAACCAGCAGAGCAATACCTGGGTGGGGGAGGAGTCTGTGACAACTGCATGCACAATACAACTGGTAATGTATTGTGCACCATTGATCATTAGAAATGTACTTCTTGAGTTACTAATGTGAGAGTAGGAGATGAAAATGAGTTGATTTATATCTTTTCCGATATATATAGTTTAAGTGTCTGCACATCGAGATATAAGCCATGACGTTTTATTCATTGTGTAATTTATTGCAAGTGCTTGTTGAAGCTGGGAGGGCGACGTCCTTTCATCAACCTGCTGCCGTATTGGTCTGTTTGTACTTGTCAGTCCAGAGTTTTATTTCCAGCCAAGTCACTTTTACCCCTGAGACGAATGACGTTGAAGCCTAAATGTTTTATAGCTTGAGAGACTCTCTTAATCTTTAAATGTTTTTTTCTAGCTAGTCCCTTGATTTCTGGTTCTATTTTTACCCATTTTCTCTCTCTTGATTAGGTAAGAACTGTGAGCAGTGCATAAGTGGGTTTTTCAGGTTGGAGCAGTCCGATCCGGCTTCAGTTCATGTGTGCCAGCCCTGTGACTGCCACACTGCTGGAACCATCAATGGCAGCACTGAGTGTTTCCAGGTGACACAATTATTTGACTAATGTACACATTCAGTTTTCAAGAGTGAAAATGTCATTTGTTGGAAATTCAAAGGAACGAGAGGGACAAGCGGTAGAAAATGGATGAATGGCACTTCACGTGAAAAATTTTTTAATATCGTGCTTGGTTTGTTTATTCCAGCAATTAGATTTACAAGGTGAAACTGATATATAATAGGTTCATATAATGCAACTCAAGATATTTTAAACCTTCTTTTGATACATTTTTTTGATGATTAAGGTTTACCACTTATAGAAACCTCAAATTGAGAATCTCGGAAAATGTTGGGTTTTCAAAAACTGGAAGCCCATCCATCCATCCATCCATCGATTTTTCCACCGCTTGTCCTTTTCGCGATCACGGTGAGTGCTGGAGCCTATCGCAGCTGGACACAGGTGGAAGGCAGGGTACACCCTGGAGAAATCGCCACCTAAACTGTAAGCCATGATCATCAAAGTGTTAAGAAATTATAGCTTGACATATCTCACTTTGTATGAAATGAGTTAACTTTATATTACATATTAGGTTCACATTTGAAATTGAATTGCGGACACGAATGGACTTCTGCATGATATTGTATTTTTTTTTTGTTTCACCTGCATTTCTTATTTTTTTCTTCCCTTTTTACCATGCCGTCATCACTGCTCATCACTAACTTTCCTGTGCCTCATATCTTCAGGTTGGAGGCCATTGTCCATGCAAGACTGCTGTTAGAGGACGCCGGTGTGCTAACTGCTTACCCGGCTGGCATGGTCTTCAAGCCTCCAATCCTGAGGGCTGCCGTCGTTGTAACTGCAGCGACTTGGGCACTGTCAACTCCTCTACAGGAAGGGGTCCCAGCTGCAACCAGCAGACAGGACAGTGCCGGTGTAAAGCCCATGTTACAGGTGAAGTGCATGCATTCACTGGCCACTACATTGGGCACGCTCTATTATTTTCAACATTGTGATTTTTCGTATTTGAAATATTTTTTCCCTAAGAAGAAATATTGCAAATTATTTGTTCCGTGGTCAAACTGTCTGTAGGTTAGCTTGATGCTTCGAGACTTCCTCATCCGCTTCCTTGCTGAAGAAAGGAAAAAAATCACTCCAGTTGCTGCTCTTCGTTTTGTCAATATTTACTAGAAAACTCAAACATTATTCCACGATGCAAAGTGATAACGATGTAGAAATAAAAAAAGAGGTATATGAAGAAATATAGTGATGAAATAAGAGAAAGATCAAAATAGTATGTTGCTCCACTTCACTATACCTGACTGCATTAGTGTCCAAAATTTTCTCCACACAGATATTTCCGCCTTATCTGCACAGCATATCCTTCAATTTAATAAAAGACATATGAAATAGTACATATCTAAATTATTTACACAAACATAATAATTTACAATACATTAAAGTCTGACTTAGTTACCTTAACCATACACTATAACATTTCCATATTTAAATAAAGTAAATATTCACTTTTTATCTGAATAACCATAAAGCATCCATCCATCCATTCTCTACCGGTTGTCCCTCTTGGGAACGCGGGGGTGGCTGGAGCTAATTCCAGCTGCATTCGGGCAGAAGGCGGGCTACACCCTAGACAAGTTGCCACCTCATCACAATAAAGCATATTTTATACAAATGTAAATTAATATAAATTAAATAGTACTTAGGTTCCTACACTGTCGCCATCATAAAACCCTATTAACTGTACAAGCAAACATTTGTATAATGCTTAACTGTAAAAGAAGTGTACCACTAAGTAAACAATTTTATCACAAAAAAACCCGATAAATTGTGTACATGCAGTGTGTCATTACTGCTCAAACTGTGCTTAATGCTCGCTTTAAGGCAGGGGTCACCAACGCGGTGCCCGCAGGCGCCAGGTAGCTCGTAAGGACCAGGGGCCGTACTTATCAAGCTTCTTAGAGTGCCATTTTACACTTAAGTCCTGAGAATTTGCGAAATTTAGTCCTACTCTCAAACTTAAGAATAAAAGCTTTTTATCAACGTTCTTAAGTCTAAGAATCATTCCTACTCTCCACGATATTTAAGAGACCTTCAGAGGTGTCTTAAGTGGTTAGGAATTGCCAGCAGGGGATGGCACTGAGGCGAGAGAGACGTGCGCGAACGTTCAGGGAACGGAACAATGTTTTGTTTTTTTTGATGACGAGCAGCTGATCAAACGGTATCGTTTAGACAGAGCGGATATTATTTTTGTCACAGATTTAATACTTTTCGATTCCTTGTTGATTTCTGCATGTGTCTGCAGTGGGCTAGTATATATAGAGCCACCCACACCAGTTTCAAATTTGTTGCCTAATTAATGAATTGGAAAGAAAATGTTATGACAGTAGCGTATGTGTGTGGCCGTGAGGTGAGTGACGTCAGTGAGTGTGTGGGCGATAGAAGAGAGGGAGCGGTAGCGTGAGTGCCGGCGGGGACTAGTTTGTTTTGTATTATTTTGTAGTTTATTGTCAAAATATACACTCCCATTGTCCACTTAAATATTTCCAAGATATTTCTTTATTCTTAGACAACGGATTCCCTTCCGTGATTGGTCATTTCTATGGACACAGAAATGACGTCACCTAAAATTCCGTTTACGGCACATAGTAATGTCGTAATTCAGCTCTGAGTGTGACACTTAAGATTCAGTCCTACACTTTGCTGAAAGTGTGAGTAAGACGCTTGATAACTAACTTTTAAGTGCAGCTTTCAGCGAAGAATTTATTTACTCTTAAGTCAACTCTTAGCAGACTTCTTAGGAGTAATTCTAAGAAGCTTGATAAGTACGGCCCCAGATGAGTAGCCCGCCGGCCTGTTCTAAAAATAGCTCAGATAGCAGCACTTACCAGTGAGCTGCCTCTATTTTTTAAATTTTATTTATTTACTAGCAAGCTGGTCTCGCTTTGCCCGACATTTTTAATTCTAAGAGAGACAAAACTCAAATAGAATTAGAAAATCCAAGAAAATATTTTAAAGACTTGGTCTTCACTTGTTTAAATAAATTCATTAATTTTTTTACTTTGCTTCTTATAACTTTCAAAAAGACAATTTTAGAGAAAAAATACAACCTTAAAAATGATTTTAGGATTTTTAAACACATATACCTTTTTACCTTTTAAATTCCTTCCTCTTCTTTCCTGACAATTTAAATCAATGTTCAAGTAAATTTATTGTTTTTATTGTAAAGAATAATAAATACATTTTAATTGAATTCTTCATTTTAGCTTCTGTTTTTTTGACGAAAAATATTTGTGAAATATTTCTTCAAACTTATTATGATTAAAATTCAAAAAATGTATTCTGGCAAATCTAGAAAATCTGTAGAATAAAATTTAAATCTTATTTCAAGGTCTTTTGAATTTTAAAAACAATTTTTGTTCTGGAAGAAATAATGATTTGTCTTTGTTATAAATATAGCTTGGTCCAATTTGTTATATATTCTAACAAAGTGCAGATTGGATTTTAACCTATTTAAAACATGTCATCAAAATTCTAAAATTAATCTTAATCAGGAAAAATTACTAATGATGTTCCATAAATTATTTTTTAAATTTTTTCAAAAAGATTCGAATTAGCTAGTTTTTCTCTTCTTTTTTTCGGTTGAATTTTGAATTTTAAAGAGTCGAAATTGAAGATAAGTTATGTTTCAAAATTTAATTGTCATTTTTTTCGTGTTTTCTCCTCTTTTAAACCGTTCAATTAAGTGTAAATATCATTAATTATTAATAATAACATAGAGTTAAAGGTAAATTGAGCAAATTGGCTATTTCTGGCAATTTATTTAAGTGTGTATCAAACTGGTAGCCCTTCGCATTAATCAGTACCCAAGAAGTAGCTCTTGGTTTCAAAAAGGTTGGTGACCCCTGCTTTAAGGTGTACAATGTGTTTTGTTTATCATTACTAACCTGGGGATAGGTTGATTGGCAACACTAAATTGGCCTTAGTGTGTGAATGTGAGTGTGAATGTTGTCTGTCTATCTGTGTTGGCCCTGCGATGAGGTGGCGACTTGTCCAGGGTGTCCCCGCCTTCTGCCCGAATGCAGCTGAGATAGGCTCCAGCGACCCCAAAAGGGACATGCGGTAGAAAATGAATGGATGGAACTTGTCATTTAGCAGCTAGAACAGGGTATGTACTGCCTTCCTATGCTGACATACAGTCGTGGTCAAAAGTTTACATAGACTTGTAAAGAACATAATGTCATGGCTGTCTTGAGTTTCCAATAATTTCTACAACTCTTATTTTTTGTGATAGAGTGATTGGAGCACATACTTGTTGGTTACAAAAAACATTCATGACGTTTGGTTCTTTTATGCATTTATAATGGGTCTACTGAAAATTTGACCAAATCTGCTCGGTCAAAAGTATACATAAAGCAATGTTAATATTTGGTTACATGTCCGTTGGCAAGTTTCACTGGAATAAGGTGCTTTTGGTAGCCATCCACAAGTTTCTGGTTGAATTTTTGACCACTCCTCTTGACAGAATTGGTGCAGTCAGCTAAATTTGTTGGTTTTCTGACATGTACTTGTTTCTTCAGCATTGTCCACACGTTTAAGTCAGGACTTTAGGAAGGCCATTTAAAACCTTAATTGTAGCCTGATTTAGCCATTCCTTTACCACCTTTGACGTGTGTTTGGGGTTCATTGTCCTGTTGGAACACCCAACTGCGCCCAAGACCCAACCTCCAAACTGATGATTTTAGGTTGTCCTGAAGAATTTGGAGGTAATCCTCCTTTGTCATTGTCCCATTTACTCTCTGTAAAGCACCAGTTCCATTGGCAGCAAAACAGGACCAGAGCATATTACTACCACCACTATGCTTGACGGTAGGAATGGTGTTCCTGGGATTAAAGGCCTCACCTTTTCTCCTCCAAACATAGTGCTGGGTATTGTGGCCGAACAGCTCAATATTTGTTTCATCTGACCACAGAACTTTCCTCCAGAAGGTCTTATCTTTGTCCATGTGATGTCAAAAAGTGGTCAAAAAATCAACCAGAAGCTTGTGGATGGCTAACCAAATATTAACATTGCTGTATGTATACTTTTGACCCAGCAGATGTGGTCACATTTTCAGTAGACCCATATTAAAATTCATGAATGTTTTTTGTGACAAACAAGTATATGCACCAATCACTCTATCACAAAAAAATAAGAGTTGTAGAAATTATTGGAAACTCAAGACAGCCATGACATTATGTTCTTTACAAGTGTATGTAAGCTTTTTTAAAGATTAAAGATTAAAGTACCAATGATTGTCACACACACACTAGATGTGGTGAAATTTGTCCTCTGCATTTGACCCATCCCCTTGGGGAGCAGTGGGCAGCAGCGGCGCCGCGCCCGGGAATCATTTTGGTGATTTAACCCCCAACTCCAACCCTTTGTTGCTGAGTGCCAAGCAGGGAGGTTATGGGTCCCATTTTTATAGTCTTTGGTATGACTCGTGACCACGACTGTATGTTTGATTTATCGGTAAATAAAGTAATCATCATACAATGTGTTGGAAACTCAAGACAGCCATGACATTATGTTCTTTACAAGTGTATGTAAGCTTTTTTAAAGATTAAAGATTAAAGTACCAATGATTGTCACACACACACTAGATGTGGTGAAATTTGTCCTCTGCATTTGACTCATCCCCTTGGGGAGCAGTGGGCAGCAGCGGCGCCGCGCCCGGGAATCATTTTGGTGATTTAACCCCCAACTCCAACCCTTTGTTGCTGAGTGCCAAGCAGGGAGGTTATGGGTCCCATTTTTATAGTCTTTGGTATGACTCGTGACCACGACTGTATGTTTGATTTATCGGTAAATAAAGTAATCATCATACAATGTGTTTAATTTTTTCGGCTTGAGTTACACTACAGGTTTTAAGTGACATATTTGTTTTGCTCAGTCAGATATGGCTCATAGCAGTATTAAAACACATGTAATCACATATCCTTAGGTATACACAAACGGGCCTTAAGTTTTCTGCATCCTTCAAAGGTGTATTTTTACAGAAAAGTCAGGAATTTCCAAACTTTCGACTATATTGCCGTTTACATGCTACTGTAAGTAACAAAATGTCAATTAAAACATTAACGAAATTAAGCATTTCTGCAAGTAGATAAATTGTGTGCACACTCAAAATAGGCATGTGCGTATTCCCCTTTCATAAATACACACATCTATACCCCAAAGTGTTATGCCAGCCAAAATAAACAGGCTTTTCTGCTGGCGGTGCTTCCAGCCGTTGTGCGTCTCTTTGTGATAAATGGTTTCACTCTCTCCCCTGTGTGTCTTTGAAGAGCGAGCTTGTATGAAATGCAAAACCGGCCAACGCTCCTCAACTCAACGCATCGTGGTTATTGCTAAGCCTTGCTATCAAGGGCCCCTTCCTTCCGTGTGCGTGAGTGTATGTGTGTGTGAAGACGTATTAATGTGTGTAATGTCCGTTAAAGTATATGTGAAAGGGGCGGCATGTGGATGTGACCATGTGTTCTTGCAATTTAGTTTTTGCCAAGCTGTATCTATTTTATTTAAGAGTTTATTTGCGTGTGCCTGTGAGTGTGTGTATATTCAGTGATAGACTAAGCTGCCATTTAATTCTCTAATTCATTGCCAAGTTGATTAAAACAAACTGCTGCGGCCCCTTGTATTTCTCTCCCCCTCTCCCTCATACCAGACCTCGACTTCGCTTTCTTCTGTCCTTGTTTGTTTGCCCACTCCCACAGGTATTTTTTAGAAATGAGATTGGATTATGGCAATTTATTAACGCCGAGCTGATACTTTGAGCGGAGCGAAGGCAGGCATGCTTCAGAAGGACGCCACTAGAGTGTGCGCACATGGGCACGCACACATTCACACGTCACGCACACACTCATACGAGGTGCCAGGGTGCAGTGTGTGTATATAATAGTGTTTGAAATGGTGATGCATGAGCCTGTTAACTGGCTGGCAATTGATAAAAGGGCTGGGTCAAGGCCTAAAACACACAGTCACACAAAACTCTAAAAAAAAAATGTTTTATTTCCTGATCTTATATGTATTTTTCTTACACTGTTTTGTAACGTGTTTATTGTCCTTTTACTTTTCTGTTTATTCGCCACTTTGTTGAAAAAGACTGCTTCATTGATGCCAACTTAAGGGTTTCATGATGTAATATTCTATCGTCTTAAATTCTGTAATTATATTGTAATTTAATTGATAAGGTGCATTACAGTGTAATATATCACAACAAATTCCTCGACAGTACCACACATACCATACTCATTGTCGCAGATGTTTACTGGGCCTGCACTACTATGAAATATGATCTATGGAAATAAATACTCATATTTCTAAATTTATTAAGGTGGGAGCACTGTGGGTAATGCCTAGTGTCTGCCACACACTTAGCAGAACAGGACACGCACACACACATGCACATACACACACGGCGCTGTGCAATAACACTGACGTATGCTCACACATTTATACCCGCCACATATGAACACAGGCTCCTTCATAAACGGCTGTGGGACTGTGTTGCCCCTAGGCATCCATTTAAGGACAGATTGCCTGTCATGGAATACGTATGGCATATTCAAATAAGCCCGGCTCACTCACCACCACATATCACACACTAACTAGCACATTAGTGCTGCTTCACTAAAACCTCCAGTATGAGCTGTCGACACAATCAGCATCACTTGAAAACTTAAAGATAAAGGTGTGTTGACACGTTATTCCATTGTACATTTAACGTTAATTTAATTACTTATTAGTCATTGGTATGTATTTAAAACTGTAGTTATTTGTGTGCTTATATGGAATTATTGCAATAATTGCTTTGTGGTGCCCTGTATCAACAATCAGCCAATAGATGCTGTCTGGTAATGCATAGTAAGGAAATAAGGCCCAGCCATGGAGTGACTTTAAATGACATTTGTGGGGGTTGTACTCAAAATTATTTGTAAAATATGCTAGCAAAGTAATACAAATATCGTCAAAGTTTTATAAATGTAGGGCAAATGCAAAGACATTTTGCCTAATGGCGTACATGTCTTGCTTAAATTTTACAGACATGTGCTTGTCAGTCACCTGAAAGTGTGTAACACATTTTGTGGTGATTTGGGTAAAGACCTTAAAGTTACAGTAGTTATTTTGTAGTGCACATTGAGTAAGAAATTTCAAGTCAATCTAACTTACAGGGCCAACATTAATAATAAAAGTACAGGCATCACATTATGAGTGCATGTTTTGACAAATATTCCCTCTTTGTGTGCTGCGGTTCAGGAGTAAAAGAGTTAGTTTACACAAAAATGAGGGCACCCCATGGATATTAACTAGTTTGGTTCAGTTTGTTTGAAGAAGATATAACTTTTATTGTTTAAAAATAATTTATCATTGTTAATATAAATGCTTCGACAGTTGCAATATTGTCTTCTGAGGCGTTAAAAGTACCTCATCTTTTTTTGTTGGTGGTTGTTGGTAATTGAGTATATTTTAAGGTTCTTCCATCTATCTCTGTATTCCTCCGTCACCTTGCCTTTTCCCCTCTTCCGTTCTTCGTAGTTGCCTAATTTATTTATTTTCCTGCTCAGTGAAATTAAGTGTTTGGCCTTAGGTAAGTGATCCATCAAATATAGAGGGCCTGGCCCTAATGGTGGCAGTTTTATACACTCAACCACCATTTCTCTTGTTCTCTCACGCACGCACGCACTCACACACACACACACACACACACACACACACACACACACACACACACACACACACACACACGCACGCACGCACGCACGCACGCGTACACACACACACACACACACACACACACACACACACACACACACACACACACAAGTGGTTCAAACAGAGATGGACTTAACTCTCTTTTCCCTACTTAGAATCTATAATAATGTGTTTTCCCTCACAGTTAACCCTGTTATGTATCAGGCTGCTCCTTTCTTCTTCCCTCCTCTCAGGTCTATCCTGCGATCATTGTGAATTTGGTTATTGGAACCTGTCCCACCCAGACGGCTGCATCCCATGCGATTGTGACCCCCTGGGATCACTCAGCCCATTCTGTGAGCCTGAGGGGGGGCAGTGTGAGTGTAAGGCTGGAGTAGGAGGCCAGCGGTGTGATTCCTGTGGACGCGGTTTAACTGGTTTAAGACTAGATGGAACCTGCACCCTCTGCAAGTGCTCAAAAGAGGGAACCATACCTGGAACAGACTGTGACCCTTACACGGGTCAATGTGTGTGCAAGGCAAGTTAATGATGCACACCATATTTAAACATTGCGTACTGAATTTTAGTTTCACTTTTACGAATCATAAAATACGATCTTGTATGTCTCAGCTCTCAAGTAGTATTTAATCAGCCATGACATGACATGCCTGAAACTGCTTCACAGTCAGCAGGATAGGAGATACGATAATAAACGGGCTTTTCATTGTGTTATGGTTGCCAAACAACATGTTGCTACCAAGTTGGCATTAAATTAAATCTTCTTGTTTCCCCCTTTTAAATTTTTTAGGAACATGTGGAAGGCCGATTCTGTGACTCATGTCGTTATGGCTACCACACCTTGGAGTTGCGAAACTCCCTAGGCTGTCTGTCGTGCGTGTGCGACATTAGCGGCACTGTGCTGGATGACGTATGTGATTCGTGGACAGGACAGTGCCCGTGCAGAGAGGGAGTAGAGGGGGCACAGTGCACCAACTGCGCCCCCAACTTCTATAACGCGACTTCAGATGTTCAAAGTAAGACAAACCAGAGCTCATATCAAAATTAGATCTCATTTATTATAATTTTTATTAGTATATTTTTGAAAACATTTTGCTGTTCTGTTTTATCAGATGGGTCATTCCATGGCTGTGTACCATGTACATGTGACCCGAAAGGAATAGTGGCTGGTTCAGTGTGTGACAGCACAACGGGGCAGTGTGTGTGCATGCCCACACGCTATGGAAAAGATTGCAGCTCATGCCGACCTGGTGGGTGTTAGAGATAAAGCACAGATAAACAAAGTTTCGAGGCTGCATTTATTTTTGAATTACATTTTTTTTTTTTTTCCACAAATTGTTCTTTTAGGTTTCTATCTTTCTTCAAATCAGAGTACATGTGTTGAGTGTGACTGTCATCCCATGGGGGCCACACAGCGCAAGTGTGAAAGCCAGACTGGCCAGTGTGTGTGTGCCCATCCCTCGGTGGCAGGGCGAAGATGTGACTACTGTTGGGATACCTTCTTTGGATTCAACCCTGGCTTGGGCAGGTAGCTTAAAGAACAAGTTTTCTGTCTTTAGTTAGCAGACTTTGACTTTTTACATAACTGTTTGGTGGATAGGTAAAAACGTGAAGTATAGTGTTCTTTCTAATATTTGGCTGTCCATAAGTAAGTGTGAGCAAAACTTTCAACTACCAAATTTGTATGAGTGTGAAAGTGTGAGGTAGTTGGCCCAGTGATCACCCACTGCTGTGCCCCAGTGAGACTAACACCACACTGGTGACCTAGACACATATTGTATACTGTCAGTCACACGTTATTGTGAACCCACTTTCACAGCTAGAGGATGTTGGGAAAGATAGATTGTCGCTCAAGTGAAGACCTAACACTTTTCAGACACACTTTCAGTATATACTGTAGCTAGTATGTCAAATAAGATGATACACATACTATAATGAAGATCCCAAAGAACACACACTAAATACCATGTACAAACTATAAAACTGTGCATCCTATTAGTGGCCGTGTTGCTGGTGATCTACTAAGACCGTGTGAGCAAATGAATAACAAAAGCACAAACAGCAAAAGTGGTGTAGACGGCCCTATTTAAATACGTGAAAAAATCTACACAACTGTGCAGGTTCTGGCTGCGCAGCACTGTCTCCCTCAATTGAAGTCTTTGACTTTGCACCTTCATCCAAGATGCGCACTTTGGGTGGAACAACCCTTAAATGTGGGCTTTCCCTGTCAAGTCTGGTTTTCCACGTATTTTCCCATCAATTTAACTACTTTCTCCCTTATGTGCCTTTGATTCTAGAATAAGTCCAGCACCCCAAGAAGGTGAAACATTTTATAGCACTTAAAGTCTTGACGCAGCTCGTAACCACGCGTAATAAAATGATAAAATATACTTTCAAAAAACTATCCTATCTATTCTAATCCCTTAGATTGAGACACCTGGAAACATTAATTGAGATGAGGATTTTAGGAGCATACTCTGTATTAACTTAAAAATCAAAACATGCACAGAATTGACCTGTTTTGTTTCTGCATGTGTAAGTGAAACAGCTGAAGAAGTGTGCGACCACGGCATATTACGCAAGACGATATAATTCTGACCGTGATATTTTAGCTATGTAACTATTTAATAGAAAATACATATATAATGTAGCGTCCATAAGTTGATTCGATTGATTTTTCGACAGTAACTGTCCGCTGTCAGGCTCCCCCGCACACACACATACACATGCGCGCCCAAACAGCTGTTGAAGCCCATTGTGACGTGTCACGGCTTCACATACCTTTGTATTAAAGGGGTCATATTCAGATTTTTGCTGCACTTAAAACACTTCCTTGTGGTGGTACATAACATTTAATGGTGTTTTTTTTGGTCAAAATGTTGCATAGATTATGTTTGATAGACCATCTTCAAGCCGCTTTCTGTGCTGTTTTGTGGGCGGTCTTATTTACGTGTTTCCACTTTTACTGCGTCACTCCCCATCAAGAATGTTGTAGTTTTTAGCGCTTCCATATCAAGTCAACAGACCGATATCATTTAAAACTATACGCTACTTGGTATTATAAATGGCAACAGCGGAAGATTTAAGCATGCATGTGCATGTACGAGCCAGACTGCCCCACAGCGAGAGGATAGACAAAATGAAGGAACTTATTGACTACAATGTCAGACTACAATGGCTGAATTGCGCAAAGCATTTCGGGTAAAACTTTACCATATATAGAGGTATTCGCTGACGTCACCAATGGAAAAAATTTCACAAGTTGGGCAAATTCCAAACGGCTTATTTGGTGGAAGTATGAATGAAGGTAATACTGTTTTATAAATATCTCCGCTACGCATCCATGGTTTGATTTCTAATTTTATTTTAATACCAAATACACAAAAACAGGTACCAATAGGTAAGAAAAGTTTGTTTTGCATAATAAGACCCCTATAATCAGAACTTTTAATAACATCACGGTGGTTGTAATAATAATTAAAACAAAGTTTCATGTACGTATTATTTTTTCATTGAGCCAGGAAATAGAAGCTTGCATAAACACACTACAACACCATGACGACACACATTCATGTGACAAGCTGGATTGATAGTCTTTTTAAATTTAAAGTATTTATCTTTTTTTTAAATTTCAATGACATTCACAAGCTCCAGGTTCCATAATTTTTAAACAGCCCCTCCCCAAAAGGCTTGATGGCAAAGTCCGCCCCTTTTAGTAATGACTAAATGGGAATATGGCCTTAACTGCATATCTGTGTGCTCCAACGTGTGCTCTTTCACTATATTGTGGAAATTGCAGCAGACAACTATTCTGTACTACTTTTTCTGTGCGATAAAACACCATCTTGACAGCAAAACCTTTTTATGCATTTTGCAAAAAGTTTTTTCATGGGAGATAAATTGATAATATATATCCTATAAAAATTAACACCATTAAAGAAACACTATCAGACGCCAAAACGAATCAGTTGAATTAATTTTGTTGTCTGCTGTCTCCAATCAGCCCATCAAGCAGCTACAAAACGGCCTTGCTGAGTAGACATGTCTAGTATATTTATATTTACAGTCCAAATATATGTATCCATAAATACATTATATTGCCAAAAGTATTTGGCCACCTGCCTCGACTCACATATGTACTTCAAGTGCCATCCCATTCCTAGCCCATAGGGTTCAATATGATGACAAAAGGTGGCCACCTTTTGCAGTTAGTACAGCTTCAACTCTTCTGGGAAGGCTGTCCACAAGGTTGCGGAGTGTGTTTATAGGAATTTTCGACCATTCTTCCAAAAGCCATACACTGGTCACACATTGATGTTGGTCGAGAAGGCCTGGCTCTCAGTCTCCGTTCTAATTCATCCCAAAGGTGTTCTATCGGGTTCATGTCAGGACTCTGTGCAGGCCAGTCAAGTTCATCCACACCAGACTCGGTCATCCATGTCTTTATGGACCTTGCTTTGTGCACTGGTGCACAGTCATGTTGGAATAGGAAGGGGCCCTCTCCAAACTGTTCCCACAAGGTTGGGAGCACGGAATTGTCCAAAATGTTTTGGTATTCTGGAGCATTCAAAGTTTCTTTCACTGGAACTAAGGGGCAAGCCCAACTCCTGAAAAACAACCCCACACCATAATTCCTCCTCCACCAAATTTCACACTCGGCACAATGCAGTCCGAAATGTACCATTCTCCTGGCAACCTCCAAACCCAGACTCGTCCATCAGATTGCCAGATGGAAAAGCGTGATTCATCACTCCAGAGAAGGCGTCTCCACTGCTCTAGAGTCCAGTGGCGACGTGCTTTACACCACTGTATTCGACGCTTTGCATTGGACTTAATGATGTATGGCTTAGATACAGCTGGTCGGCCATGGAAACCCATTCCATGAACCTCTCTATACGTGGGCCAATTGGAAGGTCACATGAAGTTTGGAGCTCTGTAGCAAATGACTGTGCAGAAAGTCGGCGACCTAATTGCACTATGCGCTTCAGCATCCGCTGACCCCTCTCTGTCAGTTTACGTGGCCTACCACTTCGTGGCTGTGTTGCTGTTGTTCCCAAACTCTTCTATTTTCTTATAATAAAGCCGACAGTTGACTTTGGAATATTTAGGAGTGAGGAAATTTCACGACTGGATTTGTTGCACAGGTGGCATCCTATGACAGTTCCACGCTGGAAATCACTGCGCTCCTGAGAGCGGCCTTTTCTTTCACAAATGTTTGTAGAAGCAGTCTCCATGCCTAAGTGCTTGATTTTATACACCTGTGGCCGGGCTAAGTGATTAAGACACCTGATTCTGATCATTTGGATGGGTGGCCAATTACCTTTGGCAATATAGTGTATATACAGTATATCCATCGTCTTTCATTGCAGTCCAATCGCCTCCTGTCTCACAGCCATTGTCAGTTTGCATTTACCATCCAAACGTGTTAAATATAAATGCAAAAATAGCGGCCGCAAACCGTTTTAGTCTTGATTTATCACATTGCGTAATCAGCAAACACACTTCTAGCCCAGACAATAGAAGCGCTGTGCTGTCAAGACTGCAGCAATAATAAGAGAGAACAATTTGTGTATCATACATCGGATATTGTTTATCACAAAGTAGATCAATTTATTGCTTGTTTTTTGAAAAATACATGAGAGGACGCCCTTTAAAAATAATCACTTATCAAATCACAATCTCAATATTGAGGAAAGAAATTGCAATTACATTTCCAAAATCATTCAGCCATAATTAAAAGTATTTGTTCGATTTTAAACACCAAATATAACACTAGATGTATCAATGCATTAAGTTATAGAGGATTTTGTGTTTTTGTAATAATACTTATTTTTGGATCTCCCCCACTTACAATAAGCGTTAGGCATGTTTTTTTCACCCTCCTCTTCATTGCTTGTTCAGATGTCAATCATGTGCATGTGACCTGGCGGGCAGTGTCAGTGGCTCCTGTAACCCAGACTCAGGAGTGTGTGAGTGTAAGCTGCTCGTTACTGGGGACAAATGTGATGCATGTCAACATGGAGCAAGCCATTTGCGTGCAGAGAACATCTACGGTTGCAGTAAAGGTTTGCATACTGTCACACGCACACAGATTCCAGACTTTGTCACAGTCACTGCTTGTTCTCTTGTCTATTAAATTTGATCCCATGCTCTTTGTGTTCTTGCAGCTCCCTCTCAACAACCTGCCCCTGTAGCTTTGGCTCTCAGCTATCATTCCATTAATCTGACTTGGCATCAGCCTGACTCCCCAAACTCAAACATACTTAACTACACGCTCATCAGAGATGGACAACCTGTTCACAGTATACAGCGTAGCTATCCTTTCAGTAGGTCTACACTGTCCAGTCTTTTTTGTACTTTTAACACTCTCAATAGTCTATTTATATCCATCCATCCATTTTCTACCGCTTGTCCCTTTTGGTGTCGCCCTATATCATCATATATATGATTATTGTTTCTCATTTCTCCCTTTGTTGTTCTTCAGACCCCGAATCCTTCGAAGATACCCATTTGTCTCCTTACACAAACTATTCTTACTGGATTATTACAACTAATGTCGCCGGTTTGACAACCAGTGCCACTGCCTTCTACCAAACTTTAGGAGCTCCACCTAAACGGGACGAGCTACATTTAAATCTTGTGGGTCGACCTGGTCCCACCATTGCCAGCTTCAACTGGAATGCACCACCTAATAATACCGGGCCAGTGGAGAGGTAAGGAGGCATAGCATCATCTTCTTACTTCATGTAAGTTTTGTGAAATAAGAAGGGAATTTATGTTGCTTTTGTCTCCCACAGATTTGTGTTGTCGTCCAAAGAGTATTCTAGTGAAGCAGAGCCTGTCATCCACTACATAGGTTTATTTACTGAGGCAGTGGCAAGTGGCCTGAAGGCCTTCACCCAATATACTGTCACACTGCAGGTAGGTCAGACAACAGCAAGTAAAAATGTATATTGCAGTTTTGCACAAAATTAAATGTTTCTTCTTCTCTTAAAAGGCATGCTCATCTGGAGGCTGCACCTCCACTTTACCTGTGTCGCTGTTGACAGCTGCCACCCCCCCACAAAACCAATCCCCACCCAAGGTCAATGCCACTGGACCTCACACCCTGTTTGCTTCATGGGAGCCTCCTGCTCAACCGAACGGTAAGTCATTTTGTGCTAAACTACACAACTGTAAAGTTTCACGACTGCCACTTGTACAGTTGTGATGTTACCTCTGTGATGAAATCCATCCATAAACAGAAAGACATATTTTAAGTACCTCACCATTAAGGTAGGGACTAGGGATGGGAAAAGTAAATTATTTGAAATAACCAGTAGCTTACACAAGTGAGTTCACCATTCAAATTTCAGCAACCATGTTATTTAAACTGCATCTTCTCAAGGGAAAATACTACTTAAACTAAACTTCGATATAATTCAGTGTAACCAGTGTACAGCTTGTAAAGCAGCATGGATTTGCCATCCACTGAAACAGACTACACACAGCCATTATTGTATAATTAACACAAGTAAGGAGCAATGCAAGATCACAATAGCAATATACAGTATAAATGGTGGTAGCATCATTTTCTAGGGCACAAACATCATGGTCTGCGGCACAAGCGTCAAACTCAAGGCCCGCAAGCCAGATCTGGTCCGCTACATCATTTTATGTGGCCTTCGAAAGGCTGGAAATAATGTGCGTCAATTAAGCACTTTTTGCTAAATTCATTTGTTCTTTCAAGTCTGACACAAAAATGTACTGCATGCACCTTGTAATCGTTCCGAATATTATCTGATCATACAGCAAGATGTTCCAAGTATCTATCTGGTTATTTCACCAATAAATATGTGAATATCAGTTTCTCACCTGGAATTAAAGTTGGTTTTTTTATATTGCCTATCATTCTCAATCCTTATGTGAGACAATAACTCATATGTCTTTCTTTCTTTATGCATTTTAATTTGTAATATATGACTCGTACTAAACGGCTAATAATGAAGCTAATGGGAGTCATCTATTTCGCCCATAAAGACCTCTAAAAAACACCCAAAATACAGCCAACAATAATACATTTACATGCTGTGACCTGCATGTTAACCCAGTATATGTGACATTGTTCTTAAAAGAGTTAACTCAGAGGAACTCATTTTAGCTCCACCATGATCAGAGAGAGCTAACTAGCTTATGCAGCTAATGACATAATGAGCCGGTGAGCCGCTGCATTGCCTCTGAGTTTGTAAAAGTTTGTGCTGAATTATAAATCATGCCGCACACTTGTACAGTAGAAAGCTGTAGCCATAAGTCGAGAAGTTGTTCGACTTTGAATTTAGACCTGAAGACATTGTGAGAAAAACACGAAAAGACGCTCGTTTTTTTTTTAACCTCCTGCAGTGTGTATAATGCTCAATTTATCATCGAATTGGGGAGCACCAGTCTTGTGCTGAATGATATAAGCATCTCATCAGTCGGCATGTTTTATTATGTTTGTGGTTTGTTTCTTGTTTAGCACTTAGCACTTGCTACATGCTGCTTATGGTTTCACTTTTACATGATCTGCTTAGCACTCAGCTTCTAAAACTTGTAGCTCATCCTCCAGATATTCAGGCCCAAAAATAGAAGTTTCTAGATCATCATTCGTCTCACAGTAGTCTTTGTTGTCTCTCATGGAGTCTGCCATAATTAGCAGTAGTTGTTAGATATACTTTTTCTTTTTTTTCAACTACATTATATACTTACAGCATGTATATAAAACGTTGATGGCGGTTTTTAGAGTGCTTTTATCATGCATGTTATAGCACACTATAGGTGGAATAGATCGAATCCCCATTACGTGCATTGTTAGCCACCTATTGAATGCTAATACACATTTAAACATGTGTTTTTGTTTCACATAGGGATTGCGAATGATAGGCAAAATTCCAAAGTGCTGTTCCCCTTTAAGATAAAAGGTTATTAATCAATTTCTTGAAAATATAATAATCAATCACAATTGCCCATGCAAATTGTTTAACATGGCTATTATAAGGTTATATTAAAATACTGTATATTTACTTTTACAAATGGACCTCTGAGGGCAGCCATAATTGTGATGTGGCCCTTGATAAAAATGAGTTGGACACCCTTGGTCTAGAGTCACAGGAGTGCTGCCGGCACTAGGAAACTGTGGTTCAGTGAGGGCAATATGAACTCCAACATGTATTGTGATAATATCAAGTAGAGCATGACGAACACACACAAAATCTTTGTCCCATACGGTTTATCTCCTATTTACATCAACAAGGTTGTTCTGTGAAGATTCTACATATTGATGCAATTAAGGCATCATGAATTTAATTTCATTGAGAATTGAGAAGAGGGTGAAAATATCCATGCCTTAACAGTCCAGTTCCTAACGGCTGACGGTAAAATCTAACTGGAAGGTAAATGAGAGTGAAAACAGATGCTGGACTATTTTTGACAATAAAGAAGAAGAGTGAAGTTCCCCAGGTTCCCAGTTCTTTCCCAATACCATATTTTTGTTGGCCCACTCCAGGCTGTTAACTACACACTGATCCAGACGTGTCCAGTAGCATGACGTGCAGTTTTGTGTCACTCAAGAAGTATTACACAAGGTACCGGCCGTCCTTTCACAGACATACACACAGAAGTGAAAGTGTCTTTGCTAAATCCGGAGGGCTTTGTCATGGCTCTAAAGCACAGTGTCGTACAAAGTCATGTGTGTTTTTTGTCTGTTAATCTCTGTCATATACCACACTTGTAACATGGATTCTCATAGACTCCTTGCCTTTATTTAATCTGTCATCACTTCATCTTTTAACGAAAGGACAGTCATCTGCCTAGTGCTTTCCCTTTTTAGAGCATGCTCAATACCAGACTCCACAGTGCCAAATATTAGCCATGACTTTCTTTTTTCTGGTTGCCTTCGACTATCTGATTTTAATCTATTTTTAAAACCTTTCCTGTCGTCTAGATAATATATATTGTATATGCCTTGGTGTAAAATGTACGTACATTTTTCTCTACAGTCTCATCTATAAGCCGTTTTTGAGTATGTCTAGAGGCTACACACTTTCCCAGATTTCAAATAAAACCAGGCCACACCATCTCCAAAATTATCTTTTTTTTTTTTTTTTAAACGTACACTCTTTAAATGTATATCTTGAAGTCGTCACCTCTATTTTTTTCTCACACGGTCCAAAATAAACTTCATAAGCATTATATAAATTAACTTGGTCACAACGTTAAATACACCTGCAAACTCTCAGAGCTGCATAAAAACAGCTGATTTTATGCATGTCACATATTGCATGTTATTATGCGCATGTCAGGATTAAATGAAAATAATACTTTATTCTATCTTTTTTTGCGTTTCCTCAAAGCCTGAAGCAGAGGCGGAGAGGTTGACTCACTTAATGTCTAAATAAGTTTATCCACTTCGCGGTGACGTCACAACGTAGCCAGTTGCAAAACTCCGTAAAGGAGGTATCCAAAACTGCATGCAAGCTCACGCCAAAATGCATTAACCTTATGATTTGACGCTTTGGCATTGTTTATCACGAGTATCCAATATTATAACAACATTTATAAGTCAGAAAATATAAAATTCATCATAGGTCCCTTTTAAAACCCCATCAGCATTTGGTTGAAAAAATATGGACTAATTTTAGTGGTGTTGGTAACTGTAATGAGTATTAAGTAGGGCTTCATAATAAAATGTATCCTTTAATTCCTTTAATAACTTTGCTGAATTGGCAGTAGAGAGCTGGGGAAATGTTGTGATCCATTCAGAAGATGTAATCTAAATAGACACAATTTGGAAAGAGTGGTTGGAATAATGAGTGTTATTACCCCGAGAGTCATTATCTAGCAGCTTGGTCGTGTGTCAGTGAGTGCAGTGGGTGCAAGAAGTAGCAGCACATAGCCGTGGCCAAAAGGGAAAAATGCATTCTGTCAGGGATGGTTAAGTATTCAGCAATAAAGAGTCTAGACAGGTTCAGGGTGCGCTGCAGTTATCCACAGGCTGCTTTTGAAGAGAAATAAAGTTCACGTTCATGCAACGTTACTCCCAACATGCTCCCCACCTACTTCACATCTGGCCTGGATTGTTAAAGGCTTGTTACAGCTCCAAGCCGGGTCCAACTATAGTGTCCAACTGGTCACAGTTCACTGCAGCACATCTTAATTTTGAGGACTTGAAAAATGATTTCCTGTATTTTCCTTAAATAGTGCCTTCATTGTAATTGCTGCTTTGCCCCAATTAATACAGCACAGTCGGTATGGCATCTGTAAAGCTAGGGGTTTTCATGGAATCAAGGTTGTATTTGTAAAGGTAGCAGTTGTATTGGTACTCCTTATATCACAGAGTGACAACAGTTGGTCACCAAGAATAACATAAATAAAATGTTACTTGTAGACTGTTGATGGAGAAACAGAAATTGTCAAGTATGTAATGACTGTGTACTGCTTTCATTTTCTGGCTCACATACATTTGTTGGATTTGTTTGAATGTAGATCTATTTTATCGAGCTGCGATGTCGCGAAGAAAACAAACAACAGGTTTCTCTGCTGAACACTGATGAGACGAAAGCTTCTGTAAAACTTGATTGTTATGGATGGATGGATGGATGGATGGATAGATGGACAGACTATTAATCCTCCAAAAAAGAGAAAATTATTTTCTTTAGCGTAAAACAAACACACATCCAGTATATAAACATGCTTAGATTGTACAGGTGGTCAGAGGTCAAAGTTGCGGCCATTCCGTCATTATTTAAGAATAAAGCAAGTTATTGAATTACTTTTACTGATTTTTGATGCCTGGTGAGATACAAGGTGGTCATCTATGACCATGCATTTCTCATTTAATGTCGTGGCTTTGAGAGTAGGTGCATTTATAGGTGCTGTAAGTACTGTGAGTCACTGGACTTGCAGAAACTAGAAAGAGTTTCTATGATTGTACAATAGTTACAGCGACTATACGATAGATCGCTTTTACTATACTATACATAACTTTTAAACTGCTTCCCCTACAGGAATTATCACAAGGTATGAAGTCTTTTTACGGGGTCCGCTGTGGCTACGAAACCTGTCATCCCCGACTGGAGAAAAGAGCGTATTTGTCAGCATGGGATGGTTTGATCCAAGCATCCCCTCTGAAGCACAGCTCAACAATACCAGCATAGCTTCACCTCCTGAGAGCAGCACCATTGTGGCGGGTCTGCAGTCCTTTTCCAGCTATCAGATGAGAGTCGTTAGCGTCAATATGGCAGGAAATGTCACATCAGGGTGGACTACCGCACGCACAATGGAGGGAGGTTTGTTTGACCCTGTGCATCTTTTTTTAATCATTTTACATGCAATACCTGATTATTTATTTGGATAGAATTTTTTGAATATTTTTGCCACAAATTCACGATTTTGTTCATAAAGTAAGGTTGGTGACATTAGTTACTAAAATAGACACATCAAACCAAATCAAATCAAATCAACTTTATTTATAAAGCACATTTAAAATTTACCACAGGGGTAGCCAAAGTGCTGTACAATGGGCAGGTTAAAAGATAATACGAGTACCGAGCAAACACAACACAACACAAACAGAACACGATAAAAAATAAATAAATATAATAAATGAAACATACAAACAGGTTCACAGCAGGTGTATTATGGGGCGCCATTGCAGGATGGATATCACTCAGTGTTAAAAGCCATGGAATAAAAGTATGTTTTTAAGAGAGATTTAAAAACAGGAAGAGAGGAGGCTTGTCTGACACTCAGAGGTAGGTCGTTCCAGAGCTTGGGAGCAGCAGTGGTGAAAGCTCTGTCACCTCTAAGCTTCAGCCGTGTGTCAGGGACCGTCAGTAGCAGCTGATCGGCTGATCTTAGGGATCGGGTGGGGCAGTAAGGCTGAAGGAGGTCGGAGAGATATGTTGGCGCGAGGTTGTTTAGACATTTAAAAACAAATAAAAGGAGTTTAAAGTTGATTCTGTGATAGCAATCATTTTAGCCACACTGCTAAATACACATGATTAAGACTGAAACATTCTAAAATAAAATTTTACTTTAAATTGAATCAGAAAAAATTTAATAATTCAGTTGTTCTAAATATACAAACCAATAAAGGTACAGTAATGAAGTCAAAATGTTTCAAGATCAGAAATCTTAATTTTTAAAAAATAAAATCACAATTTACAAGCAACAACTGAGACTGCGGAGGACTTTGTCAAGTTACACTTGTAGCAAAATAAATACATTCTCAAACAAAACATGTTTTTCTTAATATTGTGACCTTAATTTTTAGTCAATGTTTTGTTTTTCAATGTGACCTAATACTCTTTGGCAGTGTGTTAATGTACATTTTAGATACATTTTGTATGGCAGCATGTAGTAAAATTTAACGTTTCTGTCTTTGGAAAAAATGGCCCCATTTCAACAAATGCAATAAAAATGTATTTAAAAATAACACAACAGACTGTTAGACATAATGTGAGCAAGAACGAGGAAAATGAGGGAGCAAATGGAAAGTGAGTGTGTGTGTGTGTGTGTGTGTGTGTGTGTGTGTGTGTGTGTGTGTGTGTGTGTGTGTGTGTGTGTGTGTGTGTGTGTGTGTGTGTTTGTGTGTGTGTGTGTGTGTGTGTGTGCGTGTGTGCTTTCTTAGGGGCTTCATTAAGATATTTGAATTTCAAAGAGATGATATGGCTCATTAAGACTAAGCGATTGCCCCAACCTCATTCTAAGCTATGTGTCTGTGTAATAAGCATATGACAACATCATTTAAAATGTGTGTGTCACTGCATACATGTGTATACATGTTGTGTTAGAAAAACAGAACAGTCATATTCTATTTTACACCTAGATACCATCAGCAGTACAGTACATTCCAATATGTTTTATAACTGATATTAATCCATGTTTTTTTAGTTCCAGAAATGATGCCTCCTCCAGAAGTGTCTGCGCTGACTTCTACCAGTCTTCAGGTCACTTGGGCTACTACTGAGGGTCAAGGGGTCATTGCCAGAGGGCAGGTCACTGAATACCGTGTCAATTTGCTGACTGAACAGACCAACAACACCTATGCTCCTCCTGTCGTTAGTCAGGTTAGTGTCAAACTCTATCAATATAAAAATAAAAATAAAAAGTTAACATGATGACTTATTATGATACCTTAATCTCTCCTTATTAGGTTGTGCAGCATTTTGGACCCTCTGACCGACCTGTTTTTATAGCGAAAGGATTGAAACCTTACCACGTGTACAACTTTACTGTGACACTCTGCACAAATAATGGCTGCATTACCAGTTTAAAAAGCTCTGGTCGGACTCTACCTGCAGGTAACACCTTGTTTTTTAAAAATAAATGTTAATCCATTAGTTGTATTAAATGGGCATCTGTATTTGGATACTTCATAATTACACCTACAGTGAAAGTGTAGGAAATTGTAATGTGACACGTCAAAATATATCCACATACTTCTTCTACCAGACAAGCGATATAGATGCTGACCAACTTTTGCTTATATTTTCCCTGTCAACCCTCACGTTTTTCTCAGGTAACTCACATATTTTGCTCTTCTTTCCCGGCGTCTTCCCATTCCTGCATCTTCACCTTTCATGAAAAAAAAATCCTCTCTGGTACTGACAGCAGGTGGAATGGCAAAGCTTCCAATCCACTCAGCCTTGTCAACACTGTGTCAACATCAGTGTAACACACATCCTGCAGCCTGTAAAAAGTCAATCTTTCAAAAACAAAACCAAGGCAGTAAAATACGTTTGGTTGCACCCACACACTGCGCAGGTGAAGAAGGTGTTGCAAAGGCTGCGCTTGTAATAGCCACCATATCACGTAATTCTATGGAGGTGAATTTGTCTTTATTATGAAAGCTTTTTTTTTTTTTAACACTGAATTTATGTAACTGAATTTTTTGCGTTTGAATTTTGTGAACTGAATTTTTTTTCATAAAATTATGCTCAAATTTTCATAGAAAAAAAAATCAGTTTTAAAACTTAGTGTATAAAAATGTAGTGTAAAAAAATGTAGTATATAAAATTTGAGTGTAAAAAAAAAAAAATGTGTATAAAAAAATACAGTGTAAGAAAATTATGTGTATAAAAATTACGTGCTGAAATATTTAGTGTCGAAAAATTTGCTGCTACAAAATGCAAGACTCACTTCCGGTAAATTAAGACTGAAGCAATCGATCCTGTCTCAGAACCAGCTAATGAGGTGTCAAGTTTGAAGTCACATGGCAAGATCTTGCAAAACAGGATAAAAAAAAGCACTTATTTGGGCTACCTGTGCATAATACAACATAACTAACATTTCATTGCGGCCTGCTGGATATTTTCAAACTATAAAAAATATTCCACTGGTTTGAATCTGCACTTTGAGTGACATACTAAGTTCTGCTTCATGCAGACCCTTGTCATGAGACTTCAAACTTGACACCTCATTGGCTGGTTCTGAGACAGGATCGATTGCTTCAGTTTTAATTTACTATAAGTGAGGCTTGCTTTTTAAAATAGCAAAGTTTTGGACACTGAATTTTTTAGCACTGATTTTTTTTTTATCCTGAATTTTAAAACACTGTTTTTTTTCAATGAAGTTGTCAGCATAATTTGATGTAAAAAAAATTCAGTTGTCAAAATTCAAACGCAGAAAATTCAGTTACATAAATTCAGTGTCAAAAAACACCATCACTTTATTTTTTGATCATCGAATGTACAGTATTTGCAGCACAAAAACAGCACAATTGTTTCGTTAACACCCTTTATTCAACTGCCACACATTACAATAACTGTAAAACTTGATGGCCAAACCTTAAAGGGACAGTAGCCCATTACCAGAACACACACGTTATAAACATCCCAATATCAAGTGCTTAAAGAACACTCACAAATACTTGGCACTCTAAGTAGTAAGGTAAGATCCTAAAAAATATTGTTCTAATTTCTATTAAAGGAGACCTATGAGGATTCTAATCTACATTTAACACACATTTTTGAGGTCTTGATAGTATGTATTGGATATGCTTTGCTGTAAATTTTGTGTGTTTTGCTCTACAGTAAAACATTTTTGTTGGAATGTTCTTTTTTTTGGAAGGTTGCACACAGATCGCATTTACAGCATTCTCTTCGCATTTTGTTTTGCACTTCCTATACATTTTAAAAAATTGTTTGTTGAAAACAACAACCAAACCAAACTGTCTTAAATCCTAATTTAAGATATATGCAGAAGTATATTTTACTAGGTTTGGATAGTGTCAATTCAAATCTGATCTAATTGGTTTTACATGTTTTGGCCACTTCGCAAATATTTGGTAAAATTGATCAATTTCTACTCTGAGGCAATATTCCGTCAATGTCAAACCACTCCTCGACTGTAGGTGTCTCCACCTTCAGCCATTTTCTTGTGATAGCCTTCTTGCACGCTGCAAAAAGTATATTAAGCAATTTCTGTCATTGTCATTCCAATTCTCGTTGTCAAAATCACCCAGATACATAAATTTGCGATTGACACAGTAACATTTTTAACCTACTTCCTTGTGTTGTTGTTCATGTGACAACCTTTAGATTGCAAATAAAACACTCCACACTCTACCTTCACCAAAAGTATTAGCAATTATCTTTTGAAAATGTACACTGTTAAATTTATAACTTCATGACAAACATCACTATTATTTTTTTCAGTTACGTATATAGATTCGCCGGTCACAACATTAGGTACATCTTGACTGCCGCACAATGCCGCAACAAAAAAGACTGAATACTTAGAACATTTTTATTTATCTACAAGTAAAATTGTTTGACACACAGAAGCTCAATAGTAAAGTGGTGGATTTTACAGTTTTTATTATATTTTATTAATTTAATTTTAGTAGCATTTTTCTTACCACATGCTTCACATGATATCGTGCGTGTACCAAGATTATATGAATATACTACTTTATCCTACGATTCCTACCTTTTTTTGTGGTCCCTCAAACCAAGTAGTAATGATGCAATGGCACTGTCTTATCGTCAGAGTTTGAAGACTAAAGGCCTGACCTACTAAAATAATTACTAGTATTAAACCACGTGCATTTTTGATAGTGCAAACAAAGCTGATTTGCTAAGCTCATGCGCAGAGGTTTGCATCTGTTAAGTGAGCAAAATAAGGAGCAAAATCCATTTAGCTTGTCTGACTGAATGAACCTGCAGAATATATGTTGATTATCAGAACACCCACTATACTGGGCAAAGGAAATGCAAATATCATTCAGCAGACAAAGTGAGATTTATCAAGACTAAAGCTGTTCTGCTTCTACCTTTAACATCTCTGAAATGTATGTGCAAACTTGCAGTTGCGCATAAATAGTCGCCCTACATATACTTGTCAAAATATATGGACTGTCAAAAATAAAAATATTACACATATCAGTGATGGGCAAGCGACTTGGAAATGTAGTAAGCTAAGCTACAAGTTACTCTCGATTAAATGTAGCTAAGCTACAGGGGAAGCTGTCCCCAGAGAATTGTAGCAAGCTACACTACAAACCACGCAGCAAAAGTAGCTTGCTGCATCAAAGCTACATTTTTAACAGCATTTATATCTATGGGCCCACATGTATAATATCAATGTTAATGTAACTTAGAGTGTACACCCAATAAGGGCCCATTACTATTAACTATCTGTCATTTGGCTGGGGACAGCCTACAACTAACTCGAGGGGTCCCCACACCACACTGTATGTATTTATTTAGTTTGCCTTTTCTTTGGCCCACCCCTATAATATTATTTGTTTTCTCTAACAACAGTACAAAAAAACAGCCTTCATCTATATCTTGACAAAAAAAACCAATGACTTGTGTGTTGTTTGAGAACAGTTGGTAATGGTTATGTGCAGTAAAACTTTTTATAAACTCAATTAACTTTAATGTGTGTTCTTAAATGTGTGTTGGACGTCTTAGATGAAGAGAGCAGTAATGAATTAGGTTTACAGGGTAAACAACTAAAAAGTAAGGTTTTGGGCACTGTTTTTTCTAAATACATACATTTGTCTAAAAATGGCTAAGAACATTTATTTGGGTTTCCTGCACGTCATCTTCATTACTTAAGGAAAAATATAATCAGTGGGAGAGAATTTCTCTGCCTTTTTAAATGTTTTTTTTTTGTGTGTTTTTTTTAGGCATCAGCTTGAAGCGTCCCTCTGTCTCTGACTCCTTTGTCGTCATGTTACATGAGTGCGTGACTGTTATGATTTTGCCTACTAGTTTTGATGACCCCCTTTATCTTGCCTCTCATTGGCCAGTTTGTAATGTTTCACCCTAACTTCAGCCAATTGTGACTCATGATACGAACACTAACCAACCATCATTGATTTTCTCTACGTGTGGATGTTCTTATTCATCCAGATCATTGTATTTTCTCCACATTTTCTCTCTTTGTAGCTTGGAGATTTGATGTAAGCTACCTCGCTACATGGATCTAAAAGTAGCTAAGCTACAGGAAAAGCTACTGGTTAAAAAAGTAGCTAAGCTATTGCCAAGCTACTGGAAAATGTAGTTAAGCTACGTAGCTTAGCTGCATGTAACATATAATTGCATATCATCTATTCATCAATATATTTTTGTCGGTGATAAGCTCTGGTACCCCCAGGACCTTGAAAGGGACAAGCGGTAGTAAATGAATGGATAGAATTTCATAGCTGCTGGATGAGTTAAAGACTTACTTGGCTGATTAATTTTAATGACGTTGTTCTTTCATATAGGAAATATATTATCATAATATATCTCCAATATGAAAAAACAACACCGCAGCACATCCCAGAGTGCATCGTCGACGTGTTAAAAATAGTTTCTGTTGTCTAGATTGTGATTTTTTTATTGCAGAAAAGATGGAGCAGATTAGAGAGGTTTGCTGCTTGTTCAACAACATTGCAAAAAAAAATCACAGGTTGGACCATATAACATGAATGTGGAGGGAAATTAGTTTTTCCATGGCCACAGCCATGCAAACTCCTGCACTACTTTTGGACTTGATATTAATTTTAGAATTGTCTTAGTAAATCACCTTCAATACGCCCACTAATACACACAATAGTTCACACAATTTTAGTATGCATACGCTGTAAAGCGCGTGGTATATGGTTCTTAGTAATTTAAGCCTGTAGCAAATAATGTTTTACTAGACCATGTTGACAAAATAGTACCATGTAAAATGTTGTGGACAAATAAACACAAGTATTTTTTATTATTTTATAGACATCAGAGATGGCGGTAAGGCATAAAGGAATGACATGAGAGAATGCAGGTAACAGTCTTGGCTTAGCAGAGAGGGAGAAGGCTGACCGACAACATGTACGAGGGTGCCCACATAAGTTTGTCCGTCAACCTGTGACGTCTCAAATGGCCCACTGTTAAAAAATAAATTGCAAAATTACAAAATGCAGCATTCAAAAGCATCCAAATCTGCGTATGAGCTCACGCCCAAATGCATTAACCTTATGATTTGACGCTTGAGCATTTTTGACCACGAGTATAAAAATTGTAACAATATTTATAAGACAGAAATCATCATAGGTCCCTTTAAATAAAGCAAGAATACTGTTTGAGGGAAGAACCCCTCATAACTTAAATTTAAAATGATAAATACATTTGTCATAACTAACATAAACTGTAGACAGCAAATAGG